>NW_006408591.1:12224174-12226126 GCF_000296735.1 Chrysochloris asiatica | reverse complement strand
TATAATGTTGTCTTTGAAAGGATAGTATCCTTACACCTAAAAGGAAAACAAGTTAATATCACTGTTGTTCTAATAAATGCACAACCAATAAAACCAATGTTGATTAAATTGAAGAATTCTACTAAATTATGCAGTCCAAAATTGAGCAAACATGCAAACAAGATGTATTGTTAATTATTGATGAGTGAAATGCAATGGTTGAAAACTAAGAAGAAGCATTGTAGTTGGAACATATGGCCTTGGTAATAGCAATAATACCGGAGATCACATTATGGAATTTTGCAAGACCAGTGATTTATTCATTGCAAATACCTTTTTAAAAACATAAAAGATGACTATACAATTGGTCCTCACCAGATGGAATATACAGAAATCAAATTGATTATATCTGGGAAAGAGATTGTGGAAAAGATCAATTGCTAATATTCAATTTAAAACTGAAGATAAAGAAAACTCAGAAGATCCACCTGATCCAAAATATGACATTGAACATATCCCAACTGAATTTAGAGACCATCTTACGTACAGATTTGATGCAATGACCAAAACCCACAAGATGTGTGGTAGGACATCAAGAAAATCATAAAGAAAGATATGAAAAGGTCATTAAGAAGACAAGAAAGACAGAAAAGACTAGAATGGATGTAAAAGGAGACTTGTTTCCCATGATAGAGAATTGAAAATAGATGGAAGAAGTGATAAAGTAAAAGGGTTAAACAGAAAATTTCAAAGAGCAGCTTGATAACACAAAGTCAAATGTTATAATGAAAAGTTAGAAAACCAAAAAGGAAGGTCACACTCAGCATTGCTCAAGCTTAAAGAATGAAGAACAATTAAACCTTGATTTGTAATACTGAAGGATTCTATGAGAAAAATCCTAAGCAGATGGAAGGAATACACTGAGTCAATGAAACAAAAGGTCAATACTCTACCTTTCTGAGAGGTAGCATATGATCAAGCGCCAATGGTACTGAAGATAGAAGTCCAAGATGCACTGAAGGCACTGGGAAAGAACAAGTCTGTGGGAATTGATAGAATACAAATTGAAATCTTTCAACAAATTGATGAAGAACCTGAGGCACTGACTCATCTATGCCCCAAAATTTGGAAGATAGCTGCCTTGCCAACTGATTGGAGGAAATCCATATTTTTGCCCATTCCAAAGACAGATGACCCATCAGAATTCGGAGGTAACTAGACGAAATCATTAATATCACATTCAAGTAATATGTTGCTAAAGATAATTGAAAAACAGATTCAATAGCACCCTGTCAGGGAAATACCAGATTCAAGCTAGATTCAGAAACTGACATGAAATAAGGGATATCATTGCTGATATCAGATGGATCTTGACTGAAAGCAGAGAATACCAGAATAATGTTTTCCTGTGTTTTAATGACTGTACAAAGGTTTTATACCATGTAGATTATGACAAGCTATGAACAACATTGCAAAGAATGAGTATTCCAGAACACTTAATTGCACTCATGAGAAATCTGTACACAGACCAAGAGGTAGTTGCCCTAACAGAAACAAGGACACAGAACATTTTAAAATCAGGAGAAGTGTGCACCAGTGTTCTGTTCTTTCACCATACTTATTCAATAATTATGCTGATGAAATAATCCGAGAAGCTGGGTTATATGAAGAAGAGTGTGGCATCAGGATTGGAGGAAGACTCATTAACAAACTGCTATATGCAGAAATACTACCTTGCAGATGATATTACCTTGGTTGCTTAAAGCAAAGAGGGCTTAAAATACTTACTGATGAAGATCAAAGACCACAGCCTGTTGGTATGGATTGCTTCTCAATGTAAAGAAGACAAAAATCGTCATCACTGGACCAGTAAATAACATCATGAAAATTGGATAAAAGATTGAGGTTGTTGAAGGCTGTATTTTGCTTGGATCATCAGCAGTCAAAGAAGCAGCAGTGAAGAAATCAAAAGA
>NW_006408591.1:12218956-12223749 GCF_000296735.1 Chrysochloris asiatica | reverse complement strand
ACCAGAAGGAACATTATCTGGAGAAGGACATCATGCTTTCCAAAGTCAGCAAACGACGGGGAGAACCCCATCCAGATGGATTGGCATAGTGGCAGCAGCAATGATCTCAAGTATAGCAATGATTGTGAATTTGGCACAGGGCCAGGCATTGTTTTGTTCTGTTATGATGCATGTCATTATGAGTCGTAATTGACTCAAAGCTACCTAACAACAACAGCTATCATTTATGCTAAATCCTGATATACATTGTTATTCTATCATCGTGTCACCGCATGACTTTTTCAGTAAATGCAAAATTTCATGAGAAATTTGCTTTTGTAAGATTTGATACTGTGCTAATTTTATGCTATTATGTTTTTTTTTTTTTAAATAATTCATATGTAGTTTTGTCTGTGATATCATTTACCTAATGCTCTTCATCTTTGCAACACCAAACTCTTTCAGATCAGTCTTTTTTGGTCTTGGTAAGTTTAGAATATTTCTTAAAATTTAGGATATCATGATATCAGTAAACTATGTGAACAATGAAAACAATTCCTTATAATAATAAACACATTTCACAAGGTGTCAAAGAAGTTGCATTGATTTTCTAATAAAATGTCCTTTGTCTTCATGGAAGGAAATGACATGGATCTAGTCTAAGTACTTAATAGGCAGTTGGATTCCCCAAAAATGCATTTTCAAGAAGAATTAATTCCTTTTGAAGAATGATTGGATATATAACAAATTTTATTCCACATCCGTCAAGTTCCCTATATGGGATTATTGAAGTTATTGAGTGAACTGAGATGATCCATCAACTTAAACAACTTTTATAGCTACTTTTTTCTTTCACAGAAATATTTGTTTTACTATATTCATTTAGTAAGCTCACAATTCTTACACTGATCAGGCACAATCTTAACATATAATTTGACTGCTGTCATATTTTTTTATAGTTTTTATTGTGAATTGAGTAATAGTTTACATGGAAGAACATTGGTTTTACACTCACCATTTCATTGCAATGATTACAATCTGCTCTGTGAATCGTCATTCAACAGTATTTGTTGCTATTCCTTCTGTTTGTGTTTGTTTTTTTAGGGGGTTGGGAGATATGTACACAAAACACTCAGGAATATATAATAATTTAAACAACCAAAGAGCACATTCTGCAAGCCTGCCTCCTGGCCACCAGCACACAGCCATTCTTTTTCTATGAGTCTAGAATATTTTGCTGCTCTATTTCTCCATGTCATCGTCTCTGCCTCCATCTCTGTTGTTACGTCTCTGGATAGGGTCCCACATTCTGCTCATGCCCTTCTCCCTTGATGGTCATAGAGTCCTCTGTTCCTATATAAAATTAACTACTCCTCCCTTTTTGTTACAAAACTTCTACCTTTACAGTTGTGAAAGTCACAATTAGTCATGATAACAATGACTCACTATTGAATCATAAGAATCTTATCCCCATCTCCTTTCAACATACCCATCTAGACAGGATGAAAACTATTCAGTGGGGATTCTACTTTCCCCTACACTCTCTGAAACTAAACTCCCTCTTGAAAACTTATAAGCCAGTCACTTCCTGCCTTTATACCCCCAAAATTTAGATAGCCTATGTCTGAGTTGCATGTGTCTAGCAACCCTGTGTACAGAAGGGATAGGATCAATTCTTGATGTGAAGACTCCTTCCCTCTCATTGGTATCTTGAGCTACTACATCCATAAGTATAGGTCAAGTTCATCAAATTGTAGCAATTTATACTTGCTTCCTTTATTAAAATTTTTTATCTTCCTATAGTCAAGTTCTGATCATCAAGCCATCAAAGCTAGGTTGAATAGGTACTATCTGCAAATTTGGGCAGTCTTATGTGTCTCCCCTCACTTCATATCAGCTGGATGCTTCCATCTTAGCTCTAACCCTCCATGGCTATGTCCTTGTCCATAGGCTCAGGAGTCCCCAGGTCTAACCATACTTTGGACCAACCAGCCCTTCCTCTTCTCTCTCTCATCTCCAGGTTGACGGAAGTCTATATAATGCGATGGAACTCAGCCCATATCTTCCTTGCTGCCTTTCCCCCTCTTCCACTCACCAGTACACCAATGTGATTGTCAGCAGCCTTACATGCCTGCTCAGATGTTTCCTTTGAGGTTCAGTCTTGGAGTGGGGTTTGTCCTGAAGAGACTTGATTGCTTGCTTTGATGACTCCCTAGTGAACAACTTGCTTGTTCTTATAGTAGCCAATCAGACTGCCATTTTTGTTTTCCTTCTGGTCTTTCTTTCAAGAAGTATCTTCTGTTCCTCTAGCTGCTCCAGTCTGGTCTGCTTGTCCTTTCAAGTGAGAATGTCTCACCTCAGAATGTTCTGTATGGGGACTGCTGCCATTTTTAAAGATGAGCTCGACACACTACAGTTGTATTTTATATCGAAAACCTTAGCTCATTTGAAGGAGAAAAAGATAACACCCTACTGAGTCAGAGTCTGTATTGTGTGTGTGTATTTGTATGTTTACTTACACAAAATTATCTGACCATTTTTGTTGTTGTTGTTGTTGTTTATAATAGGCCCTGTGGCTTTGTAGGATAAGATTGCTAACTGCAAAGTTGGGGATTAAAACCCACCAGCTGCTCCATGGAAACTATTGTTATTTAGTGCCGTAGAGTTGAATCTGACTCATAGTGATCTTGCAGAGGATTTCCAAGGAGCAGCTGGTGGGTTTGAATCTCTTGACTTTTTGGTCCACAGTCCAGTGCTTATTCTGCAACATCACAACTGGAGTCCTATACAGGGTTACTATGAGGAGGAGCCCACATCACAGCACTTAACAAGACCAAAACCATTTATATGCACATATGTAAATCCTTCCTTATTGTTGTTGTTGTTGTTCAATGCTGCCCAGTCCATTCAACCCATGTTGTTGTTGCTGTTAAGTGCCTTGGAGTCTGTTCCATAGCAACCCTGTACAGGGCTTCTGAAGCTGTACATCTTTATGGGAGCAGAAAGTCAGGAGTTGTTGTTGTTAAGTGCCGTGGAGTCTGTTCCGACTCATAGCGACCCTGTACAGGGTTTCCGAGGCTATAAATCTTTATGGGAGTAGAAAGCCACATCTTTCTCCCGCAGAACAGCTGGTAGTTTCGAATTGCTGACCTGGCAGTTCACAGCCCAATTCGTAATCACTACTCTATGAGAGAGCTCCTTCATAGCAACCTTGTAAAGGGTTTCTGAAGAGCAGCTGGCAATTTTGAACTGATAACCTTGTGGTTCAAACTGACCTTGTGGTCCAGTGCATTATCCTACAGTGCCACACCAGGACTCCAAAACCTTTATACAGGCAGTTAGAATTATTTTCCTCTGAGCATGCTGGTTCACTGGACACTTGCTTGGAAACTGCGAGCTTATCATTGCAATATCTGTAACACTAAAATGAACAAACAGCTTGTGATTTTTAGATTTTTTTTTTTTTTTCTGACTTGGGCACATGATAAACTCCTTACAAAGTGCCAAATGTTAAAATATAAAATGAAGCAAAGTGAGCAATGAAGAAAATTGTTGATCAAATGGTATAATTATTTACTAATTATTCACTTTATGCTTTCAAAATATGGCCCAGTGTGTGTGTTTGTTATCGCTTTTTCATTTTTCATATGAAAGCATATCCAAAAATATTTGTCTAAGTAAAGACACTCTCTGGGTACAAATGATTGTTGAAACTCAGTGCTTGGAAAAAAAAGATCTTCAATGTTTTTCACCATGAAATAATGAAACATATTTGATAAATAATTCATTTACACCTGCTGTGCATAATAATCACTATGATGTTGGAGTTCTTTCTGAAATAATCTCCAAATAAGTTGTCCTTTGCACAATGTTGTTTACAAGTGAAGAGACTGGAAAGTTTTTGATATTTCAGTAAACAAATCATTCTGGAATTAAATACAGTAAAATTAGTCCCCATAGTTTAATGTGAATAATCTTTTTCTAAAATGTGTAGATTGCTTAATAAAGGTTTAAATAAGGATTTCAAAATGGTATGAAAAATCCACTCTTATTGCTATTGAATCAGTTCGAACTCATGGTGTCCAAATAGAGCAGGGAAGAACTGCTTGTAGGACTTTTAAAGCTTTGAATCTTTACAGAACTAGCCTATCACACCTTCCTCCTGAGGACTGGCTGCTGACTTAACAAACAAATTTTAGTTAACAAGCAAACACTTAATGACTGTTCCACCAGTATTACTCATAAAATGAATACCCCAAACACATGCCAAACTCACTGTGATCCAGTTGTTTGCAACTCATGGAATAGAAATATACAAATTCTAAATCACATTCTACTTTTTAATTTCCTCAAATATCGACAAATGTATCATATTAAACATGTGATGTCTAATACATGTGTGAAATAAAGTAGTACTAATATACCTATATTTGATTAGGCATTAAAGACCGAAGAACAAAGCAGTTGTGGGATGACATCTAGAACATCATATATGAAAAAAGCAATTTATCATTAAGAAGACAAGAAATAAGGAAAAGACCAGAATGGATATCAGAAGAGACTCTAAAACTTTCTCTTCAGGTTAGAGAAACTAAAGCACATGAAAGAAATGAGGTAAAATGCTGAATAGAAAATGCCAAAGAGTTGCTCGAGAACACAAAGTCAAATATTATAAAGAAATGTGCAAAGACAGGAGTTAGAAAACTAAAAGGGAAGAACACACTAAGCATTTCTCAGACAGAAAACTGAAGAAAAAAATCAAGCTTTGACTTGTGATATTGATGTAGTCTATGGGCAAAATGTTGAATGATGCA
>NW_006408591.1:12214176-12218256 GCF_000296735.1 Chrysochloris asiatica | reverse complement strand
GATCATGAAAAGCTAGGGACAACATTGCAAAGAATGAGTATTCTGGAACATTAAATTGTGCTCATGAAGGACCTGTACATAGATGAAGAAGGCAGTTTGTTTGTTTGTTTGTTTGTTTGTTTGTTTGTTTGTTTGTTTGTTTGTTTGTTTGTTTTTAACAGAACAAGGGAACACTGAATGGTTTAAAATTAGGAAAGTTGTGCACCAGAGTTGTATTCTTTTAACATACTTATTCAATCTGTATGCTGGGCACATAATCTGAGAAACTGAATTATATGAAGAAACAGGTGGCATAAGAATTAGAAGAAAACTTATTATCAAACTGCGATATGCAGATGACTCAGCCTTGCTTACTAAAAGCAAATAGGACTTAAAATACTTATTGATGAGGATCAAAGGCCATAATCTTTGGTATGGGTTGCACCTCAGTGTAAAGAAGAACCAATCCTCCCCACTGGACAATGAACAACATCCACATAGATGGACAAACCATTAATGTTATCAAAGATTTAGTTTTGCTCAGATCAGTCATCAACACTCAAGAAGAAAAAGTCTAACAATCAAATGACATATTGCATTGTACAAATCTGCTATACAAGTCTTTTAAACATACTTAAGAGTAGAGATGTTAGTTTCAGGACTCAGATGCAACTGACTCAAGATGTGGTATTCTCAATAGCCTCATATGCATGTCAAAGTTGGACAATGAATGAGGAAGACCATAGAAAATTGATGCAAGTGAATTACAGTGTTGAGGGAGAATATTAAAAGTATCATGGATTGCCAAAGGAACAAACAGATCTGTGTTAGAAGAAATACAGACATAGGGCTCCTTGGAAGCCAGGATGGCCAGACCTCATCCTTCATATTATCAGGAAGGATAACTCTCTGGAGAAGTGTACAGTATTTGGTAAAGTGAAGGAATGGAGAAAAAGAGGATGACACCCACAACAAGATGGATTGGCACAGTGGTAGCAGAAATGGTCTCAAATGTAGGTTTGAGAACTTGGCACAGGACTGCGCAGTGTATGATTCTGTTGTGCTCAAGATCACTATGAGTCAGTACCGACTCAATGGCACCTTACAACAAAAACAATGTACCTATGGACTCCTGGTTTGGCACCATAGGATGAGCACCTGATTAGGAATAACACAGTCAGCTGTTCAAACCACGCAGCTACTTCTTGGAAACCCTATACAGGATCACTATAAGTAGGAATCAACTCCGTGGTACTTAACAAAAATACCTTAACAATATACCTACTCCACCAATCATCTGTCATTTTGTTTTACTGTGATAGCTTGCATGTTGCTGTGAGGTTGGAAACCATGCCACTGGTACTTTAAATGCCAGCATAGTCATCCATGGTGGTCAGGTTTCAGTGGAGCTTCCAGACTAAGACAGACTAGGAAGAGGAAGAGGTAAATTATTTCTGAATGTTTAGCCACTGAAAATCTTATGTATAGTAATATAATATTGTTGGAAAATGGAAGATTCAGCATAAATAACACATGCATATTGTCAGATATAGTGCTAGAACACAATCCCTTCAGGTTGTAAGGGACTCAAAATAATACTGGTAAAGAGCTGCCTCCTCAAAGTAGAATTGATCATAATGACATGAGAAGAGTAAAGCTTTCAGGATCTTCATTTGTTGATGGGCAAAACTCAAAAAGTGGAGAAACAGCTGCAAACATCCAGTTTTAATTGAATGTGGAAATCATGAAGGATGAAACTAAAAAACTGGAAATTTTCAGAAATTAAATATAACACAAAAATATCCATATCCTAGGCATTAATGAGATGAAATGGACAGGTATTTGGCGATTTTGTTTATGATAATCACAGCATTTACTATTCCCAGAAAGGCAAATTCAAGAGAAATAGCATTGCATTCATAATCAAAAAAATTTCAAGATCTATCTTGAAGTACAAAGCTGTTTGTTATAAGAAAAACACAAACATCTACAAGGAAGATCATTTAATATAATTATTATTCAAATTTATGCAAAAATCTCTAAAGCCAGTGATGGTGAAATTGGAGAATACTGCCAACTTTTTCAATTTGGCAGTTATGGGTGATTGGCAGGAAAATATTGGAAACAAGAGGAATGATCAGTAGTTGGAAAATGACGCTCTGGTAACAAACATGAAGCTTGAGACCACATGATAAAAATTTCCAAGACTAATTACTTATTCATTGAAAATACCTTTTTAACTACATGAATGTCAACTATACACATGGACTTCACCAGATGGAATACAAAAGTATCAAATTGACTGCATCTGTGGAAACAAGACAGTGGGAAAGCTCCATATAATCAGCCCAAACAAAATCAGTAGTTCGGAGGCAGGGCTTGAGGGTGGTTAGGGTGGAGGTGCAGTGAAATTCACTGTCAGCAATAGCACAGAATACCAGGCAAAGCAGAGCCAGGGCCGAGCTCCAAAACTCGAACCACAGAGATAGTAATATTATAAAGGTTTGAAGGCTTATAGCTTGTGGAGTTTGGAGCTGAAGTAAAAAATCACATATTTTTGAATTTGCCAGGCCAGGCTCGGAGGCCTGAGATGACATCCTGGGCAAGACCAAGCAGCGTGAAGAAATAGGGGCCACAGAGACACCAAGGAAAAATGCCACGGGAACCTTGGTACAAAGGTGGACAATATAGTTTGTTAGATTTGCTTTGTTCTGATTTTCTTTTTTTCTTTGGTATCTGGTAATTAGTACGCTCACTGTTTGCCCACCTCCATTCTGGGGAATAGAGGGAGTGCCTGAGCCGAGTTGCCACCCCCCATCATCACCTCTGGTGGGTTCTTCTGCCACAAATCCGCACAGATACTCAGCCAAAGTGGAGGCACTCATCTGTTCCCTTTTTGTTCTGTTTTTTTATCACAGGAAAGAGGAGGGGGCTAAAGGGATGGAAAGAGAGTTTAAAGGCAAAATCTCTCAGGCAGCTTTGAGGAAGGAACTTAGAAGATTAAAAACATACTTATATTAAGCTACAGATTTTTTTCCCCCTCTTTTTCTTCTGTACCACCCCTCCCTTTTCTGGGATTAGAGACTGCAATATTCAGTCTTGTTTTTGCCCGTGCTGTTTTTTCTTTTTCTTTTTTTTTTTTTTTTACTCAACTGGTGTTGTTTTGCTGTTATATAGTCCCCCTTCTGCTTTTGGAGGACTCTTTGTCTCCCTATACTACACAAGAAGGGTCAGCAACCGCTGCCATGTACCCAAGCTACAATCACACTCTATAAAGCAGCAAAACCCAGGCAAGAACCAATACCAGCTGCTATATACCAGGGAAACAGACAACACCTGTGAAAGTTACTCTGAGTTAAGCAATAAGAAGAGTGAAAAGGGAAGACCACATCCTGATCACATCTTCCTGGAAACAATCAGAAAGCATAAAAAATTACCAAAGCACATACTCAATTAAGTATTAAGGCCACAGAAAAACATTAAATGTATCCAAGAAGCAAAAGCAGATGACCATATCAGCTCATGTCCAGAAAAAAGATAAAATGTCTGAGACAGATGACCTAGAAGTAGACCTGGACTCCATTCTGGAAGGAGGGCAGGCCTTGGAAATGCCTGAGAAAGAATTCAGGAAAATTATTATTAAATGTTTCAAAACACTTTACAATGGAGTTGAGAAAAATAAGGAAGAAGTCAGGAAGGTGCTACAGAAACAATCAAATAAGATAGATACAGCATTGGATACAATTCAAAACCTACAGAAAGAGGTCCAAACAATCAATAACAAAATAACAGAAATAGAGAGCACTCTGAAAGGACAGAGGAGTAGAATAGATGAGATGGAAGGCAGAATCAGTGAGCTGGAAGATAAATCTCTCAATAATACTAAGATAGAAGAATAAACACAAAAAAGGATAAAGAATTCTGAGGAAGGTCTAAGATTCATGTTGGACAACATCAAGAGGAATAACTTAAGAATTATTGGCATCCCAGAACAAGAAGAATCACACAAGTCCACAGAGAAAATAGTTGAAGAACTGCTGGAAGAAAATTTCTCTAACATCCTGAAAAGCAAAAAAATAAACATTCAAGAAGCTCAACGAA
>NW_006408591.1:12187420-12197922 GCF_000296735.1 Chrysochloris asiatica | reverse complement strand
GACTCAATGGCACCTGACAACAACACAGTACAGTTCTTTTAGATTAAGAACATTAATTATAATAATCTCATTAAGTTATCGATTTGTGTATGATAATCTTCTGAAAAGTGTGTTAGCCAAGTAATTGGGCTCCAACCCCCAGAATTCTATACAGTAGGTCTAAGATAGGATTTCAGAATCCGAATTTCAAGTAAGTTCCCAGTATTTGCTCCTCAGGCAATAACGTAGTTGGTAACACTAGCAGAGAATTTTATCACTCCTCATTTGTCAAGGATTTAAAAAAAATCTCAGCTTGTAAGATTTATTTTACTAGTAGTTTTTATTAAGGTGTTCCTGGTGACACCAATGGTTAAGCACTCACAACTAGAAGACAGGTTGACGTCTTGAACCCACTCATAGGTGTGTGGCATTCTGCTTCTGAAAATCCTACGAACGCTTCTACTCTGTATGCCTTCAGAAGTCAAATGAAGGAATCAACTTGACTGCAAGTAAAAACAGCCACAACAAGCTTTTGCAAATAACTCATAAAAAAGAATCAATGAGTTTTTCCACTGAAAAAATGTTAGATAAAATTTAAAGACATGTCAATAAACTAAAATGAACTTTACTTTCAAAAGATGATATCATTCCTTTTCTTAATTTTTAATATTGGTCAGTTACTAATAAGCTTGGGACCTCTAAAATTTCCAAATTAAAACATTATTGTCTCCCATCTGTATACACTTTTTTGATATGTTAACTTTACAGTAAACATAGAAATTAATTTCTCTAATCATAGATGGTTCTCAACAAATGTTGTGATGAGCAAAGGAAAGAGAGTACCTTACTAAAATTCTGGAATGTCCTAGTGGATATTGTCAGTAGGCACAATGATATTTGAGTCTAGAAGTTTTCTGGACTGTAAATATTTACTTCATAGGAATTAGCAGTAAACAACGGTTAAAATCATGATTGAGACTAAGAGATAGAAGAGAAAACAGAAAGAAAACGCAAGACAATCTACATATTGACATTCATTAAAATAGAAAAATAGTAATGAAATCAGATTTTTTAAATATAAAATTATATTAATCATCCCAAATTATTTCATAAAATCTGTAGGAATGGCAGAAAAAAACACTAAAGACAGAATCCAAAATAAAGACAGCTTAAACTATAAAGGGAAAAAAAAGGGAGAGCAATATTTGGAGGATAAAGTAAATAATCCTCAAAATATATTATTTCTATATATGGGATTATTTGGGGATTTTGTAGATATAAATTAGAGAAAATATGTCCTCACTTCAGTAGAAAAGTCTCATTGGTAAAAAAGTGGGATATGAATTTAAAGCTGATATAATCTAAAAAGACTAATATCGTGGAGCTAAACTTATTAGAAATATTTTATCATTAAGTTCAACATTATTTCTAATATTCTTATTTTACTTAATGACCAAATATTTATAATAAACTTATGGTACAAAATTTAAGTCTAAATTTTGTATCCAAGTATCTGACATTTGAACCAATTATTTTGTTAAAACTACAGTTGAGAAATTCTGAGCAATATTAAGGGAACATACTTTTTCATTTGACTTTAAAAGAATATAAACCATAACTTTCTTTTGTCAACAGTGCTTTCATTGTTAAGTGTTGCTAATAAGCAGTGAAACTTTTCCTTTTTTTTTTTTTAGAAAGTAATTTAATCACCACCACCCCATCCTGGGCTCAGTCTTAGTGATCAAATGAGCATTGGTCACTAAAGTCAATCAACCCCACTTCTTTCTTCTCTGTTTCCTACTACAAAATGATGCATTAAAAATGACCACTTGGAGAGACCAGGTAGGAGGCATGTACATACAACTGTGCAAGGATGTCTCCTCACAAAATGTAAAGCTGAAACCTGCCTTCACAAATTTAGTTTCTCTCTCTCTCTCTTTTTTGTTTCTGTTAGTTCTGTCCAGAGAAGCAGTGCTGAGAGACCCGCTGCTGTGACTGTTTGTTTTCCACAGAATTACACACCTGATTGACAGGTCTTGATTCTAGTAATTTGCCTCGGTGCACTATGTTGCCACTCATGCAGGTCACCTTGACCAGAACTCTGGTATCTTAGTGCTTACAGTTTCTCTGGCTCATCCCCAGTTCAGCAATCTATTAGTTGTTTCTGAATGAAGATGCTGAAACTGAATTGTTTTCTTTAACCCTTTTTATTGTGAAACACTTCACATACAAAAGTTAACAGAAGTGTACAAGTCAACAATTTGTTCAGGAATAACTGTATATGGAATAAGGATTTGTTGTTGTTGTTACATACCATTGAGTTGGTTCCAACCCATAGTGACCAATATAGGGCTTCCATGGAACAGCTGGTATGCTTGAACCGGCAACTTTGTGGTTCAAACCAATTTTGCAGTCCAGTACATTAGTCTACAGCACCACACAGCAACCCTTATAATCTTTCCTGATAACATCTACCATGAACTCATAAAATGCATGTGAATTTCATGATAATCACTTACTTAATTTATTTTTTATATTTTCTATATCATAAAACCCTAAAAACTGTTTCTGAAACATGTATATATGTTATCATAAACTATGTATGTCTTTCCTTAGTGTTATTTTTCTAAGATTCCATCATATTTTTCAATGTAGTTAGAATTCTTTCCATTTCATTGATTCATGCAGTGCTCCATTATTTTCCTATATGAAAACTAAACTTACTGACTCTACTAAGGTCTTGTTTGTTTTGTTTTGTTTTTTTGCTTTGTATTTTTGGCTATACAAACAAATGCTGCTATTAATTTTCCTGTGCATCTCTCTTAAACACATTATGCTTGACTATATACCTGGAACCATAATTTCTGACCACCATCTTCTTGTCTGTCTTTCGTACTATGGTGACTTACATGTTATTACTATGCTATGCCACTTGCTTTTCAAATACCAGCAGGGTCACCTATGATGGACAATTCAGCTGACCTTCCAGACCAAGACACACTAGGGAGAAAGTGTTGGTGGCCAATTTGCAAATATTAGCCAAATAATATTTTATGGATCACAACAGAATATTGCCCAATATAGTGCTGGAAGATGAATCTCTAGGGTGGAAGATACTGAAATTACAAAGTGGCCTAAAAAAACAAAACCAAAACACTTACCTAACACTGTATCCCAGCATGCCAACAATACCCGTCAATGTTTCCTTCTGTTCTAAGTTGGGTGCCCATGGGCCAGAGCAAATATAATGGGGAATCATGTAACAACAATGATTCCTAGGGTACTAAATATGTGTAAATGTATATTTAGGAATAAAGGTCAAATTGATTCTCAAAGTTTTCTTTCCTGCTGCAATATAAGACAACTCCAATTATTTTACATCTTTACAAACACTGACTCATTAGCTATCAAAATATTGCTCATTCTGATGAGAACATATTGCTGTCTCATCTTGTTTTCACTGACATGTTCCTAAATATCAATTAGCTTGATAAGTTTTCACATTTTATTTAACACTAGGATATCTTGTTTCATAGGAGTTCTGGTAGCGTAGTGGTTATGAATCGGGCTGCAAACCACAAGGTCAGCAGTTCGAAACTACCAGCTGCTTCGCAGGAGAAAAATGAGGTGTTCTGCTCCATAAAGATTAACAGCCTCGGAAACCCTGTGCAGGGTCGCTATGAGTTGGAACTGACTCCACAGCACATAACAACAACAACAACAACAACAATCTTGTTTCATGGAACCTCTGCTTGTGCCCATTTGCCCCTGGGGTTATTCTGTCTTTTGCTTATTGATTTTTATGAGTTCTTGATAGGATATGATGACAGGCCTTTATCATATTTTGCATTGAAAATATATGTTGTTGTAAGTGTAGTTGGGTTGATTCTGACCCACAGTGACCCTGTATAGGGATTCCAAGGAGCAGCTGGTGAGCTTGAATCACCAACCTTGCAATTCAAAGGACTTTGCAGTCTGACGCATTAGCCCACAGAAATTCCATTTTTTAAACTTTTAATCTAAAATTGGGTGAAGATATACTGAGCAGATAATCAATTTAACATTCAACAATGCATATACGTTGTGTTTCATCTCACTGATTGCAATTCCCTTAATTTAACATCACTTATTTTACTTCTTCCATCTTTTGTTTTCATTCCTTCTTTCTCAATGCTTTTGAACATTGTCCTTGCATAAATGCAATTTTTTATCTCAGATTGTCGATTATACTAAAGTGTGTGTACCTCCCTAGTGTTATTGGTCCCCTTATAAAACTGTACACTGTATGGCTGAAAATTAAACCATGAGGGTAAGTTCATTTTCAGACTGACAGTATGGGTAAGGTAGTCTCAGGGTTGCACCAGTCTCTATCTGACAACTATGCCTGATCTCTTTTTATGATTTCGAGTTTTGTTCACATTTTTCTCCCACTCCATCCAGGACCTTCAGGTGGTGGTGGTAATAGGGCACCATGTAGTTCTTCTGGTCTCAGGGTAGAGGACACTGATGCTCTTGTAGTCCATCAGGCCATTTGACTAAACGTTTCCATTTTTATCATTCTTCTTTCTTCCAGACAAAGAGACACCAATAGTTGCACCATAGAGGGTTGCTCATGAACTTTTTAGACCCTAGTCTCTACTCACCAAAGTAGGTGTAAAACACTGTCTTTGTGAACCATGTTATGCCAGCTACGTCAGTGTCCCAGGAGACTATGATCCTGAACTTCCAGGCCTAACAACTAATTCTTTTAAAGTGTTTGGTTATGTCCAAGAAGTTTTCATGACCTTCCGTGTATATGCTCTACCATCTTCATGGATATATTTGGAGCAATGTAAATATCCATGTACAAATGACTTGTGTCAAATCTATCTGAATTTGTGGCTGTATTTCCACTCTCCCTCAAGCACCCATTCATCTTGAGTGTCTGTCCATACAGCTGATTGTACTTCAAAGCCATTGCAGGATTGTGAATATAACAGCATTTACCTCTATTGCCTTTAGCTCTTGTACTCCTTTCAGTGTCTTTCCCTGGCACCATCATTTTCCCCCCCTTTGGTCAACTTCTGATCATCGAAGATAAGAGCACTCTAGACTCTGTATGCCATTATCTTTTAATTCCATTTGTTCACTACACTTCGTGATGCTCTATCATATATTACCACTTTGTTAACTGTCTTGTCATTCTTTTATGGTTTCTTTTGAAAATAGTTTTAAAATATTATGTTGTTCAATTTTATGACTGATGATGGATTGTGTGTGTAGTTACAAAATATTGCCTTACTATACTGTAAGGTATTTTCTTATATTGTAATGAGATGGTGGTGGTGGTGGTGGTTGCATGCAACTGAGTCGGTTCTGACTCATTGCAGACCTATATAGGGTTTCCGAGGCTATAATTTTTTACTGGAGCAGAATCCCTCATCTTTATCCTGCAGAGCCTCTGACAGATTTGAGTTCATGACCCTGCAGTTTGCAGCCCAATGTGTAACCCACTTCACTACCAGGGCTCCTTATTATGTGGTTTTATTTCTTAAATTTGTTTCTTATTAAAATTACCTTATTTAAATGTAAATATTTGTTCTTTTGACATATTAAAGTCAATGTAACTTTGTTACTTTATTCAATCTTATTTTTTTTGCCTTTTTATTGATTTATATTTTATATGCATATTGACATATATGGTTTTAAATATACCATTTTATTTAATGTTTTCTGTTACAACAATGGAGTCCTGGTGTGGTGCTGTGGGTTAATGCACCTGACTGCAAGGTCAGTTTGAAAAGCAAGGTCAGTAGTTTTACGGTTTTATGCTCAACAGGTTTTAGAGTTTTATGATAAAAAATATATGACAGAGTTTGTTATTGTTGTTAAGTGTCAATGAGTTGGTTCTGATGCATAGCGACCCTGCATAGGGTTTCCTGAGGGTGACTGGTGACCTTGAACCACCAACCTTGCGGTTCAAACTGACTTTGCCTATCCTGAAATTCACATGTAGCTTCACTGTCCAAATTTCACATTGCATATGAAGCTGTTGAAAGTGCTATGACTTAGGTCAGGCACATCTCAGTCCTCAAACTGCAATCTTTGATCTTGAACACTTTAAAGAGATCTACTGTAGCAGATTTGTCTATTGTAATACGTCATTTGATTTCTTGGCTGCTGCTTCCATGACTATTGATTGTGGATGGAAACACAATGAAGTGTTTGACAATTTCAATATTTTCTCCATTTGTCATAATGTTATTTATTGGTCCAGATATGAGCATTTTGTCTACTTTATACTGAGGTGCAATCCATATTGAAGGTTGTCGTCTTTGATCTTCAGCAGTAAGTGTTTTAAGTCCTCTGTGTTTTCAGCAAGCAAGGTTGTATCATCTGAATATGGCAGGTTGTTAATAAGTCTTTCTCCAATCCTGATGTCATATTCTTCTTCATGAAATCCAGCTTCTGGGATTATTGCTTAGCATATATACTGAGTAAGTATGGTGAAATAATTAAACCCTGGCACACACCCTTTCTAATTTTAAGCCTTCTAGTACCCCCTTGTTCTATTGAAATGATTGCTTCTTAGTCTATGTGTGGGTTCTTCATGGACACAGTCAAGTATTCTGGAGAACCCATTCTTGGCAATATTATCCAAAGCTTTTCATGATTCATGCAGTCGAAAGCCTTGGCAAAGTGAATAAAGCACAAGTAAAAATCTTTCTGGTATTCTCTGTTTTCAGCTAAGATCTGCCTGATTTTAGCAATGAGAGACCTAGTTTCTCCTCTTTTGAATTTGACTCGAGTTTCTGGTAGTTCCTTGTTGATGTATTGTTGCTGCTAATTATGAATTACCTTCAACAAAATAATACATAGATTAATCATATTGTTATATTGATATTAACTGTATTGTTATATTGACCCACATTCTATTGGGTCAAATCTCTTGGGAATATGAAGAAATATTGATCTCTTCCAATCAGTTGGCCAGGTAACTCTCTTCCAAATTTCTTGCCATAGTTGAATGAGCACTTCCAGTGCTGCATCAGTTTGCTGAAAGATTTCAACTTATATTCTGTCATTTCCCAGAGCTTTGTTTTACACCAATACTTTCAGAGTAGCTTGGACTTATTTCTTCAGTACCATTGGTTCTTGACCATTTGCTGTTTCTTGAAATGGTACAACATTAACAATTTATTTTCAGTCCAGTAACTCTGTATATACTATCCATTTTCATATGACACTTTTTGCATCTTGTAATATTTTGTCTATTGTTGTTGTTACGTTTCCTTGAATAGGTTGTCTGAGGCATTTAACAACTATTCATGCCCTTAGAATCCTTCAGTATTGCAAATCAAAACTTGAATTTTTTTCTTCAGTTATTTCACCTTGAGAAACGCTGAGTTTCTGCTTCCCTTCTTTGAGCATTTTATTATAATACTTTACTTAGTCATCTTGAGCTGCCCTTTAGCATTTTCTTTTCAGTTATTTGACTTCTGCATTTCTTCCATTAATTTTAGCACATCACAATCTCTTCTGACATTCATTTTTGTCTTCTTTTAATTTCCTGTATTTTTAGTGACCTTTGCTTTCTTTCTCTATGAAAAACTGACAGATAAGTGGTGTTAATACAGTACTACTCATTTAATACCTCAGATGCATTCAGTGAAATAGGGTAGTAAATAATGTGGACATTGTGTAAATACCATATTATATGTTGTATATATTTTTCTAAATACTTCCCACACAAACATCAAATAACACCTGGAAGCTGCCCCTGACATTTGTAATTGGCTGACTTGCACCTGTATTTGGTTGACTCTGGGTAGATGACACTTGCCCAGGAGCCAGGAAATCTGGTCAGAATCAGAAGCACTGAGCTGTGGAGATGCTAATCTCCACATTGACCTATGGGGAGGTTAGGTAGTGCACACATAAATGGTAGTTCACACAGTTTTGGGACTACACAACCATGGCTTATATGCTAACACTCGGCCACTGCAGCTGTGTTGTCTAGCCATAGCTGCCTTGATGCTATAAACTTAATACCTGCCCACCTTTGGTGCCCTTCCACGCAATCCCCTCATCTCCATCCCATAGACATATGAGGTGGGAGGTGGTGAATTTCCAGAATGGTCATTAGGTAGGGTGCACATCTGTACTTTGTAATAATTCTTAATTTGTTTCCACTATGGATATCAACCCCTCTTCTGTTTCACTCAAGAAGTTGTCAAAAAGAATATTTAAAACACCAAATTGTTCAGGAATTGGAGAACATCTGGGAGAACATACATCCTGGCCCTGAGTTTTATTCTTGGTATTTCCTAATGCTTCTGTGGTCTAACTTTTCTAGTTATCTTCAGTAGTAAAGCCTGATTTAAATTGCCCTGTTCACTATTATTAGAAGCCCTATTGCATTGGTTTTGCTTTTTAATTTATGACACTGGCAAGCTGTCCTTAACATATTTCCTATCATTAAATAAGAAGTTGATAAAAAACAAATTCTTATTTTGGAAGAATTGTGTAATTTGGAAGCTAATTGCAACCATATGTATATTGTTGTGTTATATAAATGGAGATTAATGAGAAGGTCATTTTAATTTAGCTGAAGATTTCTTTATATCATCTAGTGAGAAATACAGATACCTCCCAATAATAAATATCAGTAGTTCCCATTCAAATTCATGAAAGGCACATTAAAAAAAAAAAAAAAATGTTGCCTATGGGACCTAAGAAATTCTAATATACCTATTCCCATTCACATTATGTTTATTTTATCATGATAAAATACAAGATTTCATTTCCTGAAAAACAGTAGTATGAAAGACTTATTTTTGTAATAGACACCGTTTATTTTATAAAATTAAATATTCTAAAACTTTAAGATTTGGAGCAGCTGGTTCAATTTAAGGGATGCTTTACTTTTTCATTCAAACCCTAATTTAAAATCTATTCACATATGCAACTAATTTCTCCTAAAAAATATTCAAGCCATCTTTAATTAAACCATCCCGCTTTCCATATGACAGTCAAATTCTATTGTCCTGTGTGAATGGTCACCTAGCTGTTTATTAACAACATAAGAAATGAGTCTAGACAGCTTTATTTCTTGGTCTGCCATCATTATTAAAGTATTTACTACTAAACAATAAGATTGGGTTTCTAACAGCATCATTCATTCACCTGTCTAGATTACACAACACTACTTAAACTTCTATTATCGCCTACATAAAGAACTCACATTTTTGTATAAATTAACATTTGTTTAATGTACAATTTAAAATATTTATTGTAGATAATATCACAGAGAAGTTTTCGACTATTTATAATTTTTCCATCTAATGCTTTTTCTATCTTAACAAAATCTTACTAACTCACTGTCATTGAGTCGAATCTGACTCATGAATGAGTCTGTAGGGATGATTTTTTAGGTTTTTTGAGACTGTAAATCTTTATAGGAGCAGACAGCATCATCCTTAGCCAGGCAACTAGTGAATTTGAATAGCCCCTTATTAGCAGCCCATTGTTTAACCCACTATCCCACAGAACAAAGCTCCTTCTTGAAAAGATATATATTTTTGAGGGTTTCTAAAATTCTCAGTAGGAAAGGCTAGCAGGAATTTGTGGTATTAAAAGTAAAAATCTTTATCACAAGAATCTTGTCTTATTAAGTGTGTGAAATTTCATCAAATTCAAAGTTCTTGTCCAATTCAGCACTACGTCCCTAAGTATGCCACCATAAGTATGTGTTAGAGTAGGCCAGACATAACCACGATTACTTAACATTGCTCCAATACCCTAATCCATACATAAGCTACCTACTGTCCAACAGGAATATACTTCCATGATCCAAGTGTGCTTTAAAAATAAAATTTAGTTTTAAATACTGAAGTTTTGATGAGTTATTATGTTGTCCCATTCAATAGATACACACTGTCTCCTCTCAAAATCTAATTTTCTATATTGAAGACTTTATATTTGTATTGTTCATCTGCCAAATGCATCCAATGTGTTAATTTTAACTTAAAATGAAGACAGTATGGCTAAGTTCTGAAGCTTTAGCATTAGACAGACCTATGTTTAACCACGAACTCTACTACTGTTGAACAGTTTCACCACTGGCATCTAACATAACTGTTTTAAATGTTGGTTTTCCCTTTCAAATTGTTGTTAAATGTCACAGATTTGCTGAAGACTTATAGTGACCCCATGGACAACTGAAGTAAATACCGCCCAGTCCTGTGCCAGTACTAGAATCACCTGTATGCCTAAGTGTTATGAACTACAGGATTTTCACTGGCGTAGTTTCAGAAGTAGGCAATAAAGACTTTCATCCTGGCCAATCTTATTCTAGGAGCTCCACTGAAATCTATTTACCATCATAGCAACACACTAGTCTCTGATTCCAAGTGGTGACTGTACACGAGACCACTCCCATATAGAAGATGAGAATTCTAATACTGAATCACCAATGCATCTTTCATTCCTTTTAAAGAAGGGTAAATGAAAGCTAGTTCTCATCATTATTACAAATATAAATC
>NW_006408591.1:12160077-12186890 GCF_000296735.1 Chrysochloris asiatica | reverse complement strand
TGAGAAAATGGTTACAAAGTACTTACTTAAGAAGTGCCTAGAACAGAATGAGCTGTTATTGCTACTATCACTATACTAAAACTGCTGCTATGGCTGCTGCTACTACTGCTTTTATATCTGTCATTGAATCAAATGACCAATTCCTAAGTATGTAAGATTAACTACCATCTAACTTAATAGGTTCTGCTGTGGTGCTGTGGGTTAATGCATCAGACTGCAAAGCTGTTTGAACTGCAAGGTTGGCGGTTCAAGCTCATCAGCTGCTCCTTGGAAACCCTATACAGGGTCTCTATGGGTCGGAACTGACTCGACGGCACTTAACAACAACACAACAACTTAATAGGTGAATCCTGGTGTAGTGCTGTGGACTAATGCTTCAGACTTGCAAAGTCATTTGAACTGCAAGGTTGGTGGTTCAAGCTCACCAGGTGCTCCTTGGAAACCCTATAAAGGGTCGCTATGGGTCGGAATTGATTCAACAGCACTTAACAACAACAATAACTTAATAGGATGTGTTCCCTGAATCACAGTCAAGTTATTTTCCTTTTGACCCTCATAACAAGATTCTCATTTGTTTATCACTTTTATTTCCCTTGTGCTATTTCCCAAGCTGTATTGTTTTTCCACTTGCTGTTAATTTTGAAGAAGAAGAAGAAGAAGAAGAAGAAAAAAAAAGATAATGAATGTAAGATTCCATTGAGGAATCTTTCCTTAGTAAGACATGATAGATGGGGAGATATAACAAACATTTATATGGGGTTAGATAGACCATACCTTAGAAAGAGTAATAGATGATTCAATTATAGAAGCCATTCTAGTAAGTTGTGTGCAAATGAAGATATTGAGGATGTGGACAAAGATCATTGCAACACAAATGGCGGAAGTAAGACATCACTAACATTACACATATTTTTAAATGATATGAACCAGAGGTGTATAAGAAGCAGCAAAGATTTTCATCAACCAAGAAACATCTCCTTCTGGCTTCTATAGATGTTGGTTTTACAAACATGGAAAACGTGTATGTGGGTTGTGATAGCAGAGAAAAAGGAACATGTCAAATGTACAAATTTAATGAATATTCACAGTACAGGAGAGCCATGAGAAGAGAATCCTCTCTTGCTGATGAATAGCATAGTGGTTACGAATCGGGCTGCTAATCTCACGTTAAGCAGTTAGAAACTACCAGTGGTTCTGCGGGAGAAAGATGAGGCATTCTGCTCCGATAAAGATTTACAGCCTCAGAAACCCTGTACAAGGTTGCTATGAGTTGTAACCGCCTTCACAGCACTTAATAACAACAACAACAATGTAAAACCTACAGCTGTTATCATTATCTTTATATTCTGGTTGGAAGAAGCAACTAGTGAAGATAAGCACGTAAACAAATAACATAAATTTAGGTATGCATATTTACTATACATGGATAGTCTATGGATTGACTTTGCCAGCAATTTAATAGAGAATAGGGTCTTTGTATGTCAATTTCAAATATGCTCTATATCACCATATGAAGACAGCTATTTCATAAAAATTTACTGTGTTATCTGATGATTATCAAATTTAATCTGAAACTCAGAATGGATAAGAAAAATATAGGACTATTCTGTGTCTATTATATAAAGAGATTATATAATAGCACTCCTTGTCAATTACATAGGCGCTTAAAATATTTTCTACATTTGGATACATAATATCATCCCTACTTATCCCCACTCATCTTTCATAATCCCAAATCTCTTTCGGGGAGTTCCAATCCTGTATAGCCTTGGTGGCTGTTGTTGTTAAGTGCCATTAAGTTGGGTCCAAATCACAGCGACCCCATATAGGGTTTCTGAGGAGTGCTTGACGAGTTTAAACCATCAACCTTGCAGTTCAAACCAAATTTGTGGTCCAGTTCTTATCTTATAGTGCCACACCAGAACTCTGTATGTATAGCCTTGGTGGGAGTTAGTTTAATTCCTCCTAGTGAGGAATCCAACAAAAAAGAATCATCTTCTTGCCAGTTCATCAAGCTAATAGGCATATGATTTAACCTTAGCCAAACATACTCTCTTGAGATATCTTGAGAGAGTGACAAAATCTGGAGAGTGAAATCTTGAGAAAATGACATAGGGCATGAGATCACATGTTTGTTATCATTATAATAAAACAGGCATAGTCTGGAAGGCTAAGCTTTCTGGATTATGAATACTGCTCTGTCTCTTTTTGTATTTGCAAATAGTCTTCACACAATAAGCTCTTTTAGGACTGAGGATGAGTTTATTAGACTAACTGTGCTGGCTCTATTTTGAGGTAAATTTTACCCCCCAAAAAACGGGATACAGATTACAAAAATATTAACTCATAATACAATCATGAGTTCATGTTTCAGGTGTTTAAATACTTTATCAATCTTCCATATGATTCTAAATAAAGAGTATCTTAGAGCATCAGGAAAATCTCATATTTATTTTATATAATTACTATTTTATTTCCAAGTATTATTTTGTTGGTGATATTTAATTGCCATACTCCTTTTGGGAGGGTTATGGAAACTAATAGAATTCGTGAAGAGCTATTCTAAAAAGCAAATGCAGTTTGTGCACACCTGGTATCTCATTCACATCAGTATTACCAGAGTCAATATTCATTTTTCTGTGTGCACTTATTGTGTAAATATCAGAATAATATTTTCTATAATTTTAAAGGAACTCTAACCATCATAAATAATCTCAAAATTCTGTTTTAAATGACATTTTATATCCAGTTGCATTTAAATATCTCCCATCTACTGCTTTGTTGTTGTTGTTAAGTGCCGTGGACTCAATTCCAACTCATAGCTACCCTGTATAAGGTTTCCAAGGAGTAGCTGGCAAGCTTGAAGAGCCTAACTTGCAGTTCAAGACGACCTTGCAGTCCAGCACATTAGCCTGCAGCGCCACACCAGGGTTTTATTGCTCTTCTTTAAATTAAAACTTAACCTGGCATTTGTTTTATTAACTTTGATTATTATTTGGTTATGCTTTAATGCACCATGTTCCAAAATCTTTGCATTTAAATTCATACTTGACAAGAACTATGACCATGTGAGAATCAATATCTATTCCTGAATTTAGTCCTCTGCATTTTTATCTTGAATTAAAACAACTTGAAGTGTTCACAACACCACCTTTAATCAAGTGTAACCATAAACTACAAAGAATTGAAAATGAAATCAGTATAAGACATTTCACACTTGAAGCAGTCAGATGATAATAAGTTTCCACCTGTTAACATATTAACAACAGTGTTAAAGAGCACAATGTGCCTGAGGTATTACAAGTCTGTGCAATTTTACATCTGTCAAGAAATGGTTTGCTTGTTAACAACTGGTTAGAGTATCAAAAG
Organism: Chrysochloris asiatica; assembly: GCF_000296735.1. Classification (NCBI taxonomy): domain Eukaryota; kingdom Metazoa; phylum Chordata; class Mammalia; order Afrosoricida; family Chrysochloridae; genus Chrysochloris; species Chrysochloris asiatica. The sequence goes on along the minus strand of NW_006408591.1, from coordinate 12,183,521 downwards.
CACAGTGAATTCTATGGGGAAAGTTGTTGTATAATAAGGAAAATGGGAACCTTTCAATTCTTAATTCATTTAAAATAACCCATGAAAAGCACTCATAATATAGCAAGGAGGATTGGCCTCTGGAGAGAATTAGATGACCTTTCATACTAGACCATTTTCATCCCTAATATCTGTGATTAATATGTCATAATTTGGAATGGTGTACTCAGAAAAAAAACAGCAATGCTGTATATTAATACGAAGAGACTAGGCATAGCACAAAGAAATGTGGGCGTCCAACACTAGTGATTGAAATTTTAAGGTTAAAGAGGGCACATGGTGATATCATCTCATCTTACTTAGAGGTTGATTAAACAACTTTTTTGTTTTTGTTTTATTGTATTGAAATCTAACTGGCAATATAACTACGCCATATCAATAACTTCTACATGTGTAATTCAGTGCTGTAGATTATATGTTTCAGGTTATACACTTCTTCTACTCTTTCTTCAAATCATTCTACCACCTTCACATACCTTCAGTGTGCTGTAAGGAAATACTCTCCAACTGGTATCTACTAACAATTTTTGTTCTCAACATATTGTCTTATTTCATATAAGTTAAATCATATAATATTTGTCCTTTTGTGACTTACTTATTTCACTCAGTTTAATGTTTTCTAGGTTCATCCATGTTATGGCAGGTTTCAGATCTTAATTTCTCTTCCTATACAAGTATTATTCCATTGTATGCATATGAGTAAATGAAAAAGTACTGTTAAAAATCATAGAAACAATTATTATATAAATATATGAATCTCTTATTTCTTGGCATATCCTCAATCTAGGTCTATACACTTCTGAAGATGGTTTTTCATCTCTTTAATACTTCCTAAAGATTTTTACCCTTCTATTTATACCAAATCAAAATGGTAGTTTTAGTATCCTTGAGGGAAACCAATTGCTTTCCTTTTAATAGCTGCTAAAAGTTTGGGGACCAAAAAGAAGCCCGAAAGGTGCAAGATCAGAACTGTAGGGTGAATGGGGTTAGAATTTCCAATGAAATTATTATAAGACAGCCCTTGCTACTCTTAAAGAATAATATCATAAGGGAAAGTTCAAATGGTAGTTTAGAAAAAGTATTATGATATTTATGTTTAGTATATTTTCAAATATTTGTACTTCCCATTGTTGTTGCTGTTGTTAGGTGCCTTCTAGTTGGTAATGACTCACAGAGTCACTATGCACAACAGAATGAAACAATGCTCTGTCCTGCAACAACTTAACAAGTGTTGCTATATTTGAGCACATTGCTGCTGCCACTGTTCCAATCCATCTTGTTAGGGTCTTCCTCTTTTTCTCCAACTCTCCACTTTCCCCTTCATAATACCCTTCTCCAGGGACTGGCCCCTCCTGATAATATGCCCAAAGTCTGTTCATCCTAGATTTCAAGGAGCATTTTGGCTATACTTCTTCCAACACAGATTCGTTTGTTCTTTTGATAGTCCATTGTACTTTTAATATACTCCTTCAACACCATATTGAAATGTCTCAATTCTTCTACAGTCATCTTTATTCACTGTCCAACTTTTTTGTTCATATGAGGTTATTGAAAATACCATGTCTTGGGTAAGGCACACCTTAGTCCTCAAACAGACATCTTTGCTCTTCAACACTTTAAAGAAGTCTGGTGTAGAAGATTTGTCAAATGCAATATGTTGTTTGATTTGTTGACTTGTGCTTCCATGAGTATTGATGGTTAATCTGAGCAAAATGAGGCCTTTTGGCAATATCAATGTTTTCCCATTTATGTGGACGTTGCTTATCAATCTAGTGGTGAGGATTTTTGTTTTATTAACATTGAGTTGCAAGCCATACTGAAGACTATGTTCTTTGATCTTCATCAATAATTATTTTAAGTTCTCTTTGATTTCAGCAAGTAAAGTCATATCATCTGCATATCACAGGTTGTAAACAATTCTTCCTCAAATTCTGATACCATGGTGGACTCTGTGGGTGGCAGCAGAGACAGCCAGGTAGGAAAGGCTCTGTCAGGGAGGAATTGAAAACCCAGAGAAGTGGTGCTCATGGAATAACACCAGAGCTCTGGATCGACCATAAGGTCCAGGATGTCAGTTTCCCACACTCTCAAGTGAAAAAATCATGATATAAAGGAAAATACTGTGAGAAAGAAGTCACTGGAAATGGGGCTCCCTCTGTGGCCAACCCAGCCGGGTGGAGTTCAGAGGCAAGCTACAGCCAGACTGACACAGGGAACCAGTGCTAAAAGTGTTGCAGTGATTTGCAAAAGGAGGTGTGGGGGATTCTACATATTTTTCCTCCTATTCCCTGTTGCACCTTCTTTGCCCAGCCCAGACACCTTCAGGTGGATGGGTGTGCACCGCCCCCCCCAAAAAAAAAGTCCAGCACAGACCCCACAATGGTACAGAGAGAAAGAGCTTGTCAGCTACTTATGATGTCAGCCTCAGGTTTGCAGCCCTAAAATTAACTTATGCAGGACCCTTTACTATCTAGCAAGAAAAAAGCAGGCAGGACCCTTTACTATCTAGCAAGAAAAAAGCAGGCCTGTCAGGCCTGGCAGACAACCATAGAACAATCCATAAAATGATAAAACTATCTCAAAAATTACATTGTGTACAAGCAGATATCTAACTGACCTTCAGAAACAAAAATAGTAAACAATCTTTCTTCCATTAACTTCTCAATATCTATCTGCATACCTCCACGGTGGTGACTAGAGGAGAGGCCTGAGGTAGCAGACACCCCCAACTCCTACTGGAGGCTTCAATGGTGCACACACACTGCCTATGTAACAAGGCAACTGGACAGTCAGGCACGGTTTTATTTTTGTTTCAAAGTGGTGTTTTTTTTCTCTGCTTTTATATTGCTTCTGCTTTTGGTCCTTTTGATCACACATTTTTCCTGGAGGTGGGAGCTTTTTCTCCCTACATTACCCAAGAAGAGACAGCAATCATGGCCATATAGCCAAGCTACAAACATACCCCATAATGTTCCACCATTGAGACAAGAGCCAATAACAACTGCTAAGCAGTACATGCATAAAGGGAAGTCTGTCTCCTGATAATATCCACCAGGAGACACCCAGTAAGCTTAATAACACAGCAACAAACATCAATTTAAGTATTAAAAAACCCACATAACTACTGAAAGTGACAAACAAAAGATCTCAAACACAACAAACAATCTGAAAACGTGTCCCAAAACAGAAAAGAGTAACTGAGACAAATGTGCTGGAGACAAAGGCTCCCCAGAAGAGGAAAAGCAGGTTTTGGATTTGCCTGAGAAGAAATTCAGAAGAATGATATGGAAACAAATTCAAATGCTCTGAAAATAGGTGGAGGAAAACTAGGCAGATGTTAGGAAAGTACTACAAAAGCAATCAAACAAGATTGATATAGAATTGGAAACAATTCAAAACCTGCAAAAAGAGGTCCAGATGATTAATAATATAAGATCAGAAATGGACAATACACTGAAAGGGCAAAGGAGCAGAATAGAAGAGATGGAAGCTAGAACTAGTGAGATGGAAGACAAATCACTCAATACTACTAAGATAGATGAGCAAACAGAAAAAAAGGATAAAAAAAATCTGAAGAAAGGCTAAGATTCAAGCTGGATAACATGAAGAGGAACAACTTAAGAATTATTGGCATACTGGAACAGGAAGAATCAGAGATGTCCACAGAGGAGATACATGAAGAGCTTCTGGAAGAAAATTTCCCTAATATCTTGAAAGATGAGAAGATAAACATTCAAGAAGCAGAATACACCCCAAGAAGGATAGACACCAAAATAAAAATCACCAATACATATAATAATCAAACGTTCCAAAATCAAAGACAAGGAGAGAATCCTAAAAGTGGCCAGGGAGAAAGCAATTGTCTCTTACAAAGGCAAGCAAATCAGATTAAGCCCTGACTATTCAACACAAACCAGGGAGGTAAAGAAGGCAAGGGGAAGACATATACAAAACCCTAAAAGAAAAAATAACTGCCAACCAAGAATCATTTATCCAGCAAAATTAACAGTCAAATATGATGGTTCAATCAAAACATTCCAGGATAAACAGAATCTAACATATTTTATCAAAACCAATCCAGCACTTCAAAACTTACTTAGGTAGTTCTTTGGAGTGAAAACCAACAAGAACAGACAACAACCAGAGATTGACAGACATGGCAACACCATCTGGAACTCAGTCGACAGATAGCAAAGTCTAAAACAGAACAATACTATAGCAACAAATTCAAAGGAGCTGAAAGCTCAATCGAAGATCAAAATAATATCAGTATCAAAGAAGGGATAAATGTAGAAGCAGAGATCCAGGTGGTGAGGCTGTCAGGATACAATAGATTCTCTTAAATGGAGAGAAAAGTTAATAGACTATAAGGTAACACCAGAGAAAGTTAATACTTCACAACTTACCATGTAAATGAACTTCCAAGCAGAACAAGCAAACATGAAAACTTAGAAGAAATTGACAAGAAATAGCACAAAAAACACAAACTCAGCACAAGAAGACATGCAGAATGCAGGAAAGAACAGCACTACCAAAAAATTAATATAATGACAGCAATTAATATATACCTATCAACACTCACTGAAGCAGTATCAAGAGATCAAATGATGTATTGCATTAAGCAAATTGGCTGCACAAGACCTTTTTAAAGTGTTGAAGAGCAAAGATGTCAGCTTAAGGATTAAGGTGCGCCTGACCCAAGCCATGGTGTTTTCAATTACCTCATACACATGTGAAAACTGGACAGTGAATAAGGAAGACAGTAGAACAACTGATGCTTTTGAGTTATGGTGTTGGAGGAGAATATTGAAAGTGTCATGGACTGCCAAAAGAACCAATGGATATGTTTTGGAAGAAGTGCAGCCTGAGTGTTCATTAGAGGCTGAGACGGCCAAACTTCATCTCTCATACTTCAGACATATTGTCAGGAGGGAGCAGTCCCTGGAGAAGGATATCATGTTTGGTAAGGTGGAGGGTCAGAGAAAAAGAGGAAGACCCTAAATGAGATGGATTGGCCAAGTGGCAGCATTGATGGATTCAAGCGTGGCAACAGTAGTGAGGTTGGCCCAGGATCGGACATTGTTTTGTTCTACTGTGCATAAGGTCGCTATGAGTTGGTGCTAACTCAATGGCACCTAACAACAACAACAACAACAACACTACCAGAGCTCCTATACTTATGGATGTAGTAGCTCAAAATTAGAACAAATCTTTACAGCAAGGACCACTCCTACCCCCTTGGTACACAGCGTTGACAGGGATGGGTAACACTGGCTACCCAAAATAGGGGGGCCTATAAAGGCAAGAAGTGACTGGCTTACAAGCTTTCAATAGGGAGCCTAGTTCCAATCAGGGCAGTGAGAGGTAGAAGTGCCACTGAATGATTTCCAATCCATTGGAACCAGGCTGGCGAAAAGAAATGGGGATAAGACTATTTTGGTACACTAGTGAATAATTGGCATCAGGACTGACTGTGAGGCTAGGAAATATACAGTTAGATGTTTTTTGATAAAAGAATTGTGATTGATTTTGCAACCCAGGGTAGGAAGTCCCTGGAACTATCAAATGAGAGGAATGGAGAGCGGGACCCTACCCAGAGAGGCAGTGTTGCCAGGGATGGAGACAGATGATGACATGGACAGATGGAGCGGCTGGGGACACTGGACTCAGGGAGTGAGAAGGGCTGTGTGCTGGCGGCCAGGGTGGGGGTGGGGTAGTGTGGTGTACCCTTTGGGGTTATTTGATGATACATGGAGGGGATTATAATTATTGCAATGAAACAAAATACGATAGGATGAGTGTAAAGCTGATGTTCTCCCATGTAAACCTCACAATAAAAACTTAAAAAAAAATTCTGATGCTATGTTTTTCTTCATAAAATCTAGCTTCTCAGATTATTTGCTCAGCATGCAGATTAAATAATGAAAAAAATACAACTCTGGCACATGCCTCTCCTAATTTTAACCGTTTTGCGTTCCCTCATTCTGATTGAACAACTGCCTCTTGATCTATGTACAGATTACTCATAAGCATAATTGAGTGTTCCAGAATACCCATTCTCTGCAATGCTGCCGTTAGTTTATCATGGTCCACACAGTCAAAAGCCTTTGCGTAGTCAATTAAGCACTGGTAAACATCTTTCTGTTATTCTCTGCTTTCAGCCAAGCTCCATCTGATGTTAGCTATGAAATCCCTCATTCCATGTCCTCTTCTGAATCCAGCATGAAACTCTGGAAGTTCTATATCAGTATAAATTTGCAGCTGTTTTTGTGTTATCGTTAACAAAATTTTACTTTGAACAATGATATTGTCATATTATTTCTGCATTCTATTTGATCACCTCTATTTGGCATGGTCATAAATATGGATCACTTCCTGCTGGCCAGGTCATTGTCTTCCAAATTTCTTGGCATAGATGAGTGAGTACCCCCAGTCCTGCTTCAGTTTGTTGAAAGATTTCAATCTGTATGCCATCAATTCCCAGTGACTTGTTCTTTGCCATTGCCTTCAATGCACATTAGACTTCTTCCTTCATTATCACTATCTTTTGATCATATGATACCTCTTGAAATGGTTGAATATCAACCATTTACTTTTGGTATAGTGACTCTGTGTATTCCATCCATCTTAGTTTGATGCTTTCTGTATCATTCAATATTTTGCCCATGTTATTGTTGTTAAGAGCCAGTGAGTTATTTCTGACCCATAGAAACCCTGTATAGGGTTTCCAAGGAGTGGCTGATGAGCTTGAAATGCCAAATTTGTCATTCAAACTGTTTGCAGTTCAGTGCATTAACCTACAGCACCATACCAGGACTCCCTTTTTGTTCATTGAAATCTTCAGTACTGAATGTTGACGCTTGAATTTTTTCTTCAGTTCCCTCAGCTTGACAGATCGTTTTCTAACTCTATGTCTTTGCACATTTCATCATAATATTTGACTTTGCCTTCCTGACCTGGTCTTTGAAAGTTTTTATTCAGCTCTTTTATCTCCTTATTTTTTCCATTTGCCTTAGAATCTCTAAATCAGAGAGCGCATTTCAGAGTCTCTTCTGATATACATTTTAGTCTTTTCCTTCTTTCTTGTCTCTTAGTGATCTTTTGTTTTCCTCTTGTATGCTGTTTTCATGTCATTCCACAACACTCGTTGTCTTTGATCCTTAGTGTTTAATGCAACAATTCTGTTCTTGAGATGGTCTCTAAATTCAAGTGGGATATGCTCAAGGTTATAGTTTGGCTCTTGTTTTAATTTTCTACAGCTTCAGCTAGAACTGGCATTGGACCAATTGATGGTCTGTTCCAGAGTCTGTCCCTGGCCTTGTTTGGCTGATGATATGGGACTTTTCCAGTATCTCTTTCCACAGATGTAGTCAGTTTGATTTCTGGTGAGGTACATGTGTATAATCACCTTTTATAATGTTTAAAAATTGTATTTGTGGTGAAGTCATTAGTCTTGCAAAATTCTATCATGTGATATCCAGCATTGTTTCTATCACCGAGGTCATACTTACCAACTATTGATCATTCCTCCTTGTTTCTAACTTTTGCATTCCTATCACCAATAATTATCATTACATCTGTATTGCATGTTGGATCAATTTCAGACTGAAGAAGTTGGTAGAAATCTTTAATGTTATCATCATTGACATTAGTGGTTGGGTGCATACATTTGCATAATAGTGGTATTAACAGGTCTTCTTAGTAGGCATATGGATATTATCTTATCATATATCATATACAGCATTGTACTTCAAAGCAGATCTTGAAATGTTCTTTTTGGTGATGAATGTGATCCCATTCCTCTTCAATTTGTCACTCCCAGCATAGTAAACCATGTGATTTTCAGATTTAAAATGGCCAATGTCAGTCCATTTCAGCTCGCTAATGCCTAGGATACCGATGCTTATGGGTTCTATTTCATTTTTCACAATTTCAAATTTTCCGAGATTCATACTTTGTATTACCAAATTCCAATTATTAATGGATGTGTATAGCTATTTATCTTTATTTTGAGTTGTGACCCATCAGTACTTCATTCACATCAACACTGTCAATTCTACTTTAAGGTGGAGTCTAGTTCAGTTGTATTTTGAATACCGTCCAACATGAGGGTCTCATCTTTCAGCATTATATTTCACAATATTCTAGTGCTTTTCATCATGTTTCAATATACTGGTGTTGACAGTGTTTCACTGTTATTCATAAGATTTTCAGTGACTAAATATTCAGAAGTGGTTCTTTTCTCCTTCTTCCTAGTTTGTCTTCATCTGGAAACTCAGCTTAAACCTTCCCATCACTGGTGATCCTGCTGGTATTTAACATACCTGTAGCATATCTTCTAGAATCACAGCAAAACACAAACCACCATAGAATAACAAACTGACAGATAAGTGGTAGATATTTTCTATATTCTCACAATACGTTTTGTATGACTGTATCACAAAGTTCCCTTCAATAAACTAATAATAATACCAATTTAAAATATTTTGTAATGACTAATTATTTGTCTATTACTTGATTCTCAATGCAACCATTTGTCCTTTATATTGACTAGAAATAAATAATAGCATATATAGTTAGTTTAACTTTAGCTTAACTTAGCTTAGCTCCTTTATATTGAAATTACCAGCTGTTCCATGGGAGAAAAATGAGGTTTTCTGCTCCCATAAAGGTTTACAGCGTTGGAAATCCTGTACAGGGTCACTATGAGTCGGAACCAAATCCACAACACATAACTATGACCACCAGTCAATATAAAAGTTTGTATTATCAGATGAATGGGAAATTGATCTAGTATATATTATGGTGTTGGTAAGTACAACCAGGTTATTACTTTGGAGTAAGGATGGTGAGACTGTCTCATGTACTTTGGACATGTTATCAGGAGGGAGCAAAGGACATCATGCTTCGTAAATTAAAGGGTTGTTGTTGTTTTTAAGTGCCATCGAGTCGGTTCCGACCCATAGCGACCCTGTACAGGGTTTCCGAGGGTGTAAATCTTTACGGAAGTAGAAAGCTTCATCTTTCTCCCACGGAGCGGCTGGTAGTTTCAAACCGCTGACCTTAAGGTTCGCAGCCCAATTTGTAACCACTACGCTACCAGAGCAGAAGACTTAATGAGATGGATTGCACGTGGTTGCAATAATTAGCTCAGACAGAACAAGTTTGAGGATGGTGCAGGCACATGTTCTGTTGTACATGGTGTGGCTACTTGTTTGAACCATGTCTATGGCACCTAATCCCAACAAAGCATTGTGGGCAAAGTTTGCGTACTTTATCTTTCAGAGGAACAGGAGAAATTGTATAAAATCAGAGAAAAAGTAAAATCATATTGCAAAATTAGCATAATTAACAATAAAGAAATTATTAAAATTACTGATGGCAACTCTAAGAACAGAAAGGTACCTGTAACCAAACGCCTATTGTGAAGCAAGACTGAACCTAAATTCTTCTGAACCAATAGTATCCAATGCCAAAAACCCAGAGGGAAAACCTTCACAGCAAACAGATAATCAAAGAAGCTAGGAAGCAGTCATTATGATCACCACATGCAGGGAAGATCCATATAGGGAAATTTTGATTATTTATTTAGCATACTAGGTTTCACAATTTAGATTGAAAAGAACTAATAGAAGCATGCTGATAGCATGCCTGCTATAGAATAGTGGAAATTTGTAGTTTGTATTTCCTACTGAGCAAAAACAGAAAGTATACTCTTCAAGCAACTACACATAGTTCCTGTAATAGCTATGTCTAGAAAATGGATGCTGATTTTAAAAAGTATGCATGATTTATTTATTCTAGCTAGGGTTATAAGGACCACAAGACAACAGTTAAAATATAATGGCAATAAAATTGCAATGTTCATAAACATTACCATGCCTAAGTTAATTATCTGAATCACTTACCTACAAACTTTCTGCAAATGGTGTTCTGCTGCGTCAAGTTGGATTGCAAAGTACTGAGATGCAAAAACAGTGTCCCATACCCAGCTAAGCATAGGGATTTCTCTCTCTCTTTCAAAAATGTTTAAAGATGTAGAATATCTCAAATAAAAAAGGGTCAGAGAATTGAAGTGGAAAGAAACTGATTTAAAAGAAGTGGATAGGAGCCTTTCTTTTGGGGCCCAAGTTGAATTCATTTACATAATGCAGAGTTAAAGTTGACTCAGTTAAAGGTTAGACAATCAGTAATTTGTCTAAGCTAAGAGAAGGAGCAATAACTTACAGTTTTAATGAAACAAATAATAAATCTCGAAGTTTCTTTTTTTCCTTTGGTACTGGTTCTTCTTTGTGAAAAAAAAAAGAAAGAAAAATAAGAAAATTAAATGTCCAATATAAGAATTTAGATTACACCAAAAGTTTCATTAAGGATCCTTGGTGGTGTAGTGCATTAGAAATTTGCATGTTAATCACAAGGTCAACAGTTCAAATGCAACAACTGTGAGATGAGAGAAAGAAGGTATTCTGTTCCTAAAAAGATTTATAGGATCTTAAATGCTATACAAGGTCACTATGAGTTGAAACAGATCTGTATTGGGCTCACTCCTAAGAGAAGTGACCCAACAGAATGTGGAAATCATCAGACAATATTTTTAATATCACATGCAAGTAAGATTTTGCTAATGGTAACTCATAAAAATGGCTGCAACCATAAATTGACAGGGAACTACCAGAGGTTCAAGACAGATTCAGACAAGGTCATAGAATAAGGGAGAACATTGCTGGTGTCATGTAGAGCTTCGTTGAGTGCAGAGAGTACCAGAAAGATATTTTCCTGTGCTTTATTGACTATCCAAAGGCTTTTGACTGTATGGATCATAACAAGCTATGGACAAAGCTGTGGAGACTGAGTATTCACACTTAATTGTGCTTATGAGGAACCAAGAAGCAATCATTCGAACAGAAGAGAGGGACACTGAATGGTTTAAAATTAGGAAAATTGTGTGCTAGGATTGTATTATTTCACTATTCTTATTCAATCTGTATGCTGAGTAAATAATCTAAGAAACTGGATTATATGAAGAAGACTGTAGAATCAAGATTAGAAGAAGACTCATTAATAACCTGTGATATGCAAATAATACAACCTTGCTTGCGGATAGCAAAGAGGACTTAAAATACCAATGAAGAACAAAGACCACTGCTTTTGATATGAGATGTACCTCAGTGTAAAGAAAACTAAAATCCTCACCACTAGATCAATACATAACATCATGATAAATGGAGAAAAGAGTTCATTTTGCTTGGATCTACTATCAACACTCATGGAAGCAGTAATGAAGAAATAAAATGAGCTATTTCATAAAGCAAATCTGCTGCACTTTAAAGTGTTCAATAACAAAGATGTCTGATTGAAGACTAGGGTGTGCCTGACCCAAGCTATGGTATTTTCAATAGCTTCACACACATATGAAAATTGGACAGTGAATAAGAATTGATGCATTTAAGTTATGGGGTTGGATAAGAATATTAAAAGTACCATGAACTACTAGAGAACAAACAAATCTGTTTTGAAATAAGTACAGCCAGAATACTATTAGAAGCCAAATGGTGAGACTTCGCCTCTCATACTTTGGACATATTTTCAGGAGGGACTAGTCCCTTGAGAGAGACACCATTCTAGGTAAAGTGGAGGACCAGTGAAAAAGAGGAAGACCCCCAACAAGAAGGATTGACACAGGGCAGCAGCAATGGGCTCAAATGTAGCAACAATTGTGAGGATGGTGTAGGACTAGACAGTGTTTTGTTCTGTTGTGCATAATGTCACTGTGAATCAGAACCAACCACACCAGTACAGCCACCAAAAGATTCATTATTAAAATATGATTACCTATATAAAAGGAGCTCTGGTAGTGTAGTGGTTACGAATTGGGCTGCGAGCCACAAGGTCAGCAGTTCGAAACTACCAGCGGTTCCATGGGAGAAAGATGAGGCGATCTGCTCCCAAAAAGATTTACAGCCTCGGAAACCTTGTACAGGGTCGCTATGAGTCGGAACCGACTCCACAGCAAACAACAACAACAACATATAAAAGTGGGGAAATAATGTTAAGATGTTTGGCTGTTTTTTGAATCTTGGTTTCCCTTACCTACTATTGTAAAACAGACACTTGAAGGAGAGAGAAAGGAATAGCCAGAAACATCACCATAGAAAGCTTGTAAGTCCATCTTCAGCCTACAACTGATTGGAATACCTAAACTGGGGCTAGAACTTTCCCAGTGAATGAGGCTTCCTGGGGAGTCTTTGCATTGCATAAGACCATAGTTGGAATCCTGATCTCCATCCAGAATCTCCTGAGGTGGGAAAAGTCCACTTGAAAGGACAAGCAGATCAGCCTGGAGCAGCTAGAAGAACAGAAGAAACTTCTTGAAAGAAAGACCAGCAGGAAAAATAAAAAAACAATAAAAGCAGTCTGATTGACTACTACAAGAACAAGCAAGTTGCTCCCCAGGGAGCCATCAAGGCAAGTGGTCAGGTCCCCTCAAGTTAGACCTCCTTCCAAGACTAAAACTCACGGGGAATACACAAGCAGGCATGCAGTCTTGCTGCTGACCACGTTGGTCAATGATACGGGGAAATGGGGGAAAAACAGCAATGAAGTTGTGAGTTAAACCTGACCACATTCAATAGACTCCTGTTAACCTGGACTGAGACCTGGTTGGCCAGCAGTATACCAACACCTGGGGAGTTCTGGGCTCAGGGCCATGGGCATTACCACAGAGGACTAGAGCAGAATGTGAAGTGCCCAGCTGATAGGAAGTGAGGGAAGATACACAAGAACACTCGCACTTGCAGATAGTACCCACTTAACCTGGTTTCAATGGCTGGAAGATCAAAACTCGATTAGAGGAAAAAAGAAGAGGACAAATAATAATAATAATAATAATAATAATAATAATAATAATAATAATAATCCACTACAATTTGATGAACTTGACCTATGCTAGTGGATGGAGTAGGACAAAGGAGGTAACAAATCTTTACAGTGAGGATCATTCCCACCCCCTTGGTACACAGGGTTCACAAGGATGGGCAACTTAAACATTGGCTACCCAAAATTCAGGGGCTACAAAGGCAAGAAGTGACTGGCTTACAAGCTTTCAATAGGGAACCTAGTTCCAGAGTGTACAGGGAAAGGTAGAGTCTTCACTGAGTGGTTTCCAACCTGTCTGGACAGGAGGGCTGATGAAAACTTCAAGACTCTTGTTGTTCAACAGGGAATGATTGCTATCAGGACTGACTGTGAGTGTTGGAAAGGTAAAGGTAGATGCTCTGTAACAAAAGGAGGTGAGTGGTTGATATTGCAATCCAGGAACAGAAGTCTTTGGAACCATCAAAGGAGAAAAGTGAAGTGCAGGACACTATCCAGAGAAGCAGTGACACCAGAGATGGAGGCAGAGATGATATGATGAGAAGCAGCAGCTGGGGATTCTAGACTCAGGGAGCTAGAGGGGCTGTGTGCTGATGGCCGGGGGAGGGAGGCACATAGACATGTGGGGTGTACCTTTGGTTGTTTAATGATGCATGCAGGGGATTGTAATCATTGTAATGAAACGATATACAATAGGATAAATGTAAAGATAATGTTCTCCCATGTAAACTATCACATAATTCACAATAAAAACTTTTTTTTAATGTGATTACCTATAAAAATGTTGGTAATCTATATGAAGACATCACATTTTTGTATTTTTTACTTTATGAAATTGAGTGGAAAAATATAAGGTCAAAACATTTTGTAGGACATAGATTAACCATTTCATTCAAACCAATTGAAGGCTAAAAAACTGATTCAAAAGTATCTGTCATATGATCCCCCCACCCCTGCACCTCCCACTTCAGATAAACAGCTTCTAGCAAAGATAATTTTAAAACAGCAGTGGGATTTGTAGCTATTAAAAACTTTTCCAGAGTGATAACCAATAACTGCTGTATGTAAGTCATTCTCCAACAAAATGAGTCATATGAAATATTACTCAAATCATATGATTCCATTTCCATTATATTAAGGCTACAATTAAAATCCATTGCTGTTTCATGAAAAGGTATATTGAAACCTAGTCCTTGCTGATTTCTTGGGTCTTGAATCTTACCATTATCTCCCTTGATCTTTAAACTTCAAAAACAACTTATAATTGGTCCTCATAAACGGAAGATTTCATACTATCTTAAGTCTTTTACACTCATGTTACCTGAAAAGTTATTTCTCTACACCATGGTATAGCTCGCTTCTTGGAATTCAGCTTTCATTCAGCTCATGTAATTGTCATATTTCAAAGAGGATTTCATGAACCAGAATATTTAAAGAAGCATATTCTCAGGTACTCTTGTGATTTAATTTTTGTCATAGAATTTATCGTGATCTGAATTTAACTTATTTTAATTAATTTGTCCTTCCCACCAGAATATAAACGCTATGAGAAGAGGCAAATGTCTGTCTTCTTCACAGCTGCATTTTCAATGCCTAGAAAACATCTGTCCAATATCATACATCACATTTTATGCAAATAACATGCATACTGTTCAATTTTACATATCACACAACTCCTGCACATATTTTCATCAGCATACTGTACCAATGTTTTTTGTTAACGTAACTGACTTAAATTTCAGGGTTTTTTTTCTGTCCAATATTTGAATATTAAGTCTTCATCATGGTACCTGTTGACTTGGAAGTTTTGTTGCCAGCAATAAATAGACTGTCACCAACCTACCCTCAGTTTATAAGGCAGTCCCTCTCCCTGTAGGGTTGCTTCCCTGGTCTGAAAATCACTTTCTCCAATGCAGGAAGAAAGCACTTTTTCAACTCAGGAAATAGTACTCTCCAGGGAGATACACCCCAGGGTAGGAGGTTCATGGGTCTATGTACACCAAGCTAGAGAGGCCACTCAGGCAGGCAAGGCCGATGCACTGTAGCAGCTCCTCATTTTCTGCCATGATGGTAGCCACTGCATTGGGGCTGTTTGAATCTCTGGCCTATATAGACACCATAGGGTAGGCATGAGAACCTTGGGTGCAGAGGGGTTACTCATTCCTCACATGGATGAGATGGGTCCAAATGGTCATCATGGGGACCCCTGCAGGACCAGTGCAGTGTGCCCCTTACCTGTACTATCCTTCTTCTGGGTTCATGTGGTTTCAGCATTGCTGGACTTAGGTGTGTACAGGCAATAGCTCCTGCCTGAAATGGGACCAGGCCTTGCTCACTGTGCTTTAGTGAATTAGTTAATGTGCCTTTTTGTAACTCCCACCAAACAATGTTTTGCCCTGAAGAGTCTGGGCAAGAGAACGTGGGAGAAGACGCTGATAGAATTATATGACTCCGTTGTGAGTGTTTAACAGGAATAATTGTGATTATAAAAACTTGGTACTCTAGCATGTATTAAATGAGCCAACTCTGAAACGGGATGGGAGTGGTATGTCACTACTATCAAGAAGAAAATGCCAGGAATGGAATGCATCCTGTGGACCCCCAAATTCTTGTGCATTGAATCTCGTCAACCCAGAGACAAAACTACACCACGACAGGAGTAGCCGAGGAGTGGCAGAGGAGTAGCAGCAACAGTACCAAGACTCAAAGCAGACAGAGCAGTGGGCCTACCAGCCCAAGAAGCAAGAAAAGTCGAGTGACTACAGGCAGAAGGCTTATTTACAGAGTGGGATGCATCCAGGCACTTAATTGGGGGTGCTGGGTTTGATGACCCATGGAGCTAGAGCCAAGTACCTTAAGGCTAAGTCCTGTGAGCATTTATCAGCAATCCTAAAAGAGCTTTATAACACTGACCAGGCAGAGAGAGGCCTCATATAGCTGAAGAGAGACTGTCCTGACTGAACAGTATTTCTTACACTGAATTGTACCTTGTTAACTTCCCTAATAAATTCCATAACTGTGAATAGGGTGTCTGATTGTCATGTAGCCATTGCAATGAATTACGGAACCCAGCTGAGATGAGTACTGTAGGTGGAAAGGATGTATTCATTCTTTCCTCCCACTTGTAGCTTTCTGCTTGATGTTCAGCCCATGTCTGGAATGATGCACCAACGTACAAATTGGGTACACATTGACTACAAAGAACGCCAACGTTCTTAGGCCTGGCTGCAAACTCTGCCAGAACAAATACCCAGTTTCAGGTTTTTATTTTCTGATTACCAGGGTGCTACCAGAGTCTTGAATCCATAGTCATAGCTTATAACTTAATCATACAAATATTATCAAATATAACATTTTCTGACTATTAGCTGAGGATGAATGAAGCTGAAACCTCCATTTGCATGTGTTATGCCAGAACTTTTAAACATAATTTCATAATTTCTACCTATTATATATGCATGTTATTAATGTGGTTGTGCTATCTGTGAAAAATATAGTATATACTCAATAAATATTTGAGGAAAAATAAATAGTCACCTGGATCAACATATCACAGAAAAATGATACAATTAGACTAATAAAGAAGTTCAGGAGAGCACAGTGATTCTGTATGATAAGTAATGGACCATGAACCACAAGATTGACAGTTTGAGCCCACCAGCCAATCCACAAGAGAAAGTTGAGGCCTTCTACTTCTGCAAAGATTTTCAGTCTCAGAAACTCTATATGGGGTCATTATGAATTAGAACCAATTCAAGGACACTTAACAACATAAAAGTCCTAGAATGCATGCAATTAGACAGAAATTCTGGAATAAAGATAGTTTTATTATTATTAAATCTTTAAGGCACTAGTTAGCTCTAAACAATATTTTTCTTCATTTAAATCAAGTAAGTTTTTCCTCATAGAATTTCATGTAATTTGATGGCTTTAATAAAAATCCAATTTTTCTTTAATCAGTTTTATTGGCAAGTGTTGTTTTTTTGCTAACGAAATGATATGTATTTAATGAAGCATGTAAGTCCTAAGTAAGAATTATGATTCATAAATAAAAAATAGTGATATTTCCTGAAAATGCATTAGAATAGACCCAGTAGATGCATATAAATGACATGTGAATAAAACAGTAAATTTGCTTAATTACTATAAAAATTTCAGTTGTGCCCATGTGATCTGAAAAACCCTATTGCATAGCACAAATGATACATTTTGTACATTAATTTTTTAAAATTCAAATATGGCCTTTGTTTAGCAAATACAAATGATATAATAGCTTTCTTAACTGGTAATGTAGCTATTTAAGACGAGTGTCAGTCATTGCAAATTTCTGTGTGGTGACATAAAACTTTCAAAGACAAAGGAATTCTGTATAGGGATGGGCATAAACAATAAAAGCCATTTGTACTGCAAGATAATGTACTCAAATCCAGGGTCGGTTTGAACCCCAAGGTAGGTTGTTCAAATCCACCAGTCGCGCCTAGGAAATCAACACAAGGTCGCTATGAGTCGTAACAACAATATAACTCTTACAAATGTTTAAATACTAAGTGTCAAGAGTAAAATTTTTGTTTTATTTTTCAGAACATCATAGACAACTTTCTATAGCCATCACTTTTCTTTTACGATCTTCCTAAGGTATGGATATGTAAGATTTAAAATAATCACTATCAATCGATATCTAAGGACAGGTAAGAATATTTGGTGTGGATCTTTACATTTTAGAAAACTCCTGTATTAGTTTTCTGATTTACTGTAATATCATGTATTCCAATGGATTGTTCACTGTTTCTGAAATAATGAAAGACTTTACTACATCATAAAGGATTTTTCTGAAATTTTAGTCGCTTGTGATTGGTAATCATAAAAACAGTTTGAAGCTGTCATCCATTATATTTTTGATAAGCTTATAATAGATCAAGTTAACTAGATTTGACATTGTCTCTCACATCTTCAAAAAAAGATACTTTCATCCAGGAATTGGATATTGATCCTTTTTAAATATGGCTTAATAATTCCTTTGCAGCTACAGTATATGTATAAGACAGTATTTCTCACAAATTCAGGGAAAATTAAAAATGTACTTGATATTTTTAAATAAATATCTACTTTTAGTAATTATGTCCTACTAGCACAGTTTTTATTATGATTTTTCAAAATCATGAAGAGTCTAATAGAAATATTCTTGTAGAATATTAGTTACAGTTATATATTTTCAAATTATTTTTTAATCAGTGCTCAATTGATTTGGAAACATCATCTCTGAAAGACAATGCAGGTGCTTAAACTTAATTATAGTAATCATGAAAATATATATAATTAAGTAAATCATGTATGCTTTTCTTCTTGCACAAGATGACACAAGCTTAATTCAAACCTTATGTGTACAAAAGAAAAGAAAAAGGATTTGCACAATTAAGAAATAGAAACTTCAAGTCATAAAATCTCAAAGAAAAGTGACCAGCTTTGAATAATCCTTTTATTTTATAATTGGTACTTACAACAAGAAAGCAATTTAAAAAACAAACAAACATACCTTCAGATAGCTAATTTGTAAAATACTGCTTGATTATGAAATAAGAATGAAATGTACTAAGCGATTTTCTTTACCATTGTGAAGCTGATCTCCCACTGTTTTTTTTTTTCAGTCTGCCTCTATTGTACTATGTTTCCAAACTTTCCTAGATTCAGAGATATTTTTAAACCTTTTCATTTTTTATAAAATAGCACAGTTACATAGAAGTTCATGAAATGTATATTTAAGTATATGTACTATGCAGTATGCATATATATATTTAGGGATTCAAAAAGTTCATTGAAAATTTTTCAGTATCTGTTGATTGCATTTTTTGATGAATTTCTGAATCATCTCATAATACGAATACCGTAGCAGTATCTTAACACAAATTTGAAATGAACAAATCATTAATTTTACAGAATTCTATTATGTGATCTCTATCACCAAGGCCATATTTTCCAACTACTGAACCTTTCTCTTTGCTCCCAACCTTTGCATTCCAATCACCAGTAATGACCATTACATCTTGATTGCATGTTTGAACAATTTTAGATTGAAGAAGTTGGTAGAATTCTTATTTCATGCTTACTGGCTTTAGTGGTTGGTGTGTAAATTTGAATAGTGGTATTAACTGGTCCTCCCTGTAGGTGCATGAATATTATCCTATCAAAGACAGCATTGTACCTCATGACTGATCTGAATATGTTCTTTTTGACAATGAATGCAACACCATTCCTCTTCAATTTCTCATTCCCAGCATAGTAAACCATACCACTGACAGATTCAAAATGGCCGATACCAGTCCATTTCAGCTCATTAATGCCTAAGATATCAATGTTTATGTGTTCCATTTCATTTTTGACAATTTCCAAATTTTTGTAGATTCATACTTCATACATTCCATGTTCTGATTATTAATTAATGGATGCTTACAGCTATTTGTCTTCATTTTGAGTTGTGCCCCATTAGCAAATGAAGGTCCCGCAAGCTTTAGTTCCACGGGCTTTACTCCATTTGTGTCATCACGGTCAACTCTACTTTTAGGTAGCAGATCTTCCCCAGTTGCATTTTGAGTGCCTTCCAACCAGAAAGGCTCATTTTCTGGCACTATATCTGACAGTGATTCTCTGCTATTCATAAGGTTTTCAGTGACTAAAGATTCTGAAGTAGTTTGTCACTCCTTCTTCCTTCTGTCATGTCACTCCTTCTGTCTTCATCTGGAAGCTATCTGAAACCTGTCCATCATGGGTGACCAGCTGGTATTTAAAATACCCGTGGCATAGCTTCCAGAATCACAACAACTCACAAGCTCCCACACCTCACCAGAAGTAATACACAAAAATCAAATTGACTACATCTGCATAAAGAGAAGATGGAAAAGCCCATATCATCAATCAAAACAAGACCAGGGGCAGATTATGGAACAAACCATCAAGTACTCTTATGCAAATTCAAACTGAACTGAAGAAAACAGAAACAAGTCCACAAGAGCCAAAATATGATCTGGAATATATCCCACCTGAATTTAGAGATCATCTGAAGAACAGATATGATACACTAAACACTAAAGACTGAAGACCAGAACATTATACAGGAAGAAAACAAAAAGTCATTGAGAAGACAAGAAAAAAGGAAAAGATCAAAATATATGTCAGAATAGACACTGCAACTTGATCTCTGAGAGTATAGATACACTGAAGCAAATGGAAGAAATGAGAAGGCACAAGAGTTGAACAGAAATTTTCAAAGGTCAGTTCGAGAAGGAAAAGTAAAAAATCACAATGAAATGTGCAAATATCAGGAGTCAGAAAACTAAAAAGGAAAAACACGCTCAACATTTTTCAAGCTGGGGGAACTGAAGAAAAAATTCAAGTCTTGACTTTCATTATTGAAGAATTCTCTGGGCAATTTATTGAATGATGCAGAAAGCATCATAAGAAGATAGAAGGCATACACAGAGTCACTGACCAAAAGAAAACAGTTGATGTTCAACCATTTCAAGAGGTAGCATATGATCAAGAGCCAATGATACTGAAGAAGGAAGTACAAGGTTCATTGAAGGAATTGGCAAAGGACATGGTTTCAGGAATTGATGGAATAAAAATTGAAATCTTTCAAGAAAGTGAGGCAGCACAGGAGGTACTTAGTCATCTATGCCAAGAAATTTGGAAGACAACTATCTGGCCAACTGATTGGAAGAGATCCGTATTTGTGCCCATTCCAAAGACAGGTGACCCAATGGAATGTGGAAATCATCGGACAATATATTTGATATCGCATGCAAGTAAAGTTTTATTAAAAGTAATACAGAAATGGCTGCAAGCATACATTGACAGAGAGCTTCCCGAGGTTCAAGCCTGATTCAGGAGAGGACATGGAATGAAGGATATCATTGCTGATGTCTGATGGATATTGGCTGACAGCAAAGAACACCAGAAAGAACACCTGTGCTTTATTGACTATGCAAAGGCTTTTGATTGTGTGGATCACGACAAGCTATGGACAACATTTTGAAGTTTGAGTATTCCAAAACACTTAATTGTGCTCATGAGGATTCTGTAGCTGGACCAAGAGGCACTTGTTCTAACAGAACACAGTAACACTGAATGTTTTAACATTAAGAAATGTGTGCAACAGGGTTGTATTCTTTTACCATACTTATTCAACCTGTATGCTGAGCAAATAATCCAAGAAGCTAAGTTATATGAAGAAAAACGTGGCATCAGAATTGGAGGAAGTCTCATTAACAACCTGTCATATGCAGATGATACCAAAGTGCTTGCTGAAATTGAAGAGGACTTAAAATACTTACTGAAGAAGATCAAAGAGCACAGCCTTCAGTATGGATTACATCTCAACATAAAAAATAATAATAATAAAAATCCTCACCACTGGACCAATAAACAACATCAAGATAAATGGAGAAAAGATTGAAGTTTTCAAGGACTTCATTCTTGGATCAACACTCATGGAAGCAGCAGTCAAGAAATCAAACGATGTATTGCATTAGGCAAGTCTGCTGCAGAAGACCTTTTTAAGTATTGAAGAGTAAAGATGTCAGCTTGAGGATAAAGGTATACCTGACCCAAGCCATGGTATTTTCAATAACCTCATATGCATGCGAAAACTGGACAGTGAATAATGAAGACAATAGAAGAATTGATACTTTTGAGTTATAGAGTTGGAGGAGAATATTGAAAGTGCAATGGGCTGCCAAAAGAATCAACAGATCTCTGTTGTAAGAAGTACAGTCAGAGTGCTCCTTGGAGGCCAGGATGGACAAACTTCGTCTCTCACACTTGGGACATATTGTCAGGAGTGACCAGTCTCTGGAAAAAGATATTATGTTTGATAATGTGGAGGGTCAGAGAAAAAAGAGGAAGGCCTCCAGTGAGACGGATTGGGCTAGTGGTAGCATCAATGGGTTCAATCATGGCAACAATTGTGACGTTGGCCCAGGACCAGTTCATTATGACTTGGTACTGACTCTATGGCACCTAACAGCAATAACAACAATAGCTTAACACATGATTGTAAACTTTGCTTTGTAAATAACATATAGAAGGAAAGATACCTTTTTGTCTTGAAGCCCTTTGCCTTTCCTATTCTAACTCTTCCCAAACATAAAAACCTCTCTCCCTTAAAGTTGACCATGGTTCTGACTTCATATTCTTACATTCCTTTTTGGAGTTTTACTAGCTATGTATGTATTCTTAAAACATTACATGTTTCCATGTTTTGAGCTCTGTCGAAAAAGTTTTCTAAGATTCATTTCAATGTCATCAAGTTTCACTGCAATTGAGTTATCAGATAATCGTTTAGCCAGGATGTTTGTTAAAATATTTATTAGTTGTAGTATTATGTCTATAGATTTATTTTCATTTTCTCAAGTACAATTATATCTTCATAAGTGCAAGTGGATACATGTTCTCTAATCTTTATAAATTTTAGGTATGTTTCTTGTCTGATAGTGTCCTGTAGGACTTTTTCTTTTCTTCTTTTTTTCTGTAGGACTTTAAGAACAAACATTTTATGTTTTTGTTGTTGTTTTTGATATGTTTCTTATAATCAAATGGTAGTGGTAGTTCTGTGATAAACAAAACAAACTTAATTTGTATTTCCATGTAGAAAACCAGTGTTCAATATTTGGCCAATGCAGGTCATACAAAACCACATCGTTTCTATCAGTGTGTGGTTATTGTTGTTAATTAAGTAAATCGAGTCGGTTCCATCCCATAGTGATCCTGTATACAGTTTCCTAGGAGTAGCTGGTGAGCTTGAACTGAAGACCTTACAGTTCAAACCAGCACATCAAGTCACAGCACCACACCAGGACTCCTTTCTCTCAGTGGGGCTTGCATACTGCTATGATGCTGAACAAATTTCAGCAGAACCTCTAGTCTAAAATGGACTAGTAAGAAAGACCTGGTGGTCCAATCCCCCAAATCAGTCAATCATAACCTTATGGATTTCAATTGTTAGATCTGCCACTGATCATGGTAATAGAGTATTACCTGGTAGCATTTAGATCCATTTTGCATGGGGTCACTATGAATAAATGACTGACTTTGTGGCAGTTAGTAACAACCAAATTTTATAGTTATGTTTATTAATCCAAAGATAAAGTAGTCAAGTTTATTAAACCAATGATAAGGTTTTTATTTCTCCTATCATTTTTTTTTAATGGGAACACTTATTCAAATTAAGTAATTAAGTTCAATGTAATTATTGGAATTTTTTGTTTATTTTGTACTTAAAGCTAATATTTGTACAAGTTTTCTATTTGTCCTACCTGTTCTTTTTTTTTTTTTTTAAAGCTTTTTATTCTGAATTGAGTAAAGGTTTACAGAGCATATTATCAGTTCAGTTTTACATTGATCATAAAACAGCTATCCAACTTCCTCCCTGTGATACTTATTTCCATTCCACCCACCTTTCCAAATCTTCTGAACTTTGTCTGTAGATAAGTGTTACCCTTTTGATATTGAATGCTTGACAATAACACTCCATAGTAAGC
>NW_006408591.1:12157077-12158833 GCF_000296735.1 Chrysochloris asiatica | reverse complement strand
ATTAATTGTTAAAATGTTCTTAATGGGTTATTGTTTTTATTGAACATAGAAAATATAGAGTATCTTAGAGTTCTTTGAAAATCCCAACGTAGAATTTTTATATGTTGATTTCATTTTTTCTTTTTTTTAATCCAGGTTTCATGAATCTTCCAACCCCTTGTTATCTTTGGTGGTATGATGGACATTGTCATTAACAAAATTATTTGTAATGGTACTGTAAGGTGAAAAATGATATTATCATCATTTAAAATTATTCTTTGGTTTGGTTTGATTAGGCTTCTTGTTTACTTTTGCAGCTAGTTGGGCAAACTAGAAATCTACAATTCTCTCTATACTTGTTATGGATTTTAGATTTTCCAAGTTATTTCAAGATGGCACAAAGATAAAAAACGGTATTTCCAAAGATTAGGTGATTTTGCTTACAAACTTAATATACAGTTCTTCATAGTTCCATTATAAACTGACCCTGAATTTTCACCTTTGTTCACATAGCTCTGTAAGTTATCTAAAATCACAGCTCTATCTCATATTGAGGCCAGGATGGCTAAACTTCATCTCTCATACTTTGGACATATTGTCAGGAGGGAACAGTCGCTGGAAAAGGATGTCATGCTGGGTAAGATGGAGGGTCAGAGAAAAAGAGGAAGACCCCCAACGAGATGGATCGGCCAGGTGGTATCACTGATGGCATCAAGTGTGGCAGCAGTAGTTAGGTTGGCCCAGGATCAGACATTGTTTCGTTCTGCTGTGCATGGGGTCACTATGAGTCGGTTCTGACTCGATGGCACCTGACAACAACAACAACAATCTCATATGGATTTTTAAAATGTTTCCTAGAGAAGGTTATTATGAATTACTTTTAATTAAGTAACCCACCTTAACTGGTGTGTAACAGATTAACACAGAACTGATAATCACTCCTTGATAACCCTATACATGTTCACTATGAGTTGGAACCAACTTGACGGCACTTAACAATAGCAACAAAACTTAAAGAAGTATTCCTTGAGTCTGAACCACCCCTCCTGGATGTTGTATTGTTCAAAAATACAATTCTGAAGTAAAAACTGTCATCACTTTCCTCTTTCTAAATAATGTTTGCTCAGGTTAATTTAGTATTGATTTGTATATCCTTGTTGCTGCAATTATTTATTGTGTCTGTGGTTTTAAACATCATGAAATTTCTTAACACATCCAAAAGCTTTAGTAAACTTAATGCCTCTATTTTGGGCTTCTTTGCTTCCCTTAGTTACTGGAAGGATTAGCAGGTTTGCAGGGTGAAATCTGGCACTTTGCTCAAAGCAATAGTTCTCTGATGAAGGTAATCACAGATTTTTAGAGTATTGTTTTTTTCTATTCAAAGAATTAAGGGATAGCCAAAATTATGGGAAACATACCACTTAAATGTATACTACACATAGCAATTTTCGCTCCAGTGCCTTAATGCCAGAGAATTTACTCTAAACAATTTTCTAAGCTAAACCATAATTCAAAGGAAAACTAAATGTAACACACAATTTTCTAAATGATCCCTTACATAGCATTGTTGTTGTTATTGTTGTTAAGTACTGCCAGTTCTGACTTACAGTAACCCTGTATAAGGTTTCCAGGGAGCAGTTGGTGAGCTTGAACTGCCGACTTTGTGGTTCAAACCTACCTTGCAGTCCAGTGTTTTATCCTACAGCATCACACCAGCACTCCATGAGACATGTTGTTAGGTACCATTGAGTTGGTTCTGACTCGTAAGAAGTTTATG
>NW_006408591.1:12153631-12156138 GCF_000296735.1 Chrysochloris asiatica | reverse complement strand
CACAATAATGATCATATGCAATATTTGTCCTTTTGCGACTGACTAATTTCACTCAGCATAATGTCCTCATGGTTCATCCATGTTATGCGGTAGCTTGCAGCTTCCTTGTTATTCTTCAAGGTAACATAATATTCCAATGTGTATATGTACCAAATTTTGTTTATCCATTCTTCCACTAATGGGCACTTAGATCAATGAGGATTGTATGTCCTCTTTGCATTCATAAAGCAAGATTGTATCATTTATGTATCACAGATTGTTAATGAGTCTTCCTCCAATCCTGATGCTAGGCTTTTCTTCATATAATCCAGCTTCTCAGATTATTTGCTCACCATTATTTATTGTTGTTGTTAAGTGCCAAACCTGTATAGGGTTTCCTAGGAGTAGCTTGTGAATTTAAACAACTGACCTGTGGGCTAAACCAAATTGTGGTCCAGTGAATTATCCTACAGCATCACAATAGGACTTCATTTGCTCAGCATACAAATTGAATAAGTTTGGTGAAAGAATACAAATGTGGAGCACACCTTTCCTGATTTTATACCATTCAGTGTCTCCTTGTTCTATCTGAACAACTGCTTCTTTATCTATGTACAAGTACTACATGAGCACAATTAAGTGTTACATAATACCGATTTCTGAGCAATGTTGTACATAGTTTTTCATGATCCACACAGTCTAAAACATTTGTATAGTCAATAAAGCACAGGGAAAGATCTTTCTGGTATTCTTTGCTTTTAGCTAAGAGCATCTGATGTCAGTAATTATATCTCTGTGCCATGTCCTTGTCTGAATCCAGCACAAACCTCGGGCAGTTGCCTGTCAATGTACTGTTGCAGTCAGTTTTGAGCTATCTTTAGAAAACTGTGACTTACATGTGATATTAATGATATTGTTCAATAAGTTCTACATTCCATTGGGTCACCTCTCTTAGAAAGGTACACAGATTTGGATTTCTTCAAATCAGTTGGTCAAGTACCTGTCCTCAAAATTTCTTGACGTAGATAAGTGAGTGCCTCCAGTGCCTCATCTGTTTGCAGAAACATTTTAATTTGTATTCCATCAGTTCCAAGATCCCTATTCTTTGCAAATGTCTTAATGGCAGCTTGAACTTCTTGCTTCAGTACCATTGGCTCTTGATATATGCTTTCTCTTGAACTGGTTAAACATTCACCATTTTGTTTTCGTAGAGTGACTCTGTGTACTCCTTCCATCTTCTTTTTATGCTTTCTGCAACATTCAATATTTCAATCGTGGTGGTGGTGGTGGTAGTGTGGTGTGGAGTCGGTTCCAACTCATAGTGACCCTGTACAGGGTTTTTGAGGCTGTATATTTTTATGAGAGCAGAAAGCCTCATCTTTCTCCGGTGGAATGGCTGGTATTTTAAATACCAGGAGAAAGATGAGGCTTTCTGCTCCCAAAATAGTCACAGTCTCAGAAACTCTATATAGGGTAGCTATGAGTCAGAACTGACCCCACAGGATGCTACCACCACCACCACCACCATGTTCCTTCACTGGTATTTAATTGTTTTGTACCCTATATTGAAACACTATTCAAGGGATTAATTATGAAGTTACTTTACCTAGTCTGAAGTAGGAGAAGACATAAACAACTCTTAACTTTCTCACTATCTGTATATTTGGCAATTCATGATAGAGGATTTACAATTACATACACTAAAAAATATCTGATATAGCATTTGCATTAATTCAATTATGAAGTAAAACACTTATGTAGTTTTTAATTTTCTGTTTTTTAATCAATTTTATTCGAAATAATACATATACCTAGCTTTAAAAGTTAGTGCTTATTAAATCCCACTGTCTACATTAAATTCTGTTGGCATAGATGATCAATAAACCATAATGACTACTGAAAACTCAAGTTTAATTATTGAAAACAATCTAAGGGTTCACAAACTAACGTAAATTTTTTTTTTTGTATTATACTGATAAAATATAAACAATTTGATTAGGCAAGCTTAAAGTAGAAAAGCTCCATATCATCAGCAAAAATAAGTCTAGTGGCAGACAGTGGAACAGACTATCCATTGCTTATAAGCAAGTTCAAGCTGAAGATGAAAAATATTAAAACAAGTCCATAAGAGCCAAAATATGACCTTTAACATATTGTACCTGAACTTAGAGATATTTGAAGATTTGATACATTAGACAATAAAGACCGAAGACCAGAAGAATTGTGGGATGACATCAAGAATATCATACAGGAAGAAAGTAAAAGGTCACTAAGAAGAAAAGAAAGAAGGAAAAGACCAAATGGATGTCTGAAGATACTCTGAAACATGCTCTCCATTACAGAGATGCTAAAGCAAATAGAAGAAATGAGGATGCAAAACAATTAAATAGAAAATTTAAAAGAGCAGCTTGAAACGACAAAGTCAAACATAACAAAATGTGCAAACACCTGGAGTTAGAAAACAAAAAGAAAAGAACAGGCTCAGCATTTGTCAAACTGAGGGAACTGAAGAAAAAAATTCAAGCCTC
>NW_006408591.1:12143292-12147930 GCF_000296735.1 Chrysochloris asiatica | reverse complement strand
CGACATCAGCAATTATATCTCTCGTTCCACGGCCTCTTCTGAATCCAGCTTGAACCTCTGGAAGTTCTCTGTCAATGTATGATTGTAGCCGTTTTATCACATGGATATATGTTTTTATATGATAACACAGTGTTTTACACACACAGAGCTTTAAAAGAAAGTATGAGATAACAGTATTCCAAATATCATTTTTATTTTGTTTTTGTAAGAACATGGTGATAGTGTATATAGATTTTTATCCCAGGTCAACATATTTTTCAATTGTTTGAAGCTTTGCAAATTAACTTCTTTCCTTCCTTCCTTCCTTCCTTCCTTCCTTCCTTCCTTCCTTCCTTCCTTCCTTCCTTCCTTCCTTCCTTCCTTCCTTTTTGCCCTTTCGTCTGTTCTTCCTTGATTGTTTTTGAAAGTATCATTCAAAATTAGAGACTGGAGTCTTAAAAGCTCATGAGTGTCTATCTCAGGTGCATCTTCTGGTCCCTTGCTGTCCAGATGAACGATGAGTGATAAGTATCCAAGGTGCATGAATGAAAATTAGTACCATGTACTAATGGGCTATATGAACTTCAGTCTACACAACCATGAGACCAGAAGGCATACATAGTGCCCAGCTACCATTACTGATTACTCTGAAAGGGGTTACATTAGAAGTTTTCGAATAGTGTGGGAGAAAATTGTGGAATAAAACTCAAAATCATGAAAAAATGCCGAGGCATGCTACTGGTCTTATAGAGACTGGTTGAACCCCCAAGACTAAGACTTTTAGTCCCTCTTCATTTCTGGAAATGGTTTACCCCCATGGCTCAATTTCCTACCAAACAACAGACAGGTCTATAGGGGAACAATAAAACTAATGGGCTATGCACATCTTGGTATGTGGTGGTAATGTGCTGTGGAGCTGGTTCCGACTCATAGTGACCTGTACAGGGTTTCCAAGGCTGTAAATCTTTATGGGAGCAGAATGCCTCATCTTTCTCCCATGGAACAGCTGGTAGATTCTAACTGCTGACCTTGCAGTTCACAGCCCAATTCGTAACCACTATGCTACCAGAGATCCTTATGCACATCTTAGAATCACCAATTATGTGAAATTAAACAGACAGTATTTACCCAAGGACAAAGTTCAGAAAGGCTAGGAAAGAAGGAGAAATAAAAACAGGAAACACAGGAAGGAAATGGGATACGTGATATGTTACCTGTGGAGATTGTAATCAATGAGATGAAACAAAATATGGATGAATTGTTGAAGGGAAAACTGATCTGCTCTGTAAGCCTTCACCCAATTCACATATCCATAATTTTTTTTTTTTTTTAATAAAGTGTGGGTTTATTTATTCTTTTTTTTTCTTTTTTTGTAACTAAGAATCAGGAGCATTTGAAGGGGAAATATGTGACATGATTATAGTTTTGCTTTAATGCTTTTCCTGTTGAGTTCTAGAATCACATAGAATAAACTTGCTGGGGACAGAGAGATGAAAGCATGAAGGCAATACTAAATGAATTGTCTTGATCCTGAAAACCAATGAAGCAAATAATATGAGGTTTATGAATGTGTACCTTAGATGGATTTTAGGTTACTGTTGTTACTGAATAGATATGTGGGATGTGGGTGGGTGGGGGGTGTGTGTAGGGGAGAAGATTTAAATAAAATCATGTTTTTAAATACTAATAACTGGTAAGGTCACGATAGCTTCAATATTTTTTTGGAAGTATGGCAAGGAAGAATTTAGAACTCTTTATTTTTTAGATTGTGTATGTGTGCATTCAGTGGGCGAGTGGAGAGGAGGTCAGGAAATTACTAATAGGCTTGTAAGATTGAAAGAGAAAGAAAATGAGAAAAAGCAAGAGAGAAAGAAAAGTTGAACTTGGTATGATGAGTGCCTATATGTCATTTTTAACCTGAGTTCTCAGTATTAAATTTAGAAGTTAAGAGTTAAAGAATTCATGCATAAACAGGTACAGAATTTCTGTGACAGCTCCTTATTTCTTGTTATACTTGCATTTGTATGTTTCTTTTACACCTTAAATTGTGTTGGCAAATGAAAGAAATACACACTAATTTACACACATATTCTCACATGCTCCTATGGCTGTGTATAGAAAGAGCAATTTGTAATAAAATTGACATCTGTAAAGTCTTGAAGAGTGTTCTCCTTCCAAGTGAATTTATATGCATAGAGCTGATATTTCAGATGTTATTTTGTGGTGAAATAGTCTTTTGGGACTTCAACTACTGGGAATAAAAAGAGTGTGATGTTGATAGAATTCAAAATGCTGTTTGAAGACACATGCAAAAGCGGATCTCTCTTATTACCTTCAGAAAAATTGTGGAAAATAGCAATCTTATGTCAATTATATTAAACATACTTATTTAAAATTTTCTGCATAAGGCTTTGAAATTTTAATGATTTATGTGTAAATGATAAGTTATCATGATATGATTTTAATAGAACCAACACATCAGAAAAAGATAATTACCATCTTACACTTTCAACCATCCTTTGAAATTTAAAAATATGCAGTTGTGCTGAGACATTTGGTTGTTGTCTGTATAGGAAATATTTAAATATAAATGCTTTCTAAATACAAATCATTGACAGCTAAATATTCAATAATTCACAAATAAATATTCTTGCTTCTAAAACTCTGCTATACTTATCTGAATCAATGCAGTCATAAAATTTATGAATTGATTTAAATATATTTACCAAATGAGGACAATGAATTAATGTACACTAAATAAAAAATATGTAGATAGCACAATACCCAGGGGTTAAAAAGAGTGTATATACCCAATTTTGACACAGGTTTCTACCTTCTTACCTACAATAATCTTCAATACCATGATGGTTTTCATAACTTACACATACTTGTATTCTGTTCATCTTAACATAAATTAATAAACAAATAGCCAATTTATCTGAGCTAAGGTGAGCACAATATTAAGAAATCACAATGAAATATACAATTATAAAACATTTTCTGTAATCTAGGCCTACATTTCTGTGTTGTATCTTTGTAAAGGGTACATTCACTTAAACAACTATATGTTGCATACCCACTCTAGTGGACACTAATCTACACAGTAGGATACTGAGGAGAGGACAGTCAAGGTCACTGCTTTATACAAATTGGTTCTAATCAGTGTTGTTCTCAATGTAAAATAAAAATAGACAAGATGCTTAATTTTAAAGATTGGTACTAGAATAAAAAGAATTGTGGTTGTATGTATACTTGTGTGTACAGAGCCCTGATAATTATGTGTTGAAGTGTTTACTGCAGGATCTGTGGTTCAAATCCAACAGTTGCTCCATGGGAGCAGCATGACACATTATGCACCCATAAATATTCACAGTCTCAGAAACTGTATTCAGGGTTGCTATGAGTTGGAGCCAACTCAACAGCATACAACAACAACATATCTCTGTGCTAAATTGGGGATTGAGGGGAATAGTTGAACTTTTGTATTACCCTGTATAGGGCACCATGAATCATGACTGACTTGATGGTACTTAACAACAAAAAAATCATTACAAGAAGTAATCTCTATGGAGAAACAATTCCCATGGAGCAAATTGTTGCTGTTGTTGTTAAATG
This sequence comes from Chrysochloris asiatica, assembly GCF_000296735.1. Lineage (NCBI taxonomy): Eukaryota > Metazoa > Chordata > Mammalia > Afrosoricida > Chrysochloridae > Chrysochloris > Chrysochloris asiatica. The sequence continues at coordinate 12,144,336 of NW_006408591.1, read as the reverse complement.
CTGTCGAGTCAGTTCTGACCCAGTATAGAATAACCCAAAAGCTCAAATATTCTTCTTAATCCCATATTTTGCACACAGTTATGTTGCTGAGTGCTATTGAGACTCATAGCGACCTTGTGTAGGATTTCTGAGGAATGGCTGGTGAGTTTGAATTGCTGACCTTGTGGTTCAAACCAACCATGAGGTCGAGTGCTTATCCTACCGTGTCACCCCCGGACTTCCTTGAGACCATAATGTACTTGGCATGGCTGGAGGAATAAAAAGGATCGGGTTTATAGAACAGATGAATACAGATAAGGGGTTAAATGGAAGAGGTACACTGGAATAAATAAAAGTAAGGTAAAGTATACACACTGAATCTTTGTTAGTATTTATAGTGACACAAAAGGATTATGTACACCTGTTGTTAGGTACCTTCGAGTCAGTTTTTACGCATAGTGACCTTGTGCACAACAGAACAAAATACTGACTTTACAATTGTTGTTACCTTCATGCCCATTGTTTTTACCACTGTGTCAGTCCATCCCATTGAAGGTCTTCCTCTTTTTCACTGACTCTCCATTTTACCAAGCATGGTGTGGTCCCTCCTGATAGCATATCTAAAACTTTATAAGATGAAGTCTTATCATCACGTCGTCTAAGAAATATACTGGTCACACTTATTCCAAAATAGATTTGTTTGTGCCTCTGCTTATCCATGGTACTTTTAATATTATTCTCTGACACCATTATCAAATGCATTGATTCTTCTATTGCCTTCTTATTGATTGTCCAATTGTCACATGCATGTGAGGTGATTGAAAATAGCATGGTTTGGGTCTCTCATACCTTAGTCATCAAGTTTGTGTCTTTCCTCTTTAGCACTTTAAAGATATCTTTTGCAGCAGATTTGCCTAATCAATGCATTGTTGATTTCTTAACTGCTGCTACTATAAGAGTTCATTTTTGATCCAAGTAAAATGAACTCTTTGGCAACTTCAATCTTTGTCCATTAACCATTAAGTTATTTATTGATCCAGATGTTAAGGTTTTTGTTTTCTTTAC
>NW_006408591.1:12126185-12133522 GCF_000296735.1 Chrysochloris asiatica | reverse complement strand
TGATGCCATTCCTTTTCAATTTTCCATTATTGGCATAGCAAACCATATGAGTGTAAGATTCAAAATGGCCAATACCAGTTCATTTCAGCTTACTAATACATTCCATTACATTTTTTATGACTTCATATTTTCCTACATTCATACATGTTAAGTTTCATGTTCTGATTACTCATGGTTACTTGCAACTGTTTCTTCTCATTTTGAGTTGTGCTCCATCAGTTAATGAATGCCACAGCGCATTGCTCCATTCATGTAATTATGCTCGGCTCTACTCTGAAGATACATATCTTCCTTAGTTGTACTTTGAGTGCCTTCCAACCTGAGGCATTCATTTCCTAGCACTATATGACAGTTTTCTGTTGCTATTCTTTATGATATCATCTTCTAGCATTATATCTGACAGTGTTCTGAGCTATTCATCAGATTTTAAGCAGATAGCCTAAATCTCCTTCTTCATAGCTTCAGGAAGCTCTCCTAAAACCTGTCTTCCATGGGTGGGCATGTTGTTATTAACATAGAGTAGCGTAGCTTCCAGCATCACAGAAACATGCAAGCAATCACAGCACAGTATATTGACAGATGAGTGGTGGTATGAAGACCTAATATATAGTTCCCCCATAATGTTTTTTGTTTTTTTTTTAATTTACTCCCTTGTAGTCAATAATTAGTTACGTTGTATTATTCTATCATGAACATTTTCTGAGAACCTCTCAAATATTACCTCTCATTATGGTTTTATGTTTGGTTAAAATTCTTATTGTAAGAAAATGTTTGATGATACGCCTTTTCCTTTTTTAGCCCACTTTTCTCTTTATCATCAGATGAGAGAGCATGCCCTAGCCCCAGGATAGAAAAATGGAAAAGCCTAAGCTATAATTTTATCCTTACAGTTAAAGCTTCATGAAGTAAAAGGCATTGTAAAGTCAACTGATGAAGCTCATAGTAGACTTGAGAGCTGTAAAGATAGCTGCCTGGGAAAGATATTGCACCAATTATGTGAGATAGCCATCAGCACCAATCAATGAAGCAAAGCAAAACCTCAACAGTTAAAGCATTCTGAAACAGTTTCAAAGAAAATCAATCCTCCTTTTTTCATTCGCTAGACTTTCCTTTTCCTGCTGCACACTTCTCAACTTACTTGCAAGATTATATTTTGGTCAATGTTACTTACACTTTTTAAATCAGTGAAGACTATCTGTTCAACTACTTTTGCACACATGAAAGGCAGCAAGTCCTAAAAAGTTAATTCAGTACAAAAAAATCAGCATGTCCACACAGTGTCTCACTTTGTAACATTCTTGCCTTAAACTGAGATACAATGAGATTTACATTATATAACAAAACAACATATTTGATAGTAAGATTAATTTTATCCATAATGTTTATCCAGCCAGGTATTTGATTTCAAGGTAATAATTGAGTCGGTAACATATACATACTTTTGTCAAAATTCAGTCCTTTTCAAATTCCATTTAATCAGCAAAACAAGGCCAGGGGTCAAATATGAAACAGACCATCAGTTGCATATATGCAAGCTCTGTCTAAAGCTGAAAAATAATTAAATCAAATCCACAAGAGACAAATTATGACATTGAACTTATCCCACCTGAAATCATTTCAAGAATAGATTTGAGGCATTATATACTAATGACCAGATGTGTTATGGGATAATTTCAAGAACAGCATACAGGAAGAAAGCAAAGAATTATTAAAAAGACATGGAAGATACAAAATAAAAAATGGTTGTCAGAAGAGACGTTGAAAATTGTTATCCAGTGTAGAAATTCTAAAGTTTATGGAAAAAATGAGGAAATGAAAGAGCTGAACAGAAAATTCCAAACAGCAGCTCTAAAAGACAAAGTCAAGTATTATAATAAATGTGCAAGACCTGGAGTTATAAAACCAAAAGGGAAGAACATGCTCAGAGTTTCTCAAAGTGAAAGAACTGAAGAAAAATTCAAGCCTACACTTACAATATGGGAGAATTTTATGCGGAAAATATTGAATGATGCTGAAAGCCTCAAAAGAAGCTGGAAGCAATACACACATTTTTCAGTCCTAAGAGAAAAATAGTTGATACTCAACCATTTAAAGAGATAGCATATGATCAAGAACCAATAGTACTGAAGGAAGAAGTCCAAGCTGCACTGAAGGTATTGGTGTGAAAAATGACTCCAGGAATTGATGGATTACAGATTGAAATCTCTGAACAAACTGGAGCTGCTCACTCATCTATGCCAACAAATTTGGAAGACAACTACCTAGCCAACTTTTTGGTAGAGGTATATATTTGTGTCTATTCCTGAAAGGTAATCTAACAAAATGTGGAAATCATAGAACAGTGTCATTGATATCATATACAAGTAAAATTTTTCTGAAGATAAAATAAAAAATGACTGCAAAGTTACACAAACCGGGAATTTCCACAAATTGAATATAGATTAAGAAGAGGATGTGGAACACAGGACATCATTGTTGATATCAGATTAATCTTGCTGGAAAGCAGAGACTGCCAAAGAGAAGTTTTCTTAGCTTTATGGACGATCCAAAGCCTTTTGATTGTGAGGTGCATGACAAACTATGGGTGACACTATAAAGAATGGATATTCCAGAACACTTAGTTGTGCTCATGAGAAACCTGTACACAGAACAACAGGTAGTTATTTGAATAGAACAATGAGATACTGAATGGTTTAAAATCAGAAAAGATGTAAACAAGTTTTATTCTCTTACCATACTTAATCTATGTGCTGAGCAAATAAATCTAAGAAACGAGTTTATATGAAGAAGAACACGTCATCAGGTTTGGAGGAAGACTCATTAACAACCTGCAATTGCAGATGATACAACCTTACGTGTGGAAATGAAGATGACTTAAAATTCTTACTTATGAAGATCACAGACCATAAACATGAGCCACCATGTCACCTCATTAATACTTTACATTTCATAACTTTATGGGTTGTATCCTTAATAATAATAAAAACAATAATCACCACTGGACCAATAAATTGCATCATGATAAATGGAGAAGAGATTAAAGTGTCACATGTATCATTTTGCTTGGATCCACAATTAACACTCATAAGAGCAGCAGTCAAGAAATCAAATCTTGTATTGTATTATGCAAATCTGCTGTTCAAGTACAAAGACAACAGTTTGAGGACTAAGGTGTGCCTTACATAAGCCATGTCATTTCCAATAGCCTAGTTTGGATGTGAAACTTGGAAAATTAATAAGGGAAGATGATAGAATAATTGATACATTGGAGTTATGGTATCGAAGCAGAATACTGAAAGTATCATGGACTTCCAGAAGACCAAAAAAATCTTCTTAGAAGAAGTATAGCCTGACTGTCCCTTAGAAGTAAAGATGGGAAGACTTTGTCTCTCATAATTTGGACATGTTAACAGGAAGTAGCAGTCCCTGGAGAAAGACATTATGCTTGATATTTATAAGACCAGTGAAAAAGAGGAAGAACAACATCAAGATGGATTGGCACAGTGGCAGCAGTAATGCGCTCAAGAGTAATAATTGTGAAGATGTAGTAGGAACTGGCAGTGTTTCATTCTGTTGTGCATAGGTTTTGTTATGAGTCAGAGCTGACTCAAGGGCATATACCAACAAAAACAACCTTTCTAGAAGGTATAACTAGAGGTAAGTAGTCATTTAAATGATGTGAATGAAGTTGTTCATTTGTGTGTGTATACAGATTCAAATTAAAACAGTACAAGATATGTAATTATTAAAGAATATGTCACTAATATGTCACGCTATTAATTAGGAAAGATGACAGTTTTGTTCAAGTATTTTAAAAGGGCCAAGATGAAGTGAAAATAGAAGCAGGAAGGACTTCAAGTGAAGAAAATGAAAACTCAGAGATAATAAATTAAATAATTTGTAGCAGAAAGCAAACAATTTTCTGTAACAGTAGCTACATGCAAATTAATAGAATTGTTCCTGCCAAATCCTAGTCCTTTTTTCTAGTTTACATCCTATTGATCTGCAGTCTCTTGAAGGTCTCTTTCTGCTTCAAAATAATGTATACTTGTCAGTTCTCTTTGTTCTTTTTTAACCACACATCTCATCTTCCACACAACCTGTTTCAGTTTTTTTTTTTTTCCCTAACTCTGTCCATTTTCCTGGTTTATCTCAGTTCATTAGATTCCAGAATGTCTCAACAATCATTTATTGTGCATCTTCCCTTTCCTGTTCTTACATTTAGAACTTCTTCGCAGTGATGAGCTATACAGAAGTCTTCCTATATTACATATAAAGTTTCAATAAAACTACGATATTGAGATCATCCCTGCTTCAATTAATTGATTCAAGTATCATTAGAGTTTTAGTCTGTATGAAGGAGAATTAACAAAGGCTGCAATTATTCTCAGTTTCTTCCTTTTTTATTGACAATTTCTCAATATTCCAAACTTAAGAATGTGAAGTCAGTTCTTAGTCCTCTATCATCACCATTAATACTTAATCAAAAACAAAGCCCATTCCTTTTAAGTTGTGACCCTACAGAAAAGAATTGAACTGTCACATAGGGTATTCAAGACTGGTTGGAACTGACTTGATGGCATTTAATAACAACAATCTTTACGGAAAAAAAAATCACATCTTTCTCCGAAGGAGTGTCTGGTAAGTTTGAACTGCTTACCTCTCACAACTGAAAGCTTATTTGCTGAGCCACCATGTCACCTCACTAATACTTAACATTTGACAATTTCGCTTTGAAATTCCACCTATAATTATCAGTTCTAAGTAATCCTGATCCAGACATTTATCATCTTCTTCAAGATTATTATAATGATCTTTGAAAAGAAATACAGATCTCTTCCAATCAGTCGGCCAGATAATTATCTTCCAAACTTCTTGGCAGGGATAAGTGAGTGCCTCCTGGAGAAAAGATTGAAGTTGTCAAGGACTTCATTCTTCTTGGATCAACCATCAACACTCATGGAAGCAGCAGTCAAGATATCAAATGACGTATTGCATTAGGCAAATCTGCTGCACAAAAGACCTTTTTAAAGCATTGAAGAGCAAAGATGTCAGCTTGAGGACTAAGGTGCACCTGACCCAAGCCATGGTAATTTCAATAACCTCATATGCATGTAAAAGCTGGACAGTGAATAAGGAAGACCCTAGAATAATTGATGCTGTTGAGTTAAGGTGTTATAGAAGAATATTAAAAGTACCATGGACCGCCAGAAGAACAAACAAACAGATCTGTGTACCATGGACCGCCAAAAAGAACCAACAGATCTGTGTTGGAAGAAGTGCAGCCAGAGTGCTCCTTGGAGGCCAGGATGGCCAGCATAGTAATGATTATGAGGTTTGCCCAGGACCGGGTAGTGTTTCATTCTGTTGTGCAGAGGATTGCTATGAGTTGGTACTGCCTCAATGCCACCTAACAACATCAATAACATAATCATGTGAAAGTTGTGCAATTAATAAGGAATATGTTTTGAAGAATTGATGCATTGATTTACGGTGTTATAGAAGAATATTAAAAATACCATGGACCACCAGAAGAACAAAGAAACCTGTGTTGGAAGAAGCACAACCAGAATGCTTCTTAGAATCCAGGATTGTGAAACTTTGTCTCTCATACCTGGGACATATTATCTGGAGGGACAAGTCCCAGGGAAAGATATCATGCTTGGTAAAGTGGAGTGTCAGTAAAAACAAGGATGACCCTAATTAGATTGATTGGACAGTGGCAGCAGCAATAGGCTCAAGTGTAGCAGTGGTCTTGAAGATGGAACAAGACTGGGCAGAATTTCATTCTCTTGTACACACAGTTTCTATGAATTGGAATTGACTAGATGGCCCCTAACAACAATACCAACTAGCTCATCATACCACCCCTCTTTTCACAGACAAGAAAATGAGGACCAGGAAAGGCAAATAACTTGTCTCTGTTCAAAAGTTAGTAAAAATATTGTTGTTTTTAAGGACTGTCAGGTTAATTTCAGCTCATAGCAACTTTACGTAACTAAGTAGAACTACCCATAGACTTTTTTACCTGCTGTAATTTTGGCAAAAGCAGATTGTCAAATCTTTCTTCCACAAAACCACTGGGTTGATTTGAACTGCCAATATTTCAATTATCAATAATGTGCTTAACCCCTGTGGAACCAAGGTTCTTTATCAATAAATAATAGTGATAGACTATAAACCTAGGTTGTGTTGATTCAAGTTACTCTGACACTTACTCTTAAATCTCATTTCTGCCATGATGATTTCTTCTGGACACTTCAGATTATGCACGTTCTTGTCTCAATTCATATATTGTGCTCTTTTATTCCTTAGACACTAATCTGAATTTTAACACTATCATGTCAGATGAGTATTGTCTTGTTACACAGAGTTTTCTGATTCTCAAGGAATATGTCCATGTGTAACCAGCAATGCTAAAGTTTGCTTGTGATTTAAAGAAATAAAAAATAAAATAATGAAAATCTATCTTCACATTTAGTAATGTTTCTGAATTTTTTGTTGTGTTTCATCATAGCATGTTAAGAATTTCTATAAAGATTTTTACTTAATCCTGGAGCCCCTGCATTGTGTAAACACATAAGCACTTGTCTACTAAGGAAAATTTGGTGGTTCGAATAAACAGAGGTCCCTTAGAAGAACGACCTGACAACCTGACAATTTGCTTTCAAAAGTTCAGAGTCTTGAAACGGATGAAATATTGTTCTACTCTGAACTATGGAGCCATTCATGAGGCAGAATTGACTCAGTTTTTGTTTTCTTTTCTATCTGGTTTTCATTGTCATCATTTTTCAACTAATGTCTCTATTTGATTCTATCGTTAAATTGTTGGTACATCAGTCTCATTCTGAAATTATTTCTTTCTATTCATTTGCTGGTTATTAGCTCATGTTTGTAATTTGGACATTAATCTTCAAAAAAATGTTTACTTTTATTATTTGTTTCATATTTCTTTTATTCCAGTCTTTTCTCCAAAACTATTATTATGTATAAATCAGTTTTTTTTAAATTTTATTAATTAACCTATCCCTCACTACTCTTCTTTCTGTAATGTGAGAGCAGTTTTCAAGCTCTTCTTCCTTAGAAGTGTGTGGTGTACAATCTTCCCAAAAGTTTCGCAACTGAAATAAATTTTCTTATTCATATTTCTTCTGTTGTTTCAGTTAGGATTTGGTAAAATGACATTATATGCTTTCCTCAGAGATCTCATGAAAAGGACACAGTAAAAGATCTGATAAATTTGGTAAGCAGTTAACATAAATGTCATAAAAATCAGTCATATAGATCAGCAAGAGCAATCCAGTAGGCAGATGGTGCATACAAAAAAAAAAAAAAAA
>NW_006408591.1:12125616-12126085 GCF_000296735.1 Chrysochloris asiatica | reverse complement strand
AACATGTAGAAATTCCAGCAGGTAAATAATTATTATCAGGAAAGTATATAAGTAGATAATAGGATCTTACTTAAATCAAGGCTATTAGAGAGAGACCAGAATCAGATAGACATAAGGCCATCTGTAGCCTAGGGAGGTCTAGGCAAAACTGCCTTACAATTAATGCCTTGGTACTTGCAAGTTATAGAATACAGCTCACAGCAAGTCAATTTTCTAAAATAGAAAAAAAAATATTTATTTTAGTATATTGGCGGAAAGCATTTTAATTATTTTCAAGTAGGGTCATAATGACACAGATTGCGTGGAGAGGGAGGATAAATATCTTGGAGAGGAAAGAGATACAGAGGCACATACTAATATTTTGTTATATTATTATTATTTTTGATACTACAGTTTTTGTGGTAAAAAAATAACCAGTAACTCACTAAAGAATATGTTAAAAATAAATTGAATATTTTGGTTAAGCCAA
>NW_006408591.1:12107872-12124050 GCF_000296735.1 Chrysochloris asiatica | reverse complement strand
ATATTTTTAAAGAAAGACCAACAGGAAAAATTCAAAACAAAAACAGCATCTGATTGGATCCTACAAGAGTAAGCAAGTTGTTCACCAGGGAGCCATTATGGCTAGTAATCAAATCCCTTCAGGACAAACTCCCCTCCATGACTGAAACTCAAAGGGAGCACACAAAGCAGTCTTGTATGTTTGCTGGTGACCACATTGGTCTAATGGTGAGTGAAAAAGGGTAAAATGCAGCAATGAAGATGTAGTCTGAGTTTGATCTCGTTCTGTACATTCCCATCAACTGGAGATGAGAGAGAGAAGAGGAAGGGCTAGTTGGTCCAAAGTGTGGTGATAACTGGGGACTCCTAAGCCCATGAACAAGGACCTAGCTACAGAGGGCTAGAGCAGACAGTTAAGCGTCCAGATGATATGGACTGAAGGGAGACACATAAGAAACCCCAAACTTGCAGATAGTACCCATTTTACCTAGCTTCCATGGCTTGATGATCAGAACTCCAATAGAGGAAGATAAAGAAATTTGATAAAGGGAAAAAGTGTATGTTGCTATAATTTGATGAACTTGACTTATATTTATGGATGTAGTATCTCCAAATACCAGGATCAAACATACCCCTCTGTATACAGAGCTGATAGGGATGGGCAACTTGGACATTAGCTACCTAAAATGGGGGGAGGTGAGCTATAAAGGTACAAAGTAACTGACTTACAAGTTTTCAAGAGAGAATTTGGTTTCAGAGAGTGAGGAAAAAGGTAGAATCCCCACTGAATTGTTTTCATCTTGTCTAGATGGATCTGGTGAAAGGAGATGGAGATAAGATTCTTAAAATTCAATTGTGAGAAATTATTATCATGACTAATTTCAATTGTTACAACTATAAAGGTAGAAGTTTTGTGACAAGAAAGAGAAGTAGTTAATCTTAAAGTACAGGAACAGAGGACCCTAGGACCATCAAGGGAGAAGAGCATGAGCAGAATATGGGACCCTATCCAGAGACACAGCAACACCAGAAACGGAGGCAGAGATGATAACATCGAGAGATAGAGCAGTTGAGGACTCTAGACTCATGGAGGAGCAAGGTTGTGTGCTGGTGGCCAGGAGGCAGGCTTGCAGAATGTGCCCTTTGGTTGTTTAAATGATTTTATATATATATATACTTAAGAGTCTTTGTGTACATATAAAAAAACAAACAAACAAACAAACAACAACAGAGGATATAGAAGCAAATACTGTTGAATGGTAATACATGGAGGGGATTGTAATCATTGCAATGATACATAATATGATAGGATGAGTGCAAAACTGATGGTCTCCCATGTAAACTATCTCTCAATGCAAAAGAAACACTTATAAAAAAGAAGAAAGAAAGAGAAAGAAAATATCATCTACCACTTAAGCAAAACTGTTACCTATATACAATATAAACATAGTTTATTTCATATTGTCATGTTTCAGCTATACATATTTTTGATAATGTGTTTTAAAAGTGATTAAGCTGTGAACCTTAAGGTCAGCAGTTCGAAACTACCAGTGGCTCCACGGGAGAAAGATGAGGCTTTCTGCTCCCATAAAGATTTACAGCCTTGGACACCCTGTACAGGGTCGCTATGGGTCAGAACCAATTCAACGGCACTTACCAACCACAAGCATACTTTATATTTTTTACTTATTCACTAAGTACTTCCTTGGATATCACTCAAATGCACAATTTTAAATTAGTTTTTATGTCATTAATTATAACAGAGATTTAATTCATAGTCTTTTAAAGGCAACAATGTATTTAAAGACAAAAAATGTACATGTAGAAATTTTATTTAGATTCATCTGAGTTTATACATACATATCAATATATGTTGTTGTTGTTAAGTGCTGTCGAGTCGGTTCTGACCCATAGCGACCCTGTACAGGGTGTCCAAGGCTGTAAATCTTTATGGGAGCTGAAATCCCCATTTTTCTCCCGTGGAGCCGCTGGTAGTTTCAAACTGCTGACCTTAAGGTTCGCAGCCCGATTCGTAACCACTACGCTACCATATGTTAGCATATATATAACATACCAGTGATTGTGAAACTATACAGGTGCAGGCGGTGTTTATTTTGTGTCATAACATCACTATGAGCCCAAGTCTACTCTTTTAAGAAACATTTAATAATCCCTTTAATGCCTTAAATATAGCCCCAAACTAGGCATTTAATCTAAAAGTTTTATGGAATTCCTTCCAAACAGTACTCAAATTCTTCATAACTTCAGGATAACTGGGAAAATTGAGGCTGGCGTATTCTCTGAGATTACTTCCTGAGATATTCTTTAAACATTTAATTAAAGCTATCCTCTGAAGTCATTGTTTAGCAAAATAACAGATTGGCACAGTAAATAAAATATATATCTGTGAAGATAGTGCTTGACTAATAAAAACATATTTTTTTTTTAAAAAAAAAAGGGAAAAAACGAGAAGAAAAAAAGAAGAGAAAACAGATTTGGAAATGCATAGTGCAACATGGGTAAGACAGTTGGCATGACTGGACTGTACATGTGAAAATGCAAATGTTTAGTTGTGTATGTACTGCTGCAATAAATGTAAAAACTCTATATGAACCCAAAAGGTCAACAGTTACTTTAAAACAAAATTAAAAGATAAGAAGGCAGGGAAACTAGAGTACTGAAAATGGAACCACTAGACTATAATTAAATCACTTGTTGACACATTTGAAAAATGTAACTACTGTCATGGAACAATTTGTGTAGAAATTGTCAAACCAAATGTGCTGTGCAAGCTTCCAGTGAAGGCAGAATATAATCAAAATTAATTAATTGAAAAACTTAAATGGTCTTCAGAGGACATCTTATTTGAGAGCCAAACTAATGTAGATATCACCTCTTCATTTTATTCATAGAAAGAGTGAAATTAGGGAAAATCATCTTTTGTGAGTGATGACTATTGTTCTGATCACATTTGTCAGGAGTCTCTCCAGACTCAGTTCACAATAAAACAACCTTTAATACTGAAATGATTCCTCTTTAATACAGCAGAATGCATTTGGTAATTGTAGATCAGGACAGAACACCATTTAAACCACAAGCCTGACCATAAATGTGATGACAGAGACTGAATATATGCATGTGCCATTTTCTTCTTATATGTAGACACTTACACACTTCATACCGTTTTTTGGCAGTTAGACATGATCATGAATCTTATTTCAAATCAGCGTGAGTAAAAACGATGTATGTTACTCTTCTATTTAAAAAATCTATCCTAGTTTAATACTGGTTTTTCCCCATTCATTGACTAAATAACAAAGATCAGTGAAGTCACAGAGGAAGGAAAAGTTACTAAATAGAAGGAAGCTGAGTATCTAGATAGCAAATCAACAGGCTACATGACAATTTCATTCTAATTATCATTAATGGTGTGGCGCTGAGGGTTAATGCATCAGACTGTAAAGCCATTTGAACTGCAAGGTTGGCGGTTCAAGCTTACCAGCTGCTCCTCGGAAACCCTAAATGGGGTGGCTATGGGTCTGAATATACTTGATGGGCATTTAACAACAACAAATGTAACTATGTTTCTGTTGTTGCTGTTGTTATGCACCATCAAGTCTGTCTGTATAGGGTTTCCAAGGAGCAGCTGGTGAGCTTGTATCACCTACACTGCGGTCACAACTACCTTGCAGTTTAGCGAATTAGCTTGCAGAGCCAAACCAGGACTCCAACTATGTTACTTGTTGTTGTTGTTGTTAGATGCCACAGAGTCAGTACCGACCCATAGTGACCTAAAGCACAACAGAACGAAGCACTGCCCAATCCTGGGCCAACCTCAATACTGAACTACTTAGCACACAATTATTTTAAGGTCAAATAAAATAGGCAAGGTAAAATGTATAAGCCCTATGTCTCGATAGGAATAAACATAATAGTATACAATCTTGTGCTTTTAATCTCTATTGTTTGCTCCCAGAACGTCCACTTATTATAGAGGAAATATAAACAGAAACTACTGCACTCCTCCACCTCTCCTATGTCAGTTTGTCCTACTGTGGTGGCTTGTGAGTTGCTGTGATTCTGGAAGCTATGCCATCAGTATTTTAAATACCAGCAGGGTCACCCATGGTGGACAGGTTTCAGATGAGCTTCCAGACAGAGACAGACTAGGAAGAAGACAAGCTACTTCCAAATATTTAGTCACTGAAAACCTTATGAAAAGCAGAGAAACACTGTCAAATATAGTGCCAGATCATGAGCCCCTCAGGTTGGAGGGCACTCAAAATGTGACTGGGGAAGAGCTGCCTCCTCAAAGTAGAGCTGACAGTGATGACACCAATGGAGTAAAGCCCGTGGGAGAAAAGCCCACGGGGCCTTTATTTGGTAATGGGGCACAACTCAAAATGAAGAGAAACAGCTGTAAAAATCCATTGAAAATTGGAATATGGAATGTATGAAGCATGAATCTGGGAAAATTGGAAGTTGTCAAAAATAAAATATAACACAAAAACATCATTGTCTTAGGCATTAGTGAGCTGAAATGGACTAGTTTTGGCCAATTTGAAACTGATGGCCACGTGGTTTACTACTCCAGAAATGACAAATTGAAGAGAAATTGTGTTGCATTCACTGTCAAAAAGAACATATTCAGATCAGTCATGAGGTACAATGCTGTCTGTGATAGGATAATATCCATGCGCCTACAGGGAAGCCCGGTTAATACCACTATTATTTAATTTTACTCACCAACCACTAAAGCCAGTGAGGATGAAATAGAAGAATCCTCCCAACTTCTTCAATCTGAAATTGATCAAGATGCAATGATCATTACTGGTGATTGGAATGCAAAGGTTGGGAGCAAAGAGGAAGGATCAGTAGTTGGAAAATATGGCATTGGAGATAGAAATGATGCTGGAGGATGCATGATAGAATTCTGCAAAACCAATGATTTGTTCATTTCAAATACCTTCTTTAGATAGCATAACAGATGACTATACACATGGACCTCACCAGATGGAACACATAGAAATCAAATTGATTACATCTATGGAAAGACACGATGGAGAAGCTCCATAATATCTGCAAAAACAAGGTCAGGGGCAGATTGTGGAACAGACAATCAATTGCTCATAAGCAAACTCAAACTGAAGCTGAAGAATATAAAAACAAGTCCATGAGAGCCAAAATATGACCTTGAATGTATCCCATCTGAATTTAGAGATCATCTGAAGAACAGATTTGATACATTAAACACTAAAAACCAAAGACCAGAAGACTGGTGGGATGACATCAAGAACATCATACATGAAGAAAGAAAATAGTCATTAAGAAGACAAGAAGGAAGGAAAAGGTCAAAATGGATGTCACAAGAGACACTGAAACTTGCTCTCCAGTGTAGAGATGCTAAAGAAAATGGAAGAAATGAGGAGGTCCAAGAGCTAAACAGAAAGTTTCAAAGATCAGCTGGAGAAGATAAAGCCAAATATTACAAAAAATTTTTCAAAAATCTGGAATCAGAAAACCAAAAAGGAAGAACACGCTCAGCATTTCTCAAGCTGGGAGAACTGAATAAAAAATTCAAGCCTAATCTCTCATTATTGAAAGATTCTCTGGGCAAATTATTGAATGATGCAGAAAGCATCAAGAGAAGATGGAAGGAATACAGGCTAATATTCAAAAACCATTTCAAGAGGTAGCATATGATCAAGAGCCAATCACAATGAAGGAAGAAGTCCAAGGGGCATTGACAAAATTCACAAAGAACAAGGCACCAGGATTTGATGGAATAAAAATTGAAATCTTTCAAGAAAGTGATGTGGCACAGAAGGCACTCAACTCATCACTGCCAAGAAATTTGGAAGACACCTATCTGTCTGACTGATTGGAAGTGATCTGTGTTTTTGGCCGTTCCAATGAGAGGTGACCTAATGGAATGCAGAAATCATAGGACAATCTCTTTGATATCCCGTTCAAGTAAAGTTTTACTAAAGTTAATACAGACACCGCAAGCATATATTTACAGAGAACATTCAGAGGTGTAAGCCAGATTCAGAAGAGGCTGTGGAATGAGGGATATCATTGCTGATGTCCGATGGATCTTGGCTGAAAGCAGAGAATATCAGGAAGATGTTTACCTGTGCTTTATTGAGTATATAAAGGCTTTTGATTATGTGGATCATGACAAACTATGGACAGCATTGCAAAGTATGAGTATTCCGGAATACTTAATTGTGCTCATGAGGAATCTGTACCTGGACTAAGAAGCAGTTGTTTGAACAGAACATGGGAACACTGAATGTTTTAAAATTAAGAAAGGTGTGTGACAAGGTTGTATTCTTTCACCATACTTATTCAACCTGTATGGTGAGCAAATAATGCAAGAAGCTGGGTTCTATGAAGAAAAATGTTGCATCAGGATTGGAGGAAGACTCATTAACAACCTGCAGTATGCATATGATACAATCTTGCTTGCTGAAAGTGAAGAGGACTTAAAACATTTACTGATGAAAATCAAAGAGCACAGCCTTCTATATGGATTACATCTCAACATTGAGAAAACAAAAATCCTCACCACTGGACCAATAAACAACATTCTTATCAATGGAGAAAAGAATGAACTTGTCAAGGACTTCATTCTTGATGGATCAACTATCAACACTCACAGAAGCAGCAGTCAAGAAATCAAACAACGCATTTTATTAGGCAAATCTGCTGCACAAGACCTTTTTAAAGTGTTGGAGAGCAAAGATGTCAGCTTGAGGACTAAGGTGTGCCTGACCCAAGCCATGGTATTTTCAATAATCTCATATGCATGCAAAAGCTAGACAGTGAATAAGGAAGATAGTAGAAGAATTGATGTTTTTGAGTTATGGTGTTGCAGGAGATTATTGAAAGTGCCATGGGCTGCCAAAAGACCCAATAGATCCATTTTGGAAGAAGTGCAGCCAGAGTGCTCCTTGGAGGCCAAGGTGGCCAAACTTTGTTTCTCATACTTTGGACATATTGTCAGGAAGGACCAGTTGCTGGAGAAGGATATCATGTTTGGTAATGTGTAGGGTCAGAGAAAAAAAGACAGTCACCCAACGAGATGGATTGGCCATGTGGCATCATCAATGGACTCAAGTGTGTCAACAGTAGTTAGGTTTGCCTAGGATCGGGCAGTGTTTCATTCTGCTGTGCAAAAGGTCGCTATGAGTAGGTACGGACTCGATGTCACCTAACAACAACATAGAGGCATCAAAAGCATTCTTTAATAATCTAGTAAGCCATTCTGAAAATAAATACAAGAGAATACTTAAATATATTCTATATAATGAGAATTTAAATCATTCAGTAAATCTAAAAATAATTATTTAAGTAGGGACTTAAATATGCATTCAATACAACAGGGACTATACCATTAAGACAGGCTTTTTCCCTGTTATAATGTGTTCTTGAATGAACAAGGGAGACATACATGTGAATAAATATATACAATGTAGTATTAATTCAAACTGGACTGCAAGGTCAGTTAGAACCACAATGTCAGTGGTTCAAACTCACTGGCCTCTTCTCGGAAAACCTGCACAGGGGTCGCTATAAATTGGAACTGACTCGACGACATTTAACAAATTATTGCATTGGTATAGGAACAAAAATGGAAAATATCAGAAAATAGTTATGATGATAGCCAATTATGGTAGTAAGTTGTGGGTAGAGGGCATGGGCAAGAGTGGGAATGAGTAAATAATGAAAAAGTGATATTTAAGCTAGGACTAGTTGTTGGGAATGTGATGGCTCAATAGGATAAGCACTAGACTGTGAACCTTCTAGCTTATCCTATTGAGCCATCACATTTGTTTGAACCCTCCAGCATTGCAGGAGAAAGATGAGGCTTTCTCCTCCCACAAAGATTTAAACCCTGGGAAATGCTAAACTGGGTCACTATGAGTCAGAACAGACTGGGTGACCCTTAACAACAATAACAGGTTGTTTTTAGTTGCCATCAAGACAATTCTGCCTCTTTACAACTTCATGTGCACATAGTAAAATAGCTCTGTAGGGTTTTCAAGGCTATGGCCTTTGGAAAGAGGGTTGCCAGGCCTGTCTTCCATGGCAATGCTGAATGGGTTTGAAAAGCTAACACTTAATGCTAGTAATTGTATAGAATTATAGTGCAGAAAATCAAGAATGTTTGGTCTAGTGATGGAGAACCATGAATGCTAAAATAAGGCATTCATAATCAATTTGATATTAGTAAGAGATACTAATTAAAAGTTTTGAATAGGAAATATAACCGGCATAAAAAGAACAGAAAGCTACTGGAATTTGTAAATTACATTGAAATATTACTTTGATAATCTAGATGAGAAGAATTAAACTTGCAACTGAAGTGAACCAGTTCTAACAGAAGGTGTGTAGCTATTGGTATAACTCAGACACTTTGTTAAAGTTCATATTTCTAAAGAAATATATTCAGAAAACAAATGTGCTAAAAACCAATCAAGCAAACAGGTATTTCAGGGGAAACCAGCTAACGTTATTGTGTGTGTGTGTGTGTGTGTGTGTATTGATTTTTGTGTGTGTATTTTGTTTTGAAAGATATTTTTTACAGTGTGATGATTTCTGAACCTTTGTGCACCATACAAAGATAACAAAGACAGGAGCTGTTCAGACTAAACTACAAACTGACATACAAAATTAAATTTAAAGAATAAAAAAGAAAGACAAAGCATCAGAACCATCTTTGTGTGGTTCTTCCCTTAGTAATATATCAAATAGACCACCAACCCTCACAAGTATTGTGTCTGTAAAAGACCGAGAGGAAAAAAAGTTCTCATCAAGAAAGCTTTTTCTTTCTCCCACAGCAACATTAATTATGTTGTCGGCTGAGGCTGAAAGAATGAGATAGCAGAGGCAATCTGATTCTCATCTTGTTTAAACGTGTCAGTTCTAAAATGAAGTCGAGAGTTAGTCAGGGAAACTGGAGAAGGTCTCCTTATTCATTTATAGATAAATGGGAATTCCAATTCCTGAATTTTAAAAAAAGGAGTGTCACTAACTAAAAGGCACTGTCTCTTTTGAAAAGCATTGCTAATTTAGCCCTTCGCATGACACTCAAAGCCTGGAAATGATGTTTCTTTTCCTCAGAAGATAGTCCCATCTTTAGTACTGCAATGCATCATATGTTATGCCTTTGACCCTCGGTGGAGAGAAAATGTATCTCTAAAATGCTTGGAAGCTGCCAAAGCTTAAGCACGAACTTTTACTTTGAACTTTTGCTTCAATCCAGTATTCTCGTGTTTCCATCTCTATTGTTTTCCTTTGGTTTAGTAGGCAACCCCCAGGGAAAACTAATTTCAGCAAGCATCTCTTTATTAGAACTCTGACTCACTGAATGGTCTTGGTTAGCTATATATAACCACAGGAGAGAAGATAGGAGACAAAGGAGGGAAGCTAGAGGAAGGAACAAAGGAAGATAAAGTGTGAAAAACTAGATCATTCAGTGAAGGGAGGGCTACAACTATGACAGAGATTTGGGAAATAAAGAGTCTGAGGAGGTAAGACATAGATCACTCGCACCAGGAATGAAAAACACGCTTTGAATATGGTATGCAGTACAAGGAGTTTAAATCCAGACTACATTCTTCCCCTCCATATTGTGTGTTTCTCCCTTCAAATATAAATCCATGATGTTTTCTAAATAAAATATGTTGTTTAATCAGGTGTTAAATAATACGAGGAGAATAAAAAGAAAATTACTTTTGTCATTTCACATTTTTACAATAAAGGTTTTGTTTTGTTTTGTTTTTAATCCCAAAGAAAATATAGACATTCAAATAACCACTTATTAAAATTAGTTGGGACAATGCTTTAGAAACTCAATACATGAGTGATTTTATTGTTGAAATTTCACCCACTGCTCCACATCCAAACTTCTCTGATTGGTCACATGAGTCTTATGGACTGAGTAAAATTTTAAAGTGTGTTATTAAAAAAAAAAAAAAACAACCAAAACCTCTGTCTTCTTTTTCCTTAACAGAATCTTAGATGCACTAGTGAGTATTGACTATATGCAGAGGGGAGAGAGGATCACTTGAAGCAAGATGTGCAGTTTCTTCTATTCATCAAGGCTCTGCCTACAGATTTCATGTGACATTCCAGTGAGACCCAAGGTGATATCACTTCCTAATATCAACTGAGGGGACATGGGCTGAGAGATAACAGTGTCTCTATTGTATTCTTTGTAAAGGTCAAGTAACGATGGCAAACAGACAAATAGAACCAGAGAGCGAGAAAGCAACAAAAGCAAAACCAATGAAAATGCTTTATTGTCAGTTGAAAAATAAATAAATAACTGGTTCTGGTAGGTAACAAAGGATCCTTATTTTAAAAAAAGAAACTGCACTTCCCAATTTTTCTAATCTCTTTAAAGTTTTTCAATAGTTCTAAATTAAATCCCTTGCACCCTTATCTCTTTATCAATCAGAAAATCCGAAGGGTATTTGGATTCAGACATCCATTGCACCAAAGATCTTTCATTACACAGTACAAACAAGCACTTTTATTGAACAAGAACCCAATTACTTAACCTAGCTTCAGGTTTCATTTTACCCTGTAGCGTCTACTCTGACAGAGCCTACTAATCTCTTCTGACGGACATTGCTATGTATCAGTTCTGATACACAGAGATGATTCCTAACCCTCTTGTAGAGAACCACTGATTAAATGAACTGAGATGTCCATCTCAGCTTCCTTGGACCAATGAATAACAATGAGAAAGACTATGGGGCAGGTATGGACCCTTTCTTCCTCTGTGTAAGGCCTGTAAAGACAGGAAAAAGGAATATCTACTGGAAGAAAATGACCAGCATTTACCAAAACACGGACTGCAATCATCTTTTTTTTTTTTTTTTTGCCCCTAGTTTGGTTCTACTCTATACTCCCCACATTTTGCTAGTGGAGAAGAAAATCAAATACACATTAGAATAACCTAGGAACTATTAAGGAAACTCCTATCCACAGAAATTCTGATTTAATTAATCATAGTTGTAGCCTGAATATTATTACTTAAAAAAAAAACAAAAACGGTTTCAAGAAGATTGTGATATATAGAGAGCTAGAATAGAGAAATATCACTTTGCCTAAAATGGAAATAAACAAGTTTCTTAATTATTATAATGGATTCCTAAAAGGTCTTAGTGATCATTAACCTAGCATTACTTACAATGCAGGAATATCTTTGAAAAAAACCTTTGAAAATCCACATTGATGAACAAACATAATGTAAAATGGAAATTGGTTTCTTTGGTTTCCCCTTTACCATTGAATCCATCGAAAAGGGCTCCAAGAATCTTTGAAGTATACATATACAATACTACTCACGTAAGTATTGTCAATGCCATCAAAATAAAAGCAATAAAAAAAATTAAAAAATAAAAAAAACCAATAAGGTACTAGGAAGATCTTTCTTCCCAGTTTCTAATTAAATATATCAAGGTTCAAAACTGGGTATAGGGAAGGTATCTTTAGTACAAATATTTCTAGATAGTTTCAATGTTCATGTATAAGAACTGTTTTAAGGATACATAAGAACTCCACACATAGGAACTATTTTAAGGATGATGTAACATGGTTTATATTTGGAGACACTAGAAAAAGTGAAGATATTTCTTTCATAATTATTTTAATTTTATAATCATTTGTATGAATTACTTTATGTATCTTAATTAGCTGAGCTTCTCTAGATATATAGAAAACCATGATTGTTTTCATCTTTGAAGTTTCCAATTTTTTCATTTTTTTCTCAATCTGACACCTACACTCAACACATGGAACTACATAAATCAATTTGACTTCTGTTCTACATGATGATGCATGTGCATTTGAAAGAACACAAACATGTTTTTCTTCATAAAAACTTCATTTCTTCATATCCATTCAAAGACTGTTTTATGTGTCCAGTATTAATAATGTTAGTATTAAAGGGCCTGTGAAGAATTTCCAATAGGAAGTTATATTATATTCAAAGTTATATATACGTGTATATTTACGAATTGGGCTGCGAGCTGCAAGGTCAGCAGTTCAAAACTACCAGCTGCTCCGTGGGAGAAATATGAGGCTTTCTGCTCCCATAAAGATCTACACCCTTGGAAACCCTGTACAGGGTTACTAGGAGTAGGAACCGACTCCACGGCACATAACCACCACCACCATATTTAATAAATGTAGAAAATGGTGATTTTTAAAAAATGATTATTTATGAACCCAAACCAAAACACCAAATCAGTTGCTGTGGAGTTGCCTGGCACATGATGACCCATGTGTGTCAGATTAGACCTATGGTCCATAGGATTTTCAGTGACTGATTTTTTTTAAATAGATTGCCAGGTCTTTGTTCCAAGGTACTTCAGGGTGTAATTGAATAGCCAAGCTCTTTGGTCTGTAGTCAAGCGCATTAACCATTTGTATTACCCAGAGACTCCTACTTATGAAACAAAGACATGAAATGAAGGAGGGTAGACTATTCTTTCAATAAATTAGGCAGTAAAAGGGAGTTGGTAAGTTGGCATAAAAACTTATATCAGAATTCAATTTTTACATTGTTGTTGTTAAGTGCCATGGAGTGTGTTCAGACTCATAATGACCCCATATGGGGTTTCTGAGGGGCAGCTTGAGGGTTGAACCATTGACTTTGTGGTTACTAAACCACCCATCCAAGTCTGGTGTTGATAGTGCTTGTGAGTCATGGAATTGGTTCTGGCTCATAACGTCCCTATATAAGATTTCTGAGGCTTTAATTTTTTTATAGTAGCAGAAAGCCCCATCTTTCTCCCATGGATCCACTAGTACATCGGAATTGCTGAATTTGAGATTAGCTACCAGGCTTCCTTACATCAGAATTTGTTGTTTTTGTTGTTGATGCCATTGAGTTGGGACGGACTCATAGTGACCATACACACAATAGAAAGAAATGTTGCCTGGTTCTGCGCCAATTTTATGGACTATGCTGTGCTAGTTGACTAAGCTTTTGCATGACGCTAAGCCTTTAAACATAATAAATCAGTCAAGCAAGGTGTTTGGTTATATCTGGACAGTACCCATGACTGTGCCCACTTTATTATATATATGTGGTTTCTTTTTATGTAACACTCATAGGGACCCTGTATAGGAATATCATTGATGATGTCAGATGGATCTTGGCTGAAAGCAGAGACTATCAGAAAGATGTTTACCTGTGCTTTACTGACTATGCAAAGGCTTTTGATTGTGTGAATCATGACAAGCTATGGACAACATTGTGAAGTATGAATATTCCAGAACAATTAATTGTGCTTATGAGGAATCTGTTCATAGGCCAAGAGGCAGTTTTCAAACAGAACAAGGGACACCTAATGATTGAAAATTAGGAAAGGTGTGTGCCACGATTGTAGTATTTAACTATAGTTGCTCAATCTGTATGCAGAATTAATAATCTGAGACTGTGGATTATGTGGAAAAAAATGACATCAGGATTGGAGGAAGACTCATTAACAACCTGGGATATGCAGATGATGCAACTTTGCTTTCTGAAAGCAAACAGGACATAAAATATTTACTGATGAAAATAAAAAACTAGACCTTCAGTATGGGTTGCACATCAATGTAAACAAAACACAGGCAACCACAGTATGACAAACCAGACAAGTGGTGGACACCAGGACTAATACAGTATATGCTATTTTATTTTAATCTAATAGCAACACCATATATCATTATTCCCATTTTTATACTTTAGAAAATAGAGGTTTATTATATTATAGTTTAAAAATCACTCTCGTTTTTTAAAGCAGTCTATTTCATCACTGTTCCTCTAAAACAGCCATTTCAAGAACTAAATAAAAGACTTTCTAAATGAGAGGGTTGCCCACCCAAGATCAGGCCCCTTTTCTGGGAGCTGGCTATCTCTAACGTCTGGACCATGGGTATTAAGGTCTGGCTCTCTCATCCCAGCTTGGGACAATTATATATGATTATCTTATTTCAGAACTTCCTATAAGAGTAGGCTTAGCCCTTTGTTGGAACTGCACAGCAATCCAACTTCTTCCTCCTCTCAGGTGTTCATCCCAAGAGCCCAACTTAATACACCTGTGACCCAAAGTCAACTTCCTGAGGAACCTATGACTCAAGTCCAGAGACCAATCATAGGTCAACTGATTCTAGAGGATAAGCCAACATTTAGCAATTCCAGAGCAAAGGATGATTCCTACAATGTACCTGAGAATGAGCATCAGGAACATCAAGGATACAGTTATACCTCAGAAGTCCCCAGAATTCCCCTATTTCTGGGCCATCACCACCACCACCACACTGCTTATGCTGAGTTGTGACTCTGCTTAACATCAGTTGCCCATACTGGGTTGCCTGCAAGGTAAAAAAGTTTGCCTATTTTGCACATCTCTGAGAGCAGAAATATTTGTAGAAATGGCTAAAGTTTTGCAAGACAACAACATCCTCACAGATGAGGAAGGTGACATTCAGAGAGAATGAAGTACTCAAAGCAATTAGACTCTGAATTCTAGGGCTGGGATTTAAATCCAAATCTCAGTGAATCTAAGTACTACCCCTTTCCCCTAGGAAGTAACAAAGATCATTAGAATCCATGGTCAATTGTTGTTGTTAAGTGCCATTGAGACAATTTCAACTCATAGCAAGCCTTTATACGGTTTCCAAGGAACAGCAGGTGGGTTTGATCTTGTGGCTCTCAGTCTAGTGCTGATCCTATAGAAAGGCCCTATATTCTGGATTATGGCATATACAAAGGAGCTTCACAAAGCTACATAATGTTTGGTTCCAACTACATAACATTCTAGAAATGGTAAAACTATTGAGGCAGTAAAAAGATTAATTGCTGCCAAGTGGTTAGGGGGAAGGGAATTATGAGGAGATGGAGAACAGAGGATTTTAAGGATAGTGAAACTATACTGCAAGATACTGTAATGGTAGATACGTGTCATTATACATTTCTCAAAACCCATAGAACTGACTTCTCGTTTTGGGGTGGGTGAAGCATAAACATGTAGGAAAGGCTTCTCAGTGGAAGTACAGACAAAACAGAGAAGGAGCTTTCCGGGAACAGCACCAGAGTTTTGGATCTTGTGTAAAGTACTGGGTACCAGTTTACCGCTCCTACCTGTGGAGCAATCTGACTGTGGAAGCAAAATATGGCGAATGATTTCTGAATCAATTGTTCAGATTGATTCCCTACGGCCCCTAAGCCTGGACTGAGTATAGAGGGTGGGACCACATCCAATCAGAAACAGTGACATAACACTAAGAAGCTGGTGAGCTGCATTGGGAAAAAGAGGTGTGACTGAATTTTCATTTTTCACGTTTCTTTCCTCCTTTCCCCAGTTACACCCTCCTGCCCAGCCTGGATACCTTCAGGTGGACAGGAGCTCACCCACAAAAGAGTCCAGCATTGCGCCCATAGTTTTCCTAGGGCACAAGGAGGAAGTTTATGAGACCCCATTGTTCTTACAGGCTGCTTCTTAATGACATCTCACTCTGGGACCCAGCCCTAAAGTTGACCTATGAGGAACCATTTATCCTTGCCTGCACAGCAAAGGCTACTGCACAGTTGGCTACAGTTTTATTTTTGTTTTTGAGTGGTGGTCTTTGTCTCTGCTTTCATATTGTTTCTCGTTTTGGTCCTTTTGGTCACTCTATTCCTGTGGGTGGGATCTTTCTCCCACAATATTACCCAAGAAGAGACAGCAAGTGTGCTTATGTAGCCAAGCTACAAGCATATCTTGTAATATTCCAATATTTAGACAAGAGCCAATACCAGCCACTAGGCATTACACATGAAAAGGGAAGCTTATCTCCAGATCACATCCACCAGGAGACACTCAGTAAGATTAACAATACAGCAACATACAGTCATATAAGTGTTAATAACCCACATAACTACTGAATATGTCCAAGATAACATGACAAAAGTTCTCAGCACATGTCCCAAAACAGAAAAGAGTAACTGAGACAAATGAGCTGGAGGCAGACACAGACTTCCCAGTAGAAGAAGAGCAGGTTTGGATATGTCTGAGAAGGAATTCAGAAGCATGATATGGAAACAAATTCAAATGCTACAAAAAGGGGTGGAGGAAAATAAGGAAGAAGTCAGGTAAGTGCTACAGGAGCAATCAAACAAGATAGATATAGCATTGGAAACTATTCAAAACC
>NW_006408591.1:12100782-12101932 GCF_000296735.1 Chrysochloris asiatica | reverse complement strand
GGGGGGAAAAAAATCTTTGCTGGTTACCGGCATTTATGGGGTGAGGTGAAGGGAGGAAGGGGAAGGTGGAGCACAGGGTAGGGAATAGACACAGGATAGCTTGGGTGCTGGGAGGTGGAGGAGTGAGGCAATACACTAGAAGGGGGAGGGGGAAGGAAGAACCCGGCAGATGGGAGAACAGTTAAGCAGGTTTTCATGGGCTAAATCGGGCAGAGGTAAATAATGATGTAAGCACAACTTTGGAACAACAGGGCTCTGGAATACAACCTTTGAGGCATGGTTTGAATGAGTAAAAGTGGGGAAATAATGTTAAGATGATTGACTGTCTTTTATATCTTGGTTTCCCTTAACTGCTCTTGTAAAATAGACACTTGAGGGGGAGAGAAAGGAATAGCCAGAAACATCACCATAGAAAGCAGTAAGTCCGTCTTCAGTGTATAACTGATTGGAATACCTAAACTTGGGATAGAACTTCCCCAGTGAAGGAGGCTTCCTGCTGAGCCTTTGCATTGCCACAGGGTCAAGAGGGGTGGGTAACTTGGACATTGGTTACCCAAAATGGGGGGGCTAAAAAGGCAAGAAGTGACTGGCTTAAAAGCTTTCAATAGGGAACCTAGTTCCAGAGGGTGTGGAGTAAGGTAGAATCTCTACTGAGTGGTTTCCAACATGTCTGGACTGGGCTAATGAATGGAGATGTGGATAAGACTCTTGGGATTCAATAATGAATGATTGCTATCAGGTCTGACTGGGAGTGTTGGAAATGTAAAGGTAGTCATCTTTTAACAAAAGGAGGGGAGTGGTTGATTTTGCAGTCTGGGAGCAGAGGTCCCTGGATCCATCATGGGAGAAGAGTGGATAGCAGGACCCTATCCAGAGAAGCAGTGATGCCAGAGATGGAGGTAGATATGATTATGTGGAGAGATGGAGTGGCTGGGAACTTTAGACTCAGGGAGGGAGAGGGGCTATGTTTTAATGGAAGGGGGGCATGCTTGCAGGTTATACCCTTTGGTTGCTTGATGATGCATGCAGGAGATTGTAATTATTTCAAAGAAATGAAATAAGATAGGATAAATACAAAGCTAATGTTGTCCCATGTACACTATCACAAATTCACTATAAAAACTAAAACAAACAAACAAAAAAAGATTAC
>NW_006408591.1:12090378-12099857 GCF_000296735.1 Chrysochloris asiatica | reverse complement strand
CTTTTTTAATTTTAAACCCATTCTGTGTTCCCATGTTCTATTTGAACAACTGCCTCTTGGTCCAGGTACAATTTCCTCATGAGCACAATTAAGTGTTCCGGAATACTCATACTTCGCAATGTTGTCCATAGCTTGTCATGTACTACTGAAATTTAATTACTAAAAATGTATCAGTATTACTGTGAGCAAATGTCAATTGCTTGCCTTCTCAGTGTACTGGGTTAAAAAAAAAAAAAGTATTTCTAATCATATCATAGTTAATCAGTGCAGAAGAAAATCCTAATATTAATTTGACCCGAATGCTAATTTTTCTTATCATGGAGTCTAAAGAATAGGGGTAATGGGGAAAATGTGAAAAAAAAGATATAGGAACACACAGGTGAAAAAAAATATTGTGCCAGCCTGAAGTAGGCAATGTAGGCATTAGGACGAGGAAGTGTTGGTTTGAACTGAGAATTGAAAGGCAAGGAAAAATTTTTCTAGAGGGCAAATAATAGACAATATATTTCTGGCAAAGGGACAGCACAAGCTGAAACATTGTATATTGAGGTACTATCAATACTTTAGTTTTGAGAGAGTCGCAAGGATAAGAATTTTTATTTGATCTTGCCAGCAGTAGAATTAAAAGATTTCCATCTCATGTCCTAGAAAATATTTGTGTATCTGCAAAAGCTAAAAAGTACTGAAAGCATACATAGTAGAGATTCTTTGAGCTAAAAATGGAATGGCCACATATATATTAGTAGCATTTAATATGAAATTACAATTTATTATTGTTATATTTTTTGTTCCCTGTGCACTGTGGGCTAATGCGTTGGACTGCAAAGTCAGTTTCAACAGCAAGGTCAGTGGTTTAGGCTTACCAGCTACTCCTCAGAAACCATATACAGGGTCGCTATGGGTCAGAACTGACTCAACGGTGCTTAACAATAACAACTAATCAGGAACATATTCATATAATTTTACAAGAAATTATTTAAATGATTTTTTTTCATTAAGTTATTTATGGTATACAAGAGTCAACAGGTGCCTAGTATGTCTGCATATAGTATTTTTATCAGAGCATTCTAATTTTGTTAATAATATATATATGGCATATTTCCATAGTTGGTTGTGAGTCATGAATTCTGTTCCAAATCCTTTATAGGGTTTCTGAGGCTGGAAATCTTACAGGAGCAGAAAGCCTCATCTTTCTCCCATGGAGAAAGCAAGTGGTAGCCCAGCTTGTAATCCACTAAACTACCAGGGCTCATAGTTCTATTTTTGTGGTTGTTGTTAACTGCTATCCAGTTGGTTCTGACTCATAGAAGCCCTGTATAGCATTTCTGAGGAGCAGCTGGTGAGCATTGTTTACAATGATTTCTTTGCTTCTGCTTTCTGGTGAAACCAATGACCACACCTTAGCTTCTCCTGGGCAGTTTTGAGGTCTGACTTCTACTATACAGATGTCTATTGTATGTTTTATAATTAGGGTCCCCAGTGGGAACAACAGGAATTGAAAGCATGGAAAGAAAATATCCAGCAATGTGTAAGAAAGGGTGTTTTTTCTCTTTCCATCTAATTTTAGATAAGATAGCAAGCGGTCTTCCTCTGATATGAGAATATTTCTCAAAAGACAGTAATCTAAGGTTTTAAACAGTATCCTGTTCTCTGAAATCCTTATAAAATATTTTCAATTTTTGTGATCTAAGAATAAAATAATAAATTATTAGGTCATGTCAGACAATGACAGACGAAAGCTATTTATTTATATTTGGATTATGAGACCAAAATGTTTTTTGTGGAATCTGGTACTAGGGATAGCACTGATTACTTTTACTTGATAGAAGTGTAATTTATTACATTGGTATGTAGATTAATTATGATTGTTTCATGCTTTATCGTCAAATCCCCTCAGCTAATAAAGCCATAGATAATGAAGCTGGCAGACAGAATCATTTTCTGAAGTTTTCAAGGTCAATATGCCAATTAAGATTGTGGCTAATTCATTAGTACTGGGAAAAAATTAACATGCTGAGTTATAAAAGCTTGTAAGTCTGGGGTGTCAAATATCTTATGTTGACTTATGACAGTCTGAAGTTCTCTATTTTATGAGGTGACTTACTGGGGCAACTCATGTTTTCACTCATTTGACAAAGGTGAGAACTTTCTTAAACAGCATAACACAATATAGTTATGAATCATGTATTTCAGGGATATATGAGATATTTGTTGAGCCACATTCTTCAAGTACCTTAAATTTTACATTTCATTTTGCAAAGGCTTGAAACTATGTAATTTATTTATTTAATTATTTGGCAAATATGTTCAATTTACTCATTATGCCCTCTGCAAAAGGTTCTATGTTAGTCATTTGAATACAAAACAAAAGATGTGGTCACAGTTGTGTGTTTACTATTATATAACTTATATAGACCGACACAAAAAATGACTATATAATTTGAATATACAAATATATGTCTATATACATACACATATATATAGTTAAGTTGTTATGAAGTGCTGTCGAATCGGTTTGGACCCATAGCGACCCTATATGTATGTGTGTGTATATATATATGTTGTTGTCATGTGCTGTGGAGTCGGTTCTGACTCATAGCGACCCTGTACAGGGTTTCCGAAACTGTAAATCTTTACAGGAACAGAAAGCCTCATCTTTCTCCCAAAGAACAGCTGGTAGTTTTGAACTGCTGACCCTAAAGTTAGCAGCCCGATTCATAACCACTATGCTACCAGAGCTCCTTATATATTTGTCATAAATTCTATAAAAGGGAAACATTTGAAAGCATACAATTTCTTAGTACCTCAAAATAATTTTTTATCTGATCATATTCACAAAGTAAATTCAAAGATGATAGCAATTAATGAAATATAATTGAATAAATTTTTGATGAGCAACAACTACATTCCTGTTTTTCTGTGGGTGCTGAGGATGTAAGAAAATTATTGAAATGTTGGGGAAATAGACATTTGCAAAACAAAATGAGAAAGTCTATGGATTCATGAATGAAACTATGATGGTCTCTAGGATGAAAAAAGAAAACTTTAGCATGCAAACTCATTAACTCATTTATTCAAAATTATGTATTTAGTATATTTGATATTGCCAACACTGAGCACAGTCAATAAAACACAATCCATGACTTTAAAAGGACTCCTGATGTGACACTGTGGGTTAATGCACCAGACTGCAAAGCCGTTTGAACTGCAAGGTTGGCAGTTCAAGCTCACCAACTGCTCCTTGGAAACCCTATACAGGGTTGCTATGTGTTGGAATCAACTCAATGGCACTTTACAACAACAACATGCCTTTAAATAACTCACAATCTTGAGCAGTAATTCAAAATCAAAGTCAATTTTGCCATTCAGAGGACATCTGGATGTGTCTGGAGACATTTCAGACTATAAAAACTAGAAGGAAAATGCTACTGGTATCTAGTGGATAAACACCAGTTGTTGTTGTTGTTAAGTGCCATTGAGTTGGTTCTGACCCACGGCGACCCTGTATAGGGTTTCTGAGGAGCAGCTGGTAAGCTTGAACCACTGATTTGTGGTTCAAAGTGACTGCAGTCCAGCACGTTAACCCACAGTACCACACCAGGACTCCAATAAACACCAGAGATGCTGTTAAAATTATATAATGCACAGGATGACCCTATAATGAACATTATCGCTAACTGTCAATAGTGTTACAGTTGATCTACCCTGTGGACACAGTAAAGAAATAAGTAGATAATCAGTAATGGATCAGTATTGTCAATGTTAAAAGGGAAGTATATTTTAAAGGGATAATTGCAACAGGAAAGTACATTGTGACATTTTAAGAAAAGTAGATAGGAAAATTGCTTGCTATGCTTTTGCGAATAGATGGGATGTTAGCAGGGCCTTCATTCAGTTGTCACAATGAAGATACTGAGATTAGTCTAAAGGGGATGTGAAACTAAATTTTAAAAATAAAATACAGATTAAAAAAAAACAATTATATCATGAATTTGGGGGTAAGAAAAAATTCAGGCAGATGGAGCAAATGAAGCATTAGTTTCCTTATGATTCATTTAAGTTAAATTTGATAGTTAACACTCAAACATGGGTCAAAGAGAATGAGCAAGTTTTGAGAGAAATTAAAATGACTATAACAACAATATTTATGGGTATTATGCACCATATGGAATCGTGATATGGTGCTATATGGTGTGTAGTGAGCTACTAACCACAAGGTTAGCAGTTCAAAGCTACCCGCTGCTCCTCAAAACTTTATATAGGATTGCTATGAGTCAAAACCAACTAGAAAGCACTTAATAGCAACAATGGCATGTGTCATGTAAATACTACTCACAGAAAATAGTGTAAGATTTGTCAAAAATCCTCTGTAAGGATGTAATGTTCTTTGAAGTAAGTACTGTTATTCTCATGTTATGATAGGGCAAAAAAGAGATCAAACACATGGATCAAAGTCTTATTGCTTATTAGTTGCAATAACTAGATTCCACCTGAGATTTCTTTTATTCTAAAGGAAAGATTTTCAACCTTTAGGTTCTATTGGGTGAGCAAGGTGGAGATTGTGGTAACTCAAAGGGGAATTTTCAGACTCTGAATTCAGACAAAGAAGAGCCATTATTAGATAATCCAACCCCAAGGAAACATACATGAAGGCAAATTAGAGTTGACATGGAATAAGGAACAATACAGATTTAATATTATGTTAAATGTCCTTGATTGTTTGCTCTTGCAGCAGAGTCTTCCAAGAGGTTGTGTGAACTATTATGTTTTTACAGAATTCATGTAAATGTAGAAAGGAAGACTATTCAGCAGTCCTTGACACATGAGCTAAAGATTTTCTGCAATAAGCTTTACCTCTCTTGCACTGTAGAATCAGTGATATCATAGGGCAAGAGGGACACAGCATGAGTACAACGAAAGGTGCTATTGAGTTATGTCTGCAAAAAAATTGATCACAAAGCAGATGGGCCAAAACAAGTACCCCAAATCCCTTGAGACTAGTACAATAGAAAAGCTATACAGTGGTGCAATGGTAGGTGATACATTCAGTGTCTACAAAGTACAAGTTGTGTGATTTGGGGTAAATTATCTTCCTTCCCATTATCTTAATTTCCCCATTTGTAAAGTATTGAAAACATACCTCATAATGTTGTAGTGAGATTGTTGTGAGGGGTAAATTTTAGCACAAATTAATTGTTTATTGCTAGCACCACTATTATCATCATTGTCTAGAAAGAGAAAAGTAGCCCTTGACATCCAGGAACTCTAATTGTAAGGTCTTGCTGCCAGTAGCTGCTGGCCTGGCACTCACAGCTAAGAGCATCATATTCTCTGGATGAGCATAAATTATCTCAGATAATACTAACATCTGACAAGATAAATTTGTTAACATGAAGAAGTGAGACACCGCCCCCCAAAATAAGTATATACACACCCATATACAAGACCACTTCATAATCAAGTCTAAACAAAAATTAAAAACTTGTCATTGTATAAAGCAAAAAATATTAAACACACCCATCTCCTGGTTGAAGAACTACTGTCTTTACCAAGTAAAGCTCTGTTGCTGTTTTAGCTATGGCTGTTGTTGTTAGGTGCCTGGTTGATTCTGACTCATTGTGACCATATGCGCAACAGAAGGAAATACTGCCCGGATTTCCACCAACCTCCCAGTTGTTGTTTTTTGATCCCATTGTTGCTGCCACTGTGTCACGCAACTTTGTTGAGGGGCTTCCTCCTTTATTTCACTGATGTTCTCCTTTACCAAGCATGATGTCCTACACAAGGGATTGGTCCTTCCTGACAACATGTAGAAATTGCAAGAGATGAACCATCACAATCCTTGGTTCTAAGGGGCATTCTGGCTATTCTCCTTCCAAAACAGATTTATTTATTTTTCTAGCATGACATGGTACTTTCAATAATCTTTACTAATATCATAATTGAAATACATCAATACTTCTTCACTCTCTTTTATTCATTGTCTAACTTTCTCATATACATGAGGCAACCAAAAATATCCTAGTTTGGATCAAGCTCAACATAGTTCTCAAAGTGACATCTTTGCTCCTTAACACTTTAAGTAGGTCTTTTGCAGCAGATTTGCCTAATGTAATATGCCGTTAGCTTTCTCAAATGTTACTTCCATGAATGCTGATTATTGATCCAAGCAAAATGAAGTATTAACAATTTGGGGCTTTAACCTCAGTCCTTTATTTCTTCCTTTGTTGTTGTTGTTGTTGTTAAGTGCCTTTGAGTCCACTCAGACTCCTGGTGACCCTGCATAGGGTTTTCAAGTAGCAAATGGTAAGTTTGAATCACTGACATTATGGATCAAACTGACTTTGCAGTCTAGTGCTTATCCTACAGCACCACACGAGGACTCCTTTAGATGTGATTTAGTAAGATATTAAATCATAGAATTACTCCTGCTTCCTACTATCATTTAATATAGAACCAAGCCCCAATCAGTTAAGCATTCCCCCATGTACCTGAAAAAAACTCAAATCCTATAAGAAGTCCTTTAAAATCTACCTACTGAGGTGTCCAAAGTTCCTATCCTATGTATTTTCTCTCACTGTTATGTGTAATAGATACAACCAATTTACCTATTGAGGTGTTCCTAGTGGATTTTGATTGAAGGACATTGGCATTATCTTCATAATCATCAACATGTTCTAAAGACTATTAGTTAAGCAGTGCATTTGTGAAATTCTAGCATTTAAGTTGTAAAATAAGTCACTGTGGTAGAAGATATTACATAGAAGAGTATAACAAATGGCAAAAGTACATTGTCAAATGTTAAACCAGAAAGAAGATACCAGTATTAGTTGTTGTTGTTGTTGTTGTTAGATACCATCAAGTTGGTACTGATTCATAGCGACCCTATGCACAATAGAACGAAACACTGCCCAGTCCTGGGCCAACCTCATAATTGTTGCCACCCTTGAGCCCATTGATGCTACCACTTTGCCAATCCATCTTGCTCAGGATCTTCCTCTTTTTCTCTGGCCTTACGAAACATGATATCCCTCTCCAGTGACTGGTCCCTCCTGACATTATGTCTGAATGTGAAAGACAAAGTTTGGCCATCCTGGCCTCCAAGGAGCACTTTGGCTACACTTCTTCCAAAAAGATCTTATTGTTCTTTTGGTAGCCCACGATACTTTCAATATTCTCCTCCAAATCATAACTCAAATGCATCAATTTTTGTACGATCTTCCTTATTCATTGTCTGGCTTTCACATGTATATGAGGTTATTGAAAATACCATGGCTTGGGTCAGGTGTATCTTAGTCTTCAAGCTGACATCTTTGCTCTTCAACATTTTAAAAAATGTCTTGTGCAGCAGATTTGCCAAATGCAATACGTCGTTTGATTTCTTGACTGCTGCTTACATGAAATTGATGGTTGATCAAAGAAAAATGTAGTCTTTGACAACTTCAAGCTTTTCTCCATTGATAAGAATGTTGTTTATTGATCCAGTGGTGAGGATTTTTGTTTTCTTACATTGATTAAAGAAATCCAGTATTAATGGAACAGGTCAAATAACAATACTTGATTAGTTAGTTTAATTAATGCATTTATATTATTCATGTGGAGGAAGATGTAAGAGAGTTCAGTTAATAGAAATAGGAAGAGTGTTTCATATGCAAGTTCAGGCTGAAGCTAAAGAAACTTAAAACAAGTCCATGAGAACAAAAATATGACCTTGAACCTATCCCACTTGAATTTAGAGATCATCTGAAGAACAGATTTAATGCATTTCATTCTAAAGACAGAAGACCAGAAGACCCATTGTGGGATACCATCAAGAACAACATACAGGAAGAAAGCAAAAGGTCATTAGGAAGATAAGAAAGAAGGAAAAGACCAAAAGGAATGTAAGAAGAGACTCTGAAACTTGCTCTTCAGCATAGATGCTAAAGCAAATGGAAGAAATGAGGAGGTAAAAGAGTGAGTAAACAATTTCAAAAGACAGCTCAAGAAGACAAAGTCAGATATTATAATGGAGTGTGCAAAGACTTGGAGTTACAAAAACAAAAGGGAAGAACAAGCTCAATATTCATCAACCTGAGGTAAGTGAATAAAATTTCAAGCCTCAGTATTCATCAACCTGAGGTAAGTGAATAAAAATGTCAAGCCTCAGTATTCATCAACCTGAGGTAAGTGAATAAAAATGTCAAGCCTCAGGATTCATCAACCTGAGGTAAGTGAATAAAAATGTCAAGCCTCAACTTGCAATATTGAAGGATTCTATGGTTAAAATACTGAATGATGCAAATAGCATCAAAATTAGATGGAAGGAATACACACAGTCACTGTACCAAAAAGAAATGCTCAATTCTCAACTATTTCAAGAGGTAGCATATGATCAAGAAGTCCAAGGTGCATTGATGGCGTTGGCAAAAAACAAGGCTCTGGTATTGATGGAATAGAAATTGAAATTTTTCAACAAACTAATGACACACTAGAGGTACACACTCATCTATGCCATGAAATTTGGAAGAAAACTACCTAGTCAACTGACTGGAAGAGATCCATATTTGTGCCCATTCCAAAGAGATATTACCCAACAGAATGTGTAGATCATCAGACAACATTATTAGTGTCCCATGCAGTAAAATTTTGCCAAATATAATTTTTAAAATGGCTACAACAATACATTGGCAGACCCCCCCCCATCCAAAAAAAAAGCTAAAGAGGATAGAAAGAAACACTGTAAACTGATGATATATAGCGGGGATAATAATCAATGTAATGAAACAAGTTATATGAATGGTTGAATGTGAAGCTGATGATGTGCTCTGTAAACTTTCACTCAATGCAAAATAAAAACATTTAATTAAAAAACAAAAAAACAAAAACAATACATTGGCAGAGAACTTCTAGAGATTCCAGCTGGATTGAGAAGTGGGTGTAGAATGAGGAAAATCATTGCTGACGTCAGATGGATCTTGGTTGAAAGCAAGGAATACCAGAAAATTGTGCTTTATTGACTATTATGTGGATCATGCCAAACTATGGACAGAATTCTGGAGAATGAGTATTCCAGAACACTTTATTGTGCTCATGAAGAACCTGTACATAGACCAAAAGGCAGTTATTTGTACATAATAAGGAAACACTGAATGGTTAAAAATTAGAAAAGGTAGGTGCCAGGGTTGTATTCTTTCACCCTACTTATTCAATTTGTATGCTGAGCACATAATCTGACAAGCTAGATTATATGAAGATGAATGTGGCATCTGGATTGGAGGAAGATTCATTAACAATCTGTGATATGCATATGATAAAACTTTGCTTGCTGAAAGAAAAAAAAGGACTTAAAATACTGATGAAGGTCATAGACCACAGCCTTAGATGTGGGTTGCACCTCAATGTAAAGAAAAGAAAAATCCTCATCACTGGACCAATAAATAATGTCTTGATAAATAGAGAAAGGATTGAAGTTGTCAAAGACTATTTTGCTCAGACCA
>NW_006408591.1:12087930-12089313 GCF_000296735.1 Chrysochloris asiatica | reverse complement strand
AATTGGCAGCATGGCAGCAGTGATGGGCTCAAATGTAGCAATGATTGTGAGATTAGTGCAGGACTGGGCAGTGTTTTGTTCAGCTATGCAAAGGATCACTATGCGTCAGAACCTACTCGATGGCACAACAACAACAATGGTATAGGTCAAATAAAAATACTTGATCACTTAGTTCAATGGATACATTTATTGTACTCATGTGGAAGAAGAAGTATGAGAGTTCAGTTTATAATAATATAAAGAGTGTTTTCAGAATATCCTGGCAGTCCTGTTTACATGATCCAAAGATAATAAAATGAATAAGGATTTGTGAGAGTCTATTGAATTTGGCACATGGGAGGCCATAATCAAGACTACCAAGAGTATTTTAGTAAATAAGTGGCATACAAGACAGATTACAGTTGGCTAAGTGATAAGTGGGAGATGAAGAAATCAAAATATTTTAAAAATATGAATACAATAGAAAAATAGAGATTAGGGTTTTAACTTGAGGAATATATAAAACTGTGAGTTTAATTACTTATGACAAGAAGAAATAAACAGTTTATTCTGCTTAAAAGGGGGATCTCTGGGACTGGAGTTTCAAACACAAGAAAATGAGGGGACACATATTTTTATACAAACATACACTCTTCATTTTAATAAACATTATTTCCAAAGATAGAAGTTACTTGAATATAGCCTCGAGAAAATATGTATTTATTAATTCTTACCATGTTTACAATTTTACTTTTGTAAGATCCTATTTTAAAGTTTGTCTTTTCTCTTTTCCTGATCACAGACACTGTTGAATAATACAAATCAGTAAGATAAAATAACCTAAGAAGGTGGAAAATGCTGAAATAGACTGTAGTGGTAGAACTGGTATTATCATAAGAGTCCTATTATGATATATATGTAAATTTTTCTTTATAGAAATTATATCATTAGAATAATGTACAAAGCTAAAATAGAGGGAAAGTCAATATTTTTATATTATTCTATTCTGGAATCCCCAGACTAAAATATGTATCCTCTTACTAAACTCAGTAACTTTTAAATATAGTGGATCAATTTTTTTTCTAGTTTCTTCAGATGGAGCTTCTAGACTAAGACAGACTAGGTAAAAGAAAGAGGAAGCAGGAAGTCTACTTGTGAATTATAAGATACTGCAGTCTAATACCAGCAGTTCATTGTCTGATGCAGTGCCAGAAGGTGAGCCTCTCAGGTTGGAAGCATCACAAAATACCAAAGAGGAAGATGTGCCTCTTTAAAGAAGAGTCAGCCTTAATGTTGTGGATGTAGCAAAGCTTTAGGGATCTTCATTTACTGATGCAATATGACTCAAAATGAGAAGAAATAGCTTCAAACATACATTTATAATCAGACAGAGGTGGTGGTATA
>NW_006408591.1:12069449-12079410 GCF_000296735.1 Chrysochloris asiatica | reverse complement strand
TTGGACAGGTGAGACAAGAGGGCTAAATTAATTAAAACCAAACAACCAGAAATGAAACAATGAGAAGGTTGACAATGTGGAGAGTGTAGCCAATGTGTGAACAATGCATGTATTGTTATTGTTGTTCAGTGTTGTGTTGTGGAGTCAATTCTGACTCATAGTGACCTTGTATAGGGTTTCTGAGAATGTAAATCTCTGCTGGAGCAGAAAATCTCATCTTTCTCCTACAAAGTGGCTGATAAACTTGAACTGCAGACCTTGTGTTTCACAGATCATTGTTTATCATATGAAGCTACTGTATTCCCTGAACGGGTATTTTGTTGTTGGTAAGTGTTGTTGAGCCAGTTCTGACTCCAAGCCACCCTGAATAGGGTTTCTAAGGAGCAGCTAGTGGGCTTGAACCACCAACCTTGTTGTTAGCAGTCCAGTGCTGATCCTAAAGAGTCACACCAGGTAACTGAATAGAAATTGTTAAACAAGACTATAATATCCTGTGTCAACTTTCACCAAAAACACATTGAAAATTTTCAACTAATAAAATTTGAAAGGATATTGTGGCAGAGTTGGTTATGCATTGGGCTGCTAACTGCAAGGTCATCAGTTCAAATTCACCCTCTAATCTGCAAAAGAAAGATGAGTATTTTTGCTCCTATATAGGGTCATTATGAGTTGGATCTGATTCAATGGTGTGCAATGACAAAAATATAAAGTATATAAAATATTTTCTATAGATAACAAGATTATAGATCTTTCTATTTTGTTGTTGTTTTTATAGTTTTCTGCGCTTTAAATCATTTAAAAAAAAGAAATCCTCCTGTTTCACAACAATGTATTTTATATAAATCTGATGAGATCATATTTTCTAGCCTATTTGTTGTTGTTAGGGTCCATCAACTTAATACTGACTCACAGAAACTCTATACACAATAGAATGAAACACTGCCTGATCCTAAGCCAATCTCCTACTGTTGCCATGCTTGAGTCCATCTATGCTGCCACTTGGCCGATCCATCTCACTGCAGTCTTCCTCTTTTTCTCTGACCCTCCACCTTACCAAACATGATATCCTTTTCCAGCAACTGGTATCTCCTGATAATATGTCCGAAGTATGAGAGACAAAGTTTGGCCATGTTGGCCTCCTAGGAGCTCTCTTGCTGCACTTCTTCCAAAACGGATCTATTGGTTCTTTTGGAAGCCCATGGCACTTTGAATGTTCTCCTCCAAAACCATAACTAAAAAGCATCAATTCTTCTATGGTCTTCCTTAATTACTGTCCAGCTTTTGCATGCATATGAGGCTATTGAAAATACCATGGCTTGAGACAGGTGTACCTTAGTCCTCAAGATGACATCTTTGCTCTTCAACAGTTTAGAAAGGTCTGGCGCAGCAGATTTGCCTAATACAATATTTCATTTGATTTCTTGACTGCTGCTTCCTATTTATGGATTCAAATATTGTAACCACTGAGCAATGGCTGGTAAGGTTATTGAAATCTGAAATTTATGTAGTACCCTAAGTTTATCAAATTTATTTTCAAAAAGGAAAGTGATGAGTGAAATTATGTTGAATATTTGTTTTCTGCTGACACTTAAGAGCTGTCAAACTTTCTGTTCTTGGCCCATCCATTTGTTTAATGCAAAACACATAAAAGAGCTTTAGAACAAAAACCAGATAGAAGAAAACAAACATTATTTACTATGCACCCAATTTGGGGAAGTGTGATTTAAGCTTCTAGGTTAAAGAGTAAATGACATTTTTATTTGCTTACAACTTCTGGATAGTAAGTGTATGTTGTTATTGTTACATGCCGTTGAGTCAGTCTGACTCATAGAGACCCTGTATAGGGTTTCTGAGGAGCAGTTGATAGATTTGAACTGCTGACCTTGTGGTCACAACTCCAGTGCTGATCCTATAGTACAACCTATTGACTGCAAACAGGCATTAATGGGACTGTAGGATCTCAGACTCTCCATTGTCAAAGTAGGGCAGGTCTGGATTTTAATGTAAGAAAGAACATTCGTATTTTGTAAGAGATAGGTGGAATGGCACCTAACAACATGTAGCAAAAAGTTTGTGGAAAAGGGAATAAAAGGATAATGCCATTTTCCATAAATTATTACAAGATCCCTCATGTATATATAGCTTTATCATTGTTATTATTTTTATGTCACAAGACTTAATAGTCAAGCTAACCTATAATTATCAAACAATGAATAGAGTTATTCTTTGTATAACAACACACTGAAAACACATTTACACTTAACAAGAGGTGATTAGTTGATACAATGTGTTAGAAAAGCTGCAAATTCCATAAAACAAATATCAATCTTTTTTTTCAGGAACTGTTGGTCATCACACTTTGAAAATTACAGGAAATCCATTAAACTACTGTTCAAGTTGAAAAATTATCCCAGGGAAGTTATGAGATATGTTTTCATGATGTCCCCTATCCTAGAATGGTTGTTGTTATGAAGTGCTATCGAGTCGGCTCCAACCCATAGTGACCCTGTATAGGGTTTCCACGGAGTAGCTGGTGAGCTTGAACTGCCGACCTTGCAGTTCAAACAGCTTTGTAGTATGGTGCATTAACTGACAGTGACATAAAAACAAATGTTCAAACATGATAAATACTATTGAATGAATAGAAGTCTTTAGTAAATATTTTGTGTCAAATAGTAATCTCATAATATAAGTAATTTGTTGCTTTGGAGTCAAAGTCATAGTAAGGAAAGTTGTTTTGTTGTTGTCATTTGAATGAACTATGTGCCAAACACTGAGCTAGAATAGACAAAGATACAAACACATAAAAATTAAACAGCTGTTCTCCAATCAAGCTCAACATGTCATAATAAAAATTAAAATACACAGTAAAACAAGTACTAAAATGCAATGTGATAAACAGTAAGACATTTTGAAAAGATAAACAGGAAAGCGACTGTTCTAAAGGATGTGAGCAAAAGCAGGTTGTCCATTGAGCTAGATCTGAAGAACCGAGAGATGTTTTTCATGTTTTTGCTTTTCATGTTTGCTTGTTCATTTGTTTGTTGTTGTTGTTGTTTTTCTGTCTAAAAAGGAGAGAAAGCACATGGCAGACAGAGGAACAAATACAAATGTATGGCTAGGCAAAATCAATTAATAATTCAGTATCACCAAGTTGGTCTGAAAATTACAGTACTGGTACCCACAGGGGTGGTGTCTGGCAAGGCTCCCCTACTTACATCATCCTCTGAAGTTTTCATAAAACTGCAGTTGTCTTGTCATTTACATAACTGTTTAGGTTTCATAATCCTATTGAGGTCTTCTCTGATGCTGTAATCTAAAGCAGGACATTACCTTCAATTGCTTTATTTTCAACTATTGTTTCTTTCACTTTAACACTTACACCTACTTGATATTGTTGCGTTCATGATATAAGGATAAGTTCAAAAGTATTGCTACTAGGGTTCCAATTTATACATGCATGGATTTATTCCAATGAAAACATTTTTAAACGGGTCTCTGAGATCAGCATATTGCTGCCAACAACTTCTCTTCGTTTTTTTTGTTTGTTTGTTTGCCTTAGTCTCAGTAGGGTGTTGCCAAAGTAAAACCAAAAAAGCAAAAAGGATTAGTTTTTGTTGTATGGGAAAAATAACAATGTTGAGGTCAGGGTTTATATCAAATTTTTAACAAAACTCATATGGATATCTTCCTAAATCAATGAAACTTTCCAACACATTTTCAGCAATGTGTTGCTTTATGTGTTAGCCCACATAAAGTAACAAGCTTTGTTTGCTTGCCAGTATATCAATATAGCTAATATGAATCAAACATTTTAAGGAAGGGTAAGACCTCAGAAATGAGTCAAGAGAGGGAAGATAGTCTAATCTTAACAGATGAAGAAACTGTTGGTCAAGTCCAGAAACTGATAGAAAAAGACCATAGACTTACCATTGATATGATAGCTACTGAAGTTGAGATCGCATATGATTTGACACAATTTTAAATAAACATCCTGGCCTCAGCCAATTGCAGTTTGGTTTGTACCAAAAGTGTTGCAGAAAGACCAGTTAGCCAAAAAGCTGATCTTTCCTTAAGTCTTTGAAACAAGATGGAATTTAATGATGACAATTTTATGGAGCAAATTATATAATCCAAGACAAGCCTTCAATTCACCAATATGAGAGGTCTTCTAAAACTTTGTGGAAAATTTGAATTAAAAGGTGATGGAATTGTTCCAAGAATTTTTTGATGTTCCCTCATAAAATAGAGGAATCCTGGTGTGGCGCTGGACTACAAAGTCATTTGAATCAGAAGTTTGGTGTTTCAAGCTCACCAGTCACTCCTTGGAAACCCTATACATGGTTGCTATGAGTCGTAACCAACTCAACGCCACTTAACAACAACAACAACATACAATATAGGGAATCCAGTGTGGCACTATAGGATAAGCACTGAACTGCTAAACCCAAGGTCGGACATTCAAACCCATAAGCTGGTCCTATGAAACCATGTATAGGATTGATATGAATTGAAACCAACTAGACAGCGCTTAACAACAACAACATGCAATCTAGAGAAAAAAGTCTAGTCAAAAGAGTGATTTCTGAGGGGATCTTCTTGGCAAGTTACATTCAAGGTAGAGAAGTCGTCTCAAAAGCTTATGTTGAGTTTTTGGGGATTCCAAATAAGTAATCTCGATAGATTTTCTTAATTGACATAAAACAATTATGGAGCTTCCTTATGAAGAAGTTTCAGGAAAACTGAAATCTGCCCAGGTGAGACAAAGACAAGGAAATTGTGCCAAGGAATTTATTTTCCATCACAACAATGGACCTGCTCATTCTCCTAAAGTAGCAAGATCTGTACTACGAGAATTTTGTTGGGAAAGTTTACCCTATTCATACTACAGTTCTGATATTGCCCCTTCAGACTCATTTTTGTATCTCAAACTCAAAAAAGCATTTGAGAGAAACATAATATTTGGGTCTTTTAAGGATGCCCAAACTCTTATTTTGATGTAGTGTAAATCAAAGAGCACAGAATTCTTCAGAGGAAGAGTTAGAGATATAGAAACACTACTTTCAAAAGTATACAGATCTTGCTGGATGATAGGTCAAGAAACAGGAGCTTCACATTTTTCTACTTTTCTTTAATAAAGTTGTGTATGATTTTGTGGCAATACTATTTGACTTACCCTTCCTCTAAGAATTTTGTTTCATAAGAGCTGGCCCATGCCATTACACTCACTGGAAGGGTCTTTCTCAACATTGGAATCTCATTGAGATAGAGGAATGAACACCAAACTTGCATTGATGAGTGAATAACTGTGGTGCTGGAGGCTAACTACTGGAATGCTAACTGAAAGGTTGGTGGTAAAAACCCATCAGTTGCTCTTTGGAAACCCTATGCTGTTAATCAGAATCAACTCAGTAGAACATAGCAACAACAACAATCTACAGATTCATCTTTTATGTGATTCAAAGCAATAGAAAGTCCAGTCTTATATTCCAATTCATTTTAGAGCTTGACTATTTTTAAAGTAGACAAACAAATAATCTTAAATTTAATTTTTTTAAAAATTATAAGTTGAAATAGATATTTAGCCCCTAATGATCACAGTCTCTGTCAGCAAGGGTTAATTATCAATAAAAATGTTACAATAGGTCATTTATTCAAAAAGGTAATTGTTGTGGATTTATTTTAAGAAGTAACCAAGAAGACAGGAAAGCTTTAGGAAAATGAAAGTTACAGTCAAAGCAAAAGTAATTTGATACGCAATGATTCAATACCAAATCCTCTTTTAAAAATTCAAGAAAATTGGATCTACACTAATTTCTTAATGAATGAAAGAGCTTTTCTCTATGTGAAGAAAACATTCAACTCTTTTCCTACTATCTCCCATGTCCAATAATGCAACTCAAATCATTACCAATCTTCAAGCTGACAGAAAACCAGCTGCCATTGGTATCTATCATTATAATTTTCTGAAAAGAGATCTTTTTTTTTTTCCCCAGCTATAATGGTTTTAAAACAGATCTGGAAATTCTTTGACATTCTTTCCATCAAGAAATGGACTCTATGTCTCTTCTTCTCTCTGAATCTGGATGGGCTTGTGGTTTGCTTTCAACTATTCAAATGAGAGGGGATCCTAATGTGGTGCTATTGGATAAATCACTGGACCACAAGGTCAATTTGAACCAGCCAGTCAGTAGTTCAAACTCGCTAGCCTTTCCTTGGAAACACTATACAAGGTCGATATGAGTCAGAACCGAATCGATGGCATTTAACATCAAATAGACAGAAGTGATATTGTGATTTCCTAAACTAGGTGATAAAAACCAGGGTGAGTTCTATCTTACTCACTGAAGTATTTATTTGTCTAAATACATCATGCTTTATTTCAGGTGTTAAATAGCCACATATGGCTTATGAATGTCATGTTGAATAGTGCAACTGCAGAATAATAACTACCTTGGAAATCAGAAATCTCATATTCTCTGAATTGTTTTATCTGTTTAGTTTTTTCTTCTTTACAACACAACTCTAATTCTTCTAAATACTTCAAATATACAAATGAACATATTTGAATTTGGCTCTTTTAAGAAAATTAAAGAAAACTGTTGATGATTAAAATGAAACCTTCCTTTTGAACCCAATAACTTTAGTTCTAGATGCCTCTATGTTATGTATACAATATTTGGCACAGTGGTTAAAGTGTTTGACTGTTACCTGAAATGTCAGAAGTTACGTAGAGGAAAAATGTGACAGACTGCTTCTATAAAGATCACAGCCTTATAAACTCTACAGAGCAAACTGACTTTGTCCTATAGGTTCTGGTAGCGTAGTGGTTACGAATCAGGCTGCTAAGCTCAAGGTCGGCAGTTCAAAACTACCAGCGGTTCTGGGGGAGAAAGATGAGGCGTTCTGCTCCCGTAAAGATTTACAGCCTCAGAAACCCTGTGCAGGGTCACTCTGAGTCAGAACTGACTCCAAGGTACTTAACAACAATAGCAACATAGGGTGACATGACATGTCAGAATTGACTAGATGACAACTGGATTGGTTTGATTTGTATTGTCTTAAATATCTGCTCCTCAAAGGAACCTTGTGTCACTGTGTCCCACACACACACAAAAGACATGTTCAAGTTCTAACTTCCTTTACCTATGACTGTGAACTATGGAAAACAACATCTTGGCAGATGTAAATAGTTAACTAGGGGATCCTGGAGGAGTCCTGGTGTGGTTCTGTAAAATAAGCACTGAACTGCTAACCATAATATTAGAGGTTCCATCCCACAAGCCACTGTTCAGAAACATTATACAGGTCACTATGAGTAGTAACTGACACAATGGCACTTAACAACAATAACAGGGAATCATGGTGAAGAACAATCTACTGGATGTTGAGGGAAGACACCATGTAAAGAGGGAGATAGAGATAGAAGTTATTCTATCACAAGCCAAGAAATATCTGAAGCCACTAGAAGCTGGAGGGGCAAGGAAGAACCTTCCCCAAGAGTATTTTGAGAGAGCATGACCCTAGGACACATTGAATTCATACTTACAACCTCTAGAAATCTGAAAATAAATTCTGTTGTTTTAAGACACTCAGCTCGTGGCATTCTTTAAATGCAGTCCTATGAATCTAATACACCTTCTATTGACCGCCTTCTTTGATTGTCTCATAATTATAGCACATCAGACACTCCATCATGTAATACCATTTAATTTTCTCATGGTTCATATAGCTATTTGAACATACTTTTTTTATTTAAAACAGTT
Organism: Chrysochloris asiatica; assembly: GCF_000296735.1. Classification (NCBI taxonomy): domain Eukaryota; kingdom Metazoa; phylum Chordata; class Mammalia; order Afrosoricida; family Chrysochloridae; genus Chrysochloris; species Chrysochloris asiatica. The sequence goes on along the minus strand of NW_006408591.1, from coordinate 12,071,644 downwards.
AACATCCATCTCTTCAATTCTACTATAATGCAGACTGTGAGAGCAGGTACATTTCTTCCCATAAGCAGCACCACTCCATGCTAGAGTTATGTATAGCACAAAAAGGTGCTCAGCAAATATTTGTTCATTGAGTTAATAGATACATTCTTTGCATTTTAGAAACATAATCAGTCTTAAAACAACTTGACAGTAAGGAAGTGAGCTGAAATGCTATTTAGAAAGTATCACCTGAGAGTCATTGTCCCATTAGGTTCTGTCAAGGAACCAATGCAACTGTGGGTCATTTCCTAGAAAGTCCATCCTCTTCTTATAGAAACGCACGAGTGGGAAACTTCACATTTGTGGATGTAGAATAACAGAAGAGTTTATCCCTTTCCCAAAAACATCAGCCACAGTCTGGCTAATACAATGCTATTAATCCAACATACAAACATGTTTCTTTCTTGTTACTAAAAAGGCCTCTTAAATTTAATTAAAGTCAATGAAGAAATTAAAAGCTTAATGAGAGCAAGAATCCTCTGAGTGCATTCATGCTGTTATCAGCCTGTGATGTTGTAAAAGATAGGATTATGGTTTTATCGCCTGGACAACCAAGAGAAGAGAAAGAATAGAGAGCTGTGAAAAACCTCCTGGTGAGAAAATTCTCTGGGTGAAAAACTGTTGAGCTTAATCAACTCAGTGGAGAAATTAAATACAAAAGGAATGGCATCTGAGCATAACCGCCTATTGTTTAAAAGAAAAATAGAAAAATAATTAGAGTGTGACATAAACAAGCTTCTTATTTAACAAGAATCTTTGTTGGAAACTATGAAATAGAGTCTACCACCTTTTCTTACATAACCACTAGATGATTAGGACTTGATTTCATGCTAAGAAAAATATCATTTGCTTTTATTTCCTTTTTAAAATAAATATTATCTGAACTAGAAATTCAGTCTAAACTTCTAAATTGGTGCACTTAGAATAAGATTACCTCTCATCAGGCATCAAAAGCCTCTAGTGACAATGATCAAGAAAGACATACATGGGTGCAACATTGAGCTTTTTTTCATAGCTTTCATATATTCAGCAGGAGTGAGAGGATCTCCCAAACACCACAAGTTCTAACCACTGCTATCTTCCATGATATCACCAAAACTATATCCTTTGTTTTTGTTTATTTTTTATTACGATAAAACCCTGACTTCACTTCATTTCTCATTTCCATACTTTTACCATTGTTGTTGCTAAGTGCTGGCGCATCAATTCTGACTCATATCGGCTTTATGAACAATAAAATGAAACATTGCTTGGTACTTTGGCATTCTCACAATCATTGTTGAAGTTTGAGCCCGCTGCTCCTGCCACTATGCCAATCCATTTCTTGTGGGGCCTTGTTCTTTTTCATGACTCTTCATTTTAACAAGCATATTTCCTTTTCCAGTGACTGATCCCTCCTAATAATATGTCTGAAATATAAGGGACATTATGGAGCTCTGGTAGCGTAATGGCTACGAGTTGGGTTGCTAACCTCCAGATCAGCAGTTCAAAACTACCAGCTGTTCCATGGGAGAAAGTTGAGGCTTTCTGCTCCGGTAAAGAATTCCATCCTCAGAAACCTTGTGCAGAGTGGCTATGAGTCAGAACTGACTCCACGGCACATAACAACAACAACAATAACATAAGGGGCATTTAGGCTGTACTTCTTTCAACATAGATTTGTTTGTTCTTAGCCACTGAAAACCTGATAAATAGCAGTGGAACACTGTCAGATAGTACCAGAATACTGCATACTGAAATGTTTTGAATAGCATAAAAATATTATCAGATACAGTGCTGGGAAATGAGTCCCTCAGGTTGGAAAACACTCAAAGTACAGCTGTCTCCTCAAAGTAGAGTAGACCATGATGAGTCTAATGGAGTAAAGCTTACATCACCTTCATTTGCTGATGGAACACAACTCAAAATGAGGAGAAATAACTGTAAACATCTATTAATAATTCGAATATGGAATGTATGAAGTATGATTCTAGGAAACTTGGAAGTTGCCAAAAGTGAAATTTTTGCCATTAGATTTTGTTGTTTGGTTTCCAGCTCCCAGCGTTTAATCATTCCTTAACTTTCCCATGCTCTGTGGAACACAGACTATATCACCTTAAAAGACCCCTGTGTCCTCAGAGTCTACTCAATAAATTCATTTTATCATATTCTCAAAG
>NW_006408591.1:12066258-12068672 GCF_000296735.1 Chrysochloris asiatica | reverse complement strand
AATTTCACTATTACTTAACAAACAATTTTTAAAGTATTTAAGTTTAATAAGAAAAAAATGATCCCTTCTTTATTTTTTATCTCTTGTATTGCTAAACTTACTGCTATTAGTTCTGGTGTGGTGCTAAGGGTTAATGCACTAGGATGACATGTCAGTTTGAACTGCAATGTTAGTTTGAACCGCAAGGTCAGTAGTTCAAGCTCACCAGATGCTTCTTGTAAACCCTATACAGGTTAGCTATGAATAAGAACTGACTTGATTTCATGGAAACAACAATTAGGAAATAAACTATGAATTCTTTATTCATGCTTCTTTGAAAGAAACAAATACATCAAATAAAATGAATACATACAAACCTTTAAATTGCCTCTAAATCACAAAACAAGGTATTCCTTCTAAACAAGTACAGCATATCTTGGTCAGTGCCAAAACAAAACAAAACAAAAACTTCTATATGGCTTTTACAACTTCATAGTTTAACTTTATTTTTTCTCCTTCATTTAAATGATGTTAGCATACTCTTCCAGGCAATTGTTATCATAACATATTTTATAAGGTTTATATTCATAGAAATTAAGAAGAAGGATAAAAGGAAAAAAAAAAAAAAAAAGCTTGACATTTCTATAATGTTGAAAAAAAAATTCCAAAGAAAATAGTATCATTTAAAAATTAGAGATTTGATAGTAAATTAATACATAATTTGTTTCTTAACATAAAAAGGTTAATATTATTCACTAGAATGTGATCTATTATTCTAAAAGTAAAATGAAAATGATATAATCTCAACTAAAATTATGATGTTGATCAGTAAAGGATATGTGGGGGCTTCAAAAGTTCATGTAAATATGAAAAGAAAAATTCCTTGATGGTTACCAAGGGTGGAAGGAGGGAAGGATAACTCACAGGATAGGAGGAAAAGGGGTAATACATGATAGCTCAGAGGGTGATAGACAGGGCAATATAAAAGGAGGGGGAGGGCAATACACAAGCAGTGAGAATGATGGATGAACAATGAAGACAGGGAGCTATTCACAGGCTAAATTAAATTGATGTGGATAGTGATGTATACATAACCTTGGAACAACAATGCTCTGTAATATAGGGATCGAGACTGAATGGGTTAAGGAGGGGAAAAATGTTTAGGGGCTTGACTGTATTATGAATATAGGTTACCCCTGCCTACTATTGGAAAAAAGACATTTAAGTGCACTAGAAATTAATATCGGGAATTATGATTACAGAAAATTTATATGCCCATCTTCAGCCTTTTCGTTACCTGTGATTTGTATGTGGCAGACTGTTATATAGTTCTTTTAGCCATTTGTGTATTGATCATTCCATTTTAAAATACAGATAATGTCATCTAATAATTTATATAGTTATTGCTTAAATACCCTTACCATGAAATGGTCTTCATCAGAAAAGATCCCCAAAGATGATATCCCTGTTGGGGTAAACAAACAAACAAACAAACAAACAAACAAACAAACAAATCCAGTAAGTTATGAAACTTAGAAAGTGATGAACACCATATAATTTAATTTTAGAAAGTTTCTTTTTTTAAAATTTAGATTCTTCTGTTACCCCGAACATAACATTATTAATTCAGATACAGACGATTGTCAATCTTTACACAATCCAAACACTTTTACATTAATTGAAACAGTATTTTTCTATTACCAAGTAAAAAAGGATACCATTTGGGCTGGAAATAATCAGAATTATTTTTAACCTTAAATTCTAAACTAAGTTTTTCTGGCTTCCATATCTTCATTTACAAAATTATGGAATTTGCTTCAACATAGTTATCCATATCTAAAATTCTGTTCAATGCTAAGCCAAAGTAAGCACACACACACACACACACACACATCAAAGTAACAAGTTGAATTTCATGTAACACGAAAGGGCAAGTCAAAATGTTAGCTTCAAATCCTAGAAACCTTTATTATACAAATACATCAAAATATAAAAATGATAGTTTTTCAACATATCTCCCGTGGTGGTCTATATACTTCAGACGACAGTGTTTCCATCTCTCTAATTCTTCTCTAGGACTCCTGGTGTGGCACTATAGGATCAGCAGCAAAGTGGACAGTTCAAACCCACCAGCTGCTCCTCGAAAACCCTATATAGGGTCACTATGGCCAAAAAAGTCCTGATGGGATTGAACAATAAAAACAACCTTTCCCCAAAGAATTCAGTAATCTTCAATTTATACCATGTGAACCTGGCACTCTCAGAGGCCTGAAATCATGTTCCTTTTAAATGTTATTTGAATTTGGAGAACAAAAATAATCCTGAGAGGGCAAAATCAGGGATGAATGGTGGATGGTATAAGGTTTTCCAACCAAATTATGGTAGGACAGCCCTTTCTGCCCTCACCAATGAGCAGGTGTGCTGGGGACAGCATA
>NW_006408591.1:12058900-12066158 GCF_000296735.1 Chrysochloris asiatica | reverse complement strand
CCACTGTGCCTGGTAATAGGTGAGGTGTCTTTGTTCTGACTCATCTCCATTTCCAGATCATTCCTCATTCTCTTTGGGATGTTTAATATCTAAACCATGTAATCAGAATTTAGTGAACATCAACCCTTCTTGCAGTCAGCTATTGTCTCCCATGCTCTTCCTCCTCATTTCTTGAAAACTTTTGCTCCTGTGTCACTTTCATCCTCTTCAAGACCACAACAGTCTTAAATCTTTGTGCTTTCAATTTATACAGAGATAATATTTTCAACACTCTGACTTCCAGTACTTGGAAAACTCCTGCAATGATCCTGTTATACACCCCATGTCAGCCACAATGTTGTTGTTGTCAAATGCTGTTGAGTCGATTCCGACCCATAGCAACCCTGTATAGGGTTTCCAAAGAGCAGCTGGTGAGCTTGAACTGCCAACCTTGCAGTTCAAATGGCTTTGCAGTGTGGTGCATTAACCCACAGCGCCACACCAGGACTCGGTCAGCCATAATACTCATATGCATAGACTTAAAAGTAAACTAGTCCATATTCCAATTTCAAGCAACTCAATTTCTGATCACTTGTTTCTCTCTTTACAGCTCACTACCTCTAGTAATCAATTTCAATAATCCTATCTACACAATTTACTGATTTTCCATGTTTCATTCTTTTAATCTCATGTTAAGCTTTGCTAGTTTAAATTCCATCATTAATCATAAAAATCATAATCATACACAAAAATATTGCCTCAATTTTCTTGAGTATACCTAGTTTCATTATATTCACTTGACAAATCACAACTATAATAAAATGCAGTTTTTCAAAGATTCTTTATTTGCTGCTGAATATGGCTTGAGCAAAAATAAAAATAAAAACATAAAAAATTAACTGATCTCACTTTCAATGAGTGAATGTGAACCTCAAGGTTTCTTAGTACTGCCTGGTGTTTACATTATGTTTTTTGCCCTTGGCCAACTCTACCATGTGCTAACTATATCAACACAAACCTCCAACACTTCCCAAATTTCACTCCCAGTTACATATCATTTCTTTGAGAAAATCAAAGTAACATGAGTGAATTCCAGAAATTCCCACTTAAAAATTTCTGCATCCATTTTCTCTGCTCTCCATATAGGGACCCATTTTCATGGCTTCTTGTTTGCTTAGAACCACTCAACTATCAGTTTGTAGGACTATGGTGGCTTGCTTATGGCTGGAAGCTTTGCCACCTGTATTTTAAATACAAGCAGGGTCAATCATGGTGGACAGGTTTCAGTGGAGCTTCAAGACTAAGACAGACTTGAGAAAAGAGAGACAGACCACTTCTGAACGATTAGTCAGTGAAAACCTTATGAATATCCACCAAACACAGACATATGTAGTCCCAGAAGATGATAACATTATGAAAACCACCAGAATATTGTCAGATATAGTGCCAGAAGATGAGCCCCTGAGGTTGGAAGGTATTCAAATTAGAACTAATAAAGAGTTGACTCCTCAGAATAGAGTTGACAATATTGACATGAATGGAATAAAGCTTTTGGAACCTTTATTTGCTTATGGGGCACAAGCCAAATTATAGAGAAAAATCCATAAACAGCTATTAATAATCAGAACATGAAATGTACAAAGTATGAATCTAGGAAAATTGGAAGTTCTCAAAAGTGAAATGGATTGCATAAAAATCAATGTCTTGTTCATTAATGAATTGAAATCGATCTTTTTCAATCAGAAAACCATATGGCTTAATATGCTGACAGATGATGTTGCCCTCATCTTCAAAAAGAACACTTCAAGATCTTGAAATACAATGTTGTCTGTGATAGAATAATATCCATATGCCTAAAAGGAAGATGAGTTAACACTCCTATTATCCAAATTTACACGCCAACCACTAATGAATTAAATTAAATTAAAAATTTCACAAACTTCTTCAGTCTGAAATTTATCAAATATGCAACCAATGTGTATTGATAATTACTGGGATTAGAATGTGAAGGCTTGAAAAAAAGAAGAGGGATCAGTAGTTGGAAAATATGACTTTGGGGATGGAAATGATACTGGATGATAGAAATTTGCAAGACCAATAACTTATTCATTGCAAATACCTATTTTAAACAATATAAAATGTGACTGTACACATGGAACTCGACAGATAGAATACACAGAAATCAAATTGACTACATCTGTGGGGGGAAAAAAATGGTGGAAATGCTCAATACAATGGGCCAAAAAAAGGCCCGGGACAGATTATGCAACAGTCTATCAATTGCTCAAATGAAAATTCATGCTGAAACAGAAGAAAATAAAAACAGGTACATGAATACCAAAATATGAACTTGAATACCAAAATATGACACCTGAATTTACAGAATATCTCAAAAATATATTTGATGTATTACACACAAATGACCAGTGACCAGAGAGTTGTGGCGTGACATCAAGAACATTATACAGCAAGAAAGCAAAACATCATAAAAAAGAGAGTAAAGAAAAATAGATCAAAATGAATGAGATTTCTAAAACATACTCTTGAGTATAAAATAGCTAAAGAAACTAGAAGAAGGAAGTAAAATAACTGAACAGAAAGTTTCAAAGAGCAGCTTGAGAAGACAAAGATAAGTATACATTGAAATGTGCAAAGACGTGTTGTTAGAAAAACAAAAGGGAAGAATATGCTCAGAATTTCTCAAGCTGAATAACAAAGAAAAAAATTCAAGCCTTGACTTGCAATATTGAAGGATTCTACTAGCAAAATATTGAATGATATAGAAAACATCAAAAGAAAATGGGAGGAATACAGTATCAAAAAGAAGTGGTTGATGTTCAACCATTGAAAGGATTAGCATATGATCAAGGACCTACAGCATGGAATGAAGAAGTTCAAGCTGCATTGAAGCCATTGGTGAAAACAAAACTTCAGGAATTAATGGAATACAAATTGAATATTTCAATAACCAGATGCAATAGTGGAGTCACTCACTTATCTACTCCAATAAATTTGGAAAACAGCTACCTGGCCAACTGATTGGAAGAGTTGTCCATTCCAAATTATATTTTGTCCATTCCAAAGAGATGTGACCCAACAGAATAAAGAAATCATCTAACAATATAATTATTATCACATGGAAGTAAAATTTAGCTGAAGATGTTTTAAAAATAGATACAATAGTACATCAACAAGGAACTACCAGAAGTTCAAAGTGGATTCAGACGAGGAATTGGAACTCGGAATATCACTGTTAATGTCAGATGGACCATAGCTGCAAGTAGAGAATATCAGAAAGATGCTTACTTTTACTTTATTGGCTATTCAAAGGCTTTCTACTGTGTGGATCATGAAATACTATGGATAACATTGTGAAAAAATAGGTATTCCAGAACATTTAATTGTGCTCATTAGGAACCTGTACATAGACCATAAGGCAATCTTTATAATAGAACAAGAGGACAGTGATTGATTTAAAATCCGGAAAGGTCTGTGCCAGAGTTTTGTACTTTTACAATACTTGTTCAACATGTGTGCTGGGTAAATAATCCAAGAAGCTGAATTATATGAAAAATAATGTGGCATCAGGATTAGAGGAAGACTCATTAACAACCTGTGATTTGCAGATAACACAATCTTGCTTGCTGAAATCAAAGAGGACTTAAAATACTTACCAGAGCCTTTTAAGGATGGTTGCACTTCAATATAAAGAACACACAAATTCTCACAATTGGTCCAATAAATATCATGACAAATGAAGAAAATATTGAAGTTGTTGAAGAGTTCATATTGTTTGGGTCCACAATTAACATTCATGGAAGCAGTAGTCAAAAATTCAAATGACATATTGTATTAGGCAAATCTGAGGCAAAACACCTCTTCAAAGTGTTGAAGAGCAAAGATGTCAGCTTGAGAATTAATGTGTGCCTGACCAAAGCCATGGTATTATCAATAGCCTCATATGCACATGAAAGTTGGACAATGAATGTGGAAAACCATAGAAGAATTGATACATTCAACTATGTTGTTGGAAAAGAATATTGAAGTACCAAGAATTGCCAGAAGAACAGACTAATCTATGTTGAAAAAGTACAGCCAGACTGCTCCTTAGAAGCCAAGATTGCCTGATTTAGTCTCGCATACTTGGGACATGGTATCTGAAGGGACCAGTTCCTGAAGAAGGAAACTGTGCTTTGGCGAAGGATCTGATCAGCTAAAAGGAGAGAAACCCCCAAGAATATAGATTGGCACAGTGGCAGCAAGCAATGGGTTCAAACATAATGAGAATTTTGAGGATAGTTCAGGACTGGGCAGTGTTTTGTTCTGTTGTTCATAGGGCCGCTGTATGAACTGACCCTGTGGCACTGAACAACAAGGGATATTATTCCCTTTTCACCATAACCTACTCTTTCAATAAATTTTTTCTTATTGATACACAAATCCTATTTACCCACCTAAGAAAGCATTCTCTTATTCCACCATTTTCTAATAACTATCCATTCTATTTTCTTTTTACAAAAAAAGTTTTAAAAGAATTTCTATGTTTAATGTTTTCCATTTTCTCTTATTATTCTTTTGTAGGGGTCCTAACGTGGTGTGGTGAGATAAACACCGGACCTCTAAATGTAAGGCTGACAGTTCAAAACCACAGGACACTCCTTGAAGCCCAATATAAAGTCACTAGAGTCAGAAACGATGCAGCGGCATAGAACAACAATTATTATTTTTTTTTTTTTTTAAGTCACTTTAACAGAAGCCATTTGGTATGGTAGATGATGCACTGACCTGATAAACTTAGGGTCAACATATCAAACCTACAAGCTGCATGGCAGAAAAAAAAATGAGGATATCTGATCCCATAATGATTTCCAGTCTTAGAAAGCCAAAAAGGCCCTTCTGCTCTCTGTTACAGGGTCACAGTGAGTTAAAATCAACTTGATGGCATTGAGTTTGGATTTTTGTTCACTAGTCTTTTATCACCAGGGTCCTGATGTGGTGCTGTAGAATACACACCAGACTGCTAACCACAAGGTAGGTGGTTCACACCTACCAGTTACTCCTTGGAAACATGATACAGGGTCGATATGAGTCAAAACAAAGTCAACAGTGCTGAAAAACAAGTTATATCACAAATAAGAATCTGAGTTCTCTGACCTTCTACTACTTAATCCATGTGCAGCAAATGACATATATGGTCATTCCCTCCTTCTTGAAGCACTTTCTTCTCTTGAAATACCATAGTACACTGATGGTCAGTTCTTGGATCTTTTCATTTTTCTTTTTTATTCTTTCCTTGATTATTTTATTTTACAACATGACTTTAAATACTATCTATAGTCTGTTAATTTTATCATTATAAACTATCCCAGAATCACACCTGAACTCCTAACATAGATTATTACAATTGCTTAATTAAGTTCACCACTTGGATGATAAATTGGCATCTCAAAATTAGCATGTATGAGAGGGCTTCAAAGAGTGTGGGGAATGTAATTAGAATATAATGAAATCTTTTCAAAAATGTTTTGAAACCACCTTCTATGTAACTGAATTTTAATCTTCCCACCAAATGTACTTCATCTCTTATCTTCTCAATTTCACTGAAGACATGTCCATCTCTTTGGTTGTTACCAAAGTAAGTTTAGAGACATACTTTGTTCCTTATTTTATTTCAAATTCATTATCTAATTCATAAATTAATCTTATTATATCTAGCTTCTTACCACTTTTTTTTTTTTTTTTTTTTTGCCTTTCCACTGCTACCATCCTGCTCAAAGCTGAATTATTTCAAATACTTCCTAATAGATGCCTTTGTTTCAATGTTTGCACTCTTATACTATATACGCAAAACAACAAGTAGAGAAACCTATTAAAATTCAGGTAACATATCACCTCTATGTTTAAAATTCTCAAACACTTCCCCATTTTGTTTTAATTATGTTTTCTTACTTCAAATATCTAACATTTATATAGCAGTTACTGTGTCTATGTTTTTTGTTTTTTTTTTCCCTATACCAATTTTACGTATAATTACTCATTAATTCCTACATAAGCCAAATGCAATACATTCAAATAACAATACCATTTTATAGACCAGATATTTAGAATCAAGCAATTATAGTAACTTGATCAGATTTACAGGGCTGGTAACTGATTTCATTAAGATTCAATCTTAATAATTCTTACTTAGAGCTGTATGTGTAGGCACACAATTGATTTACTGGCAAAATGGTTTGAATGACCAGCAAGTACCTGAAGCCTCCATGAAATTGGCTGTTTGATGTAACTTGTACTTCATCCATAGGATTCTCCCCTTCACCTTCTCCTCAATTCACACTGGTCACTCATTACTCTTCCTGAACTATTTGCTGTTGTTGTTATTAAGTGCCACTGACTCAGTTCTGACTCATAGTGACCCTGTATAGGGCTTCCAAGGAGTGACTGATGAGTTTGAACCACAGACTTTGTGGTTCAAACCAACCTTGCTGTCCAATGCTAAATCCAACTGCACCACACCAGGACTACAAAAATGGGTATAGTTTCTTGAACTATATCAAACATTTTATGCCTTGCTGCTTACATGTTGGTACTTTCCTTGGTACTCTGAGTTCTCTGTTCTTCCAGTTGCTTCATTCTCTTTGTTGTTATTGTTAAATGTCATTGAGTCAGTTCTGACTCATAGCGACCCTGTATAGGGTTTCCAACAAGTGGCTGGTGAGATTGAACTGCTGACCTTGCAGTTCAAACCAACTCTGCAGTCCAGCACCTTAACCCACAGCACCACATCAGGACTTTAGTTCAAGACTTTTTTTTTTTTTTTCTCTGCCATAATACCTTTTTTTCTCTGCCATAATATATTTTCTCACAGTCCACTAAGCTTATTTTGTGGTGTTAAGGTCCCAAGTGATTTATCATTTTAAAAGTCAATACTTATCTTTTTAAATATTTTTAAATAATGTGATATGTCCGAGAGAAATAAAAATTAGATCTACCAAATAGTGCAATGCACTAATGGAGCATATGAACATCAGTCTCCATGACGCTCAGACCAGAAGAGCTGGGTGGTGTCCAGCTACCTCTACCAACTAGTCTGAAAGGGATCACATTAGAAGGTCCCAGATAGGATAGGAGGTAATGTAAAACAAAATCCAAAATTATGAAAAAGTACAGGGCTTATTGGTCAGAAAGGGACTGGAGGCACGTGAGACAGTGGCCCTTGGCCACCCTTCAGTTCTGGAATGGAACTCACCCTAGTAGACCAATTTTCAACAAAGTGGTA
>NW_006408591.1:12044033-12052275 GCF_000296735.1 Chrysochloris asiatica | reverse complement strand
TGCAATGCTGGGCAATGCTAGGCAATATGTTTGCAGATCTGTCTACCTGCCAGCTTATCTGTGTCTCTCTCTTTCTCTATCACTTTTGCCACCAGATCTCCCTTCTTTGTGACATCCACACTTCCTTGTTGAGGCGGGACCCTGACATGGGACCTCAACACAGGTGCTCTGTCATGATAGAAAAAAAATTCTCAACACAACTCTCCTGATCTTTTTCTCACCAGTACACTTTTCAGTTTTCCTAAAATTTCTTCATAATAAGCCCCTGTGATTGTATCATGTCCTTTGAGACAATCTCTCAAGTTTACTCCTTTGGTAAAGCAAACACAGATATCATAACTTTCTGAGTTGACCTCTCTACCTTGAACTGTCTGAACAGATCCCCTCAGAAGCCACAGTTTTGATAATTTGTTCTTTTGTTTTTTGAAGGCAGTGTAACAAAAACAACACAAGTGTATTATTGAGGAAACTTGAATGAAACCATTCAATGATCACAAAGACATACTTAAACATGTTTTGTTTGGAGTGAATCTGTGGATATAGAAACTGAATCCCTTATAGCAATACTTTTTGACTAACACTCTTTTGCATGTGTGTTTGAAGTATTGACAAATTTGCAACTATTAATTTCAATCAAGAGATAAACATATTTTACTTATACTTTAATCATTCAAACTATGGAAACATGAGATGAAACAAACAAAGAAAAAAGAAAACTCTAATTTGTGAATGATGTACATGCCTTTGAAAGAATGCTTTGCCACAGAAAATATTATTTCTCCAGCATTACATTTTTCAGTCTTTTCTATGCCTTTTCAATACTCTAATTTAAGAAGCTCTTGTAGTATATGGAATTATTTGTCTGGCTGGGGTATATGTTTGGTTGCTAACTACAAGGTCAGCTGTTCAAGCCCTCCAGCTACTCTGCGGGAGAAAGATGACGCTTTCTGCTACTGTTATGGCACTGTGGGCTAATATGCTGGTCTGCAAAGTCAGTTGGAACTGCAAGGTTGGCAATTCAAGTCCACCAGCTGCTCCTTGGTAACCCTATACAGGGTCGTTATGGGTCAAAACCGATTTGACAGCACAGAACATCAACAACTACAAATATTTACAGCCTCAGAAACCCTGTACAGGGTCACTGTGAGTTAGAGCTAACTCTACGGCATGCAGCAGCAAGAAAAGCATACTTTAAATTTGAGCTACAAACTTATAATTGAGCAAAACCAATAGATTTTCAACATCAGAAGTCTGTTGTGAATCACTTTAAATAAGAGAAGAAAAACAAATTAATTACAGGCAGCATTAGACGCTGGAATTGAAATAACAAGTACTCTGAGGAGCATTTATAGTATATGGTCCAAGCATCCTGCTGCTTGGGTCCATTAACATTGCACACCCTGCTGAATTATGAAAATGCTCCTACGATCTAACATTTTAACAAAAAGATGCAGAAACAAAATCCTCCAATACTCTCTTGATAAATAAAAGGTTACATAAAGCTCAGTAGTTATATTATAGTCTTAAGAAAATGTTAAGACATACATATATTTCACATGCTAAAAGCAGTGAAATGTCTGCTATTAAAATGAATGTGCAGAGAGACTGAAAATGCTATTAAATGGATTTGATTTTAAATTCCATCACCAACAGGAAATGAATCTGGTATTCCCATAGTTATTTTGTGCAGCTGAAAAATGCAGGCTTGAAACAGAGAAAGTTATAGGACGGTTGAATTCATCTTAATATAAGGCAGTAAGAAGCATCACAAGATTAAGTCCCCAGTGACTATAAATATTAAAACAGTTGTAACATGGTTTCCAATTAGAGCAGTCTAGAAATGGCTTTAAACTAGGAAAGGGTTATAGAGGTGGAAAACTCACTTCAGAAGTGTATAGACTTCAACGTAAGATATGTTGAGAAACTATAGTTTTATATTTGATATTATACTTTTTTCCTACTCTTGAGATTGTATAATTCTATGCTTCATTGACCTTTGTAGTGACCCTGTATGAAGAACCAAGATACAAGTCTGTCTTCATATATTTTAAAGGTCAAGTCAATATTTACAATTTTTTTTTTTTTTTAATTCCATGTTGCTCAAGAATGTAGCATATTCTCTTACTGGTAAGTCATTACATGCAGGGTTTTCTAGTACTGAAACAATCTTCTTCATAACACTTTTAACATCCTATAAGTCCTAACTTGTGTATTATCTCCTCCAGGAATTCTTCTCAGGACACATGTTGGTTTCTCTATTTGTGCTTCCATAGCACCTGCATTCAACATGATAGTACTATTTTTCCTATTTCATTGTAACTCTGTGTTTCTCTCTACCACTTGTCTTTCAGTTTGTTGTACTGTGGTGGCTTGTATGGTGCTGTGATACTGGAAGTTATGTCACAAATATTTTAAATACCAGAAGGGTCACCCATGTTGAACAAGTTTCAGTGGAACTCCAAGAATAAGACTGACTAGAAAGAAGGACAGGCATACTATTTTTTGAAAGGATAGCATAGCATTTTCAGACATACTGTGGGAAAATAAGATTCCATGGTTGAAAAGCACTCAAAATTCAAATAGGGAAGTTATTTCTTCATCGAAGAAGAATTGATCTTAATGATGAGGATAGAGTCAAGCTTTTGGACCTTCATTTGCTTAAATGGCACAAGTCAAAATGAGAAAAAACAGCATCAAACATCCATTAAAAATCAGGACATGGAATGCACAAAGTATGAATCTAGAAAAATGAAATGGGATGTGAAAAGATTGATATCCTAAGCATTAGTGTACTGAAATGGACTGATATTCGGTATTTTGGATCATATAATCATATGGTTCACTATTTTAGGAAGGACCAATTGAAAAGTAATAACATCTCATCATCAAAAGGAACATCTCAAGATCTATCTTGAAGTACAGTGCTGTCTGTGACAGGACAATCTCTATATATCTACAAAGAAAAGCAGTAAAGATGACCAGATTTGGATCCTTTTAGCAAATGTATTCAATCTGTATGCTGAAAAAATATTTTGAGAATCTGGATTATATGAAGAATAATGTGACATCAGAATGGGAGGATGAGTAATTTACAACCTGTGATATACAGGTAACAAAACCTTACTTTCTAGAAGTGAAAATGATTTAAAATACTGATGAAAATTAAAGACTACAGCCTCCAGTGTAGATTGCACCACAGTGTAAAGAAAACAAAAATATTCACAACTGCACCAATAAATAACATACTGAAATATGGATAAATGATTGAAGTTGTCAAAGACTTCCGTTTGCTTGAATCCACAAAGAATACACATGATAGCAGCAGTTAAGGAATTAAACAATGTACGGTTTAGACAAATCTGCTGCACAAGACTTCTTTAAACTATTCAAAAGCAAGATGTTCAGTTTGAGAACTAAAGCATGCCCGACCCAAGCCATGATATTTTCAATAACCTCACATGCACATGAAAGTTGGCCAATGAATAAGAAAAGACCAGAGAAAAATTGATGAATTTGAATGATGGTGTTCATGAAGAATACTGAAAGTACCATGTTTGGCCAGAAGCAGTAGAACATTCATAGTCCACTATTTGAAATAGCTGAAGCCTGTATTTTTCTGTTTCCCTTATATTTAAGGATAAGAATTCAGTGTATGTCTTTCTCAATTAATTTTATTTACAATGTAGTTTATGTATTCTTCTTGAACTTTGCTTTCTAGTTTATATTACATATTTAGTAAATAATTTCATAAGTTATAAAATGCATAAATACATAATAAATTCCTTTTAGTTCTAATATTTATTAAGATGCATCAACCCTGTATTCATTTTATCAGTACGGTACCTTTTTGAGCTTAAGTACAGGGTCACTATGGTCGATTCCGACTCCACGGCACATAACCACCACCACCACAAAACGTTAGTTTAACTTTCATTCTTCTCATTATTTCCAAATGTACGAGTCTCTGCCTAATGCTGTATGATAATACACTGAAGAGTAAGGTCATTTTGAACCACAAGGTCATCGATTGAAACCCACCAGCTCATCTTTGGAAACTTACACAGGGCCACTACGAGTTGGAGCTGATGTAACATCACTTAACAACATCTTAACAGCAACTTAAAATGATTTTATTATTTAAGGACCTCTCTTTTCTCCAATTTATCATCCGTATCATGGTTCTTAATCTTGTCACTCTTGACATTTAGGATTACATATACTTTGTTCTGAAAAATGTCATGTATATTGTAGGATGTTTAGCAACATCCCCACCATTCACCAATCCTGACAACCAAAACCACCTCCAAACATTGCCAATTTCCAACTGTCCCCTTGGATGCAAATACCTCCACCATGATAATCATTAGAGTTAACTTCTTAAAACAATCATGGAATTGTATCACTTTGCTGTTTAAATAATTCCTTTTACTGTTTATTCTTCACCTTTTGGATTAGCCTATTATGCATGACATTTCAAATTCAAGGTGGGTACTAACTTCCAAAATTAGATATTTATAATCACTCACATGATTTTGTTTCAAACACGATGAACTATTTGTTCCTCCCACAACTTGTGTGAGCGACAAAATTTTTGTGCTCTTTTATGCTCCTGTGTTTACATGGATCCTTTTCATAGTTTGCATTTCTTCCCTTACCACTTGAAAAATTATGACAAGCTTATTAAAATTATTAAAATATCACTTCTGTGATATTTTACTTTCACAGCTGCATATGCATTAAATATTCTATGCACACAGGAATGATTTTCTTCATCACTTATATGCCTAGATAGATAGTTATTATATTGAGTCATAAGAAAATTCTCTGTTACAGAGAATATAGCATAATGAAACTGACATTCTATCAATTATTAACCACAAAAACATAAACTATTATTTATAAGTATCGAATCCTATCTACCTAGCACATTATACTTGCTAAGAGAGATGTCCTGTATACGTACTGCTCATAAAGCCTTCAGGCACATTTTTCAGTTTGGCATTTCCACTCCCAGAACAGCTTAGTTTCATCTGCACACTGGAAATGTTTACTGGTTCTTTCTCTTTCAATTCATTTATAAGTCTTTTAGATAGGTTCAATACCTTGTGAACTCGAGAAAGTAAAATTCTTTAAAAATCAAGGAGCACTTTACCTGAAATTGGAACTAAGGTCCTAGTTTGCATATCTTCTTTGATCAACTACCACATATTTTGGGGCAATACTGTTCAATCCAATAGAACCTTCTGTGATGATGGAAGGGTTCTACACTATTCATAGCAGTAAATATTTGATTGATGAATTTAGATTTAAATTTTTAATTAATTTACATTTAAATAGTCACATGTAGCCAAAACACATAGATTTGGGATTTCACCAACTTTTTGTTTTCCTAAATGTCTATCAAATATTAAGCAAAATATTAGAAGAGAAATTTGTTGTTGTTGTTTTTTGGCTTCAATTCCCTAAATATTTCAGTTAAAAGTGATTTTTTATTTTTTTTATATTTTAAGGCATTGAATCAACCCGCTCTGAGTGTTATTACCAACTCCAGGAGGACACATGAAAAAATACAAAAATGTGCTTTGAATAACAGTATACATAATCCAATTCAAATTCATCTCACAACTAGACATTTTTATAGATATTTTATAGACATTTGGAAGGAGTTGAATAATAAGCAAAAACATAGTAACATAAATACGATATGGTGACACTGCACTTAACTGATGTCTAAAACATCTTTCACATTAGTCCTTCAGTGATGTGATTTACTGAGTTAGTAGAGAAACTATGGAGAAAAGACTAGTGTTTAACAAAGCTTTGGAGAAGAGGATGTTGTTGAAAGGACTAAATAAAGGGAGAAAATAACAATAAAGAAAACAGTCCCATGCAGTACACAGCAAGTACTTGATAGTGGTCAATAAGAAAAATGACTTGAATGGTCACAGAGAGAGAGAGAGATCACAGGTAGCTATAATAGCCCATGTTTTAACATGATTTAAAGCAACTTCCCCCAAGCTCTGAGAAGAGAACCTAATAAAATACAACTTGAGAGTTTAAAAAACTGGACTGAAGGGGAGGATTACAAAGGTATTTTTTCAATAGCACAGAGTCAAGAGAATGGAGACAAATATGAAAATGGGAAATGAAAGTTGAAACAGCAGAGTATTTTTTAAATCACTTTCCCCCAGAGCTTATTTACTTGTTTTAAAGCATGCTCCTGCTAGCTGCACCATAATGTGTTTTCATTTATCTCTCTTCTACAGTATGCTTTCTCCAGCAATAATTTAAAAATTAATTTATGTTCAAAGTTAGCAATTTGGGTTGAAAGAGTGATATGCTCATAGAGTGGCAGAGTACAATTATACATGCACCTACTGAGCATCTATCAAACAGCAAGTTTGGTGGTTCAAGCTTAACCAGGTTCTGCTCAAAAACTCTATACAGCGTTGCTATGGGTCTAGAACTGACTCAATGCTACTCAACAACAAGAAGAATCTATCTACCATGTACTGCCAGTGTTCCTTGGCTAAAGGGATGACTTTCAGCTAAGAAAGTAGTAAAGGCTTCAGAAGAGAGATGGTACTTAAATTGACACTAAAAGATAGGTTGGAGTTCTGGTGTGGGACTGTGAGTTAATGTGCTGAACTGCAAAGTTGGTTTGATTGCAAGGTTGGTGGTTCAAGCTCACCAGCCGCTCCTCAGAAAACCTATCCAGGGTCACTGTGGGTCAGAACCTATTCGACAGCACTTAACAACAACAACAAAGGATAGGTAGAATTGGGATATAAACAGTGCTGAAAATTATCTAAAGCATGGATATAAAGTAAATGATACTTTTGAGTCCCACTAAGTGTTATCCTGTAAACCTGACCAAGAGGCCTACCAAATGCTTATTCAATTATCTAGGTGATATATTCTTGTTTGACATAATATTTACAACTAAATAAAGCCCAGGCTCTGTAGTTGTATGGTGACCTGTACTTCATTTACCATTTGTTGGTTTGTTGGTTTGTCTTTTTATCTAACCTAGATATAGACTCCCGTTGTGGTGCTGTAAGATGAGCACTGGACTGCTAACCACAAGATCAGCAGTTCAAACCCATCAGCTGCTCCTTGCAAATCCTGTACAGGGTTTTTATGAGTTTGAACCAACTCAATGGATGACACTTAACAACAATAACAATAACAATATATGAGGTTAATATTCTTTTGTTAATCTATATACATATGTTGTTCTTCAAAGAGTTCTTTACTCTTTGAATTCATGTCACAATCTTGCCATTGCCCTAAGGCATTTTGGCATGTGCTCACTATATATTTATATGAAAATCACATTTATGTTTTTTTAAAAGTTTATATTTTGTTAATTGATTGAGAGTAAAAAAGAGCAAAAGTAATACAAGTAGAGGGAACTAAAGAATAAAATGCACAGCCCATATGTACAACACTATATTGTGTCTAGTATTTGCTGTTTAATCAGAAATACTTTCCCAAGGGAAAAAAAAAAAAATTAAAGGCCCAGGAGCTCCGGTAGCGTAGTGGTTACGAATTGGGCTGCGAACCTTAAGGTCAGCGGTTCGAAACTACCAGCTGCTCCGCGGGAGAAAGATGAGGCTTTCTACTCCCGTAAGGATTTACACCCTCGGAAACCCTGTACAGGGTCGCTATGGGTTGGAACCGACTCGAAGGCACTTAACAACAACAACTTAACAAAAATTTTTAGAAAAACAAAAACAAAATCAATGAGAATGAATGATATAAAGATGCACAAAGTAAACATCTAATAAACAAAATGTTCATTGAGAGGACAGATACAAAATTATGCACAGCATTTATATACACAAAAAGAGGCAAAGAAAACATATGTAATTAAAGATCTACATGGCTACAGTTGTTGGGAGAAAAGGTAGTGGCTAGAGGGGGGGAAATTTCTAGAGTGCAAGTAACATTTTCTCTCTGTTGCACAGATGTGTACAGTTTGCAAAAAGTCATCAAGCTTTTTATATATACATTCATCAATGTAAATGAAATGTATATATAAAAATCACCACTTTAACTCTAAATATACAGATTTCTATTCACTTCCTAAGTTAAGTAAATTTATTTTGCTAGAAGAATTACTTTTTAAACCATGTTCTTACCATTCTCCAACCATAAACTTAATCTGCTTATCACGACCCTGTATAGGGTTTCTAAGAAGCGACTGGTGAGTTTGAACCACCAACCTTGTCATTCAAAC
>NW_006408591.1:12026086-12043933 GCF_000296735.1 Chrysochloris asiatica | reverse complement strand
TTTAACTCTAAATATACAGATTTCTATTCACTTCCTAAGTTAAGTAAATTTATTTTGTTAGAAGAATTACTTTTTAAACCATGTTCTTACCATTCTCCAACCATAAACTTAATCTGCTTATCACGACCCTGTATAGGGTTTCCAAGAAGCGACTGGTGAGTTTGAACCACCAACCTTGTCATTCAAACCGACCCTTTTGGTCCAGTGCTTATCCTACAGTGCAACACCAGGACTCTAAAATTAAATAAGTATAAATTATATGAAGATAATTAAATAAATATAAAGTATATGATGATAATGGAGTCCTGGTGTGGCACTGTGGGCTAATGCATCAGACTGCAAAGTCAGTTTGAACTGCAAGATCAGTGGTTCAAGCTCACCAGCTGCTCCTTGGAAACCCTATACAGGGTCGCTATAGGTGGGAACCGACTTGACGGCACTTAACAATAACAACAATATGAAGATAACAGATGAAATGAGATCAATAGTCATTTTAATATGAGTAATATATATACTGTCATTTATTTTTATTATTGTTGTTAAGCGCCATTGAGTCAGTTCTGATGCATGGTGACCCTGTATAGGGTTTCCAAGGAGTGGTTGGTGAGTTGGAACCAATGGCCTTGCTGTTCAAACTGACCTTGCAGTCCAGTGCATTATCCCACAGCACCAGACATTTATTATATGCTTCTCTACTTCTGAGTGTTTTAAAGTTTTTATAATAAAAATATCATTAATATTATCATTATTATTCTATACCATTATCATTGTTATTATACACTATTATAACAATCATAATGTATTATTTTAATGATGGGTATGGTACAATCTCCTCTGTACAATATACTCATATATTTGTCTCTTTCTGCAATATTTGTTGCTAAGTTCCTTCAAGTTGATTCTGACTCATGACAATCCTTTATAGGGTTCCAAAGAGTGGATGGTGAGTTTGAACCCTCTATCTTATGGTTAGCAGTCCAGTGATTATTATACAATGTCACACCACGATGCCAACAAATACATAGAAGGGGGCTTTAAGAAGTTCATGGTAAAAAAATGCAGTGATCTTTTAATTCCATTTTATCACAAACTTTTAAAACCCCCTTATATATATATGACTTTTGTATCATCATATTTTTTTCAAAAACATATTATCATTAATCTATTATTAAACATTAATTCCCTGTACATATGCCACATTTTTTACATTATTAACACACAAAATTTGGGAAATTTGTATCCCATTTTCAGTCTATTTCATTGAAAATGTAAAGCTATTTGACGCCATATATAAATCCAGCATCCTCTACTTTTCCACGATCTTCTCCAATATTTTACAGATATTTTGTAAGCAATATGAGAAGCTGGACTATATGATGAAAACATGATAGCAGAATTGGAAAAAGACTCATGAACATCCTGCAATATGCTAGTGACAAAACTATGCTTGCTCAAAGTGAAGAGGATTTGAAACACCTACTAATGAAAATCAAAGACTACGACCTTCAGTATGGATTGTACCTCAGGGTAAAGACAACAGAAATCCTCACAACTGGACCAATAAGGAACATTATGATAAATTGAGAAAATGTTGACATTGTCAAGGATTTATGTTAACATGGATTCATAATCAATGCCTATAGAAGTAGCAGTCAAGAAATCAAATGACATACTGCATTGGACAAATGTGTTGAGAAAGACCTCTTCAAAATGTTCAAAAAAAAAAGATAACAATTTGAGGACACCTGACCCAGGTAGTAGTAATATCAATCATCTCATAAGCATAGAAAAGCTAGACAATGAATAAGGAAAATGATAGAATGTTTGATGCCTTTGAATAATGGTGTTAGCAAAGAATATTGACTATATAATAGACTGCTAAAAGAACAAACATATCTGAATTAGAAGTATAGCCAGAATGTTCGTTAGAAGCAAGGATGATGAGACTTTATCTTACATACTACTGGCATGCTATTAGGCGGGACCAGTCTCTTTAGACATCATGCTTTACAAACTAGAAAGTCATCAAAATAGAGGAAGATCATCAACAAAATGGATTGACATAGTGGCTGCAATAATGGGCTCAAGTATAACAACAATTGTGAGAATGAAGCAGGACAAGACAGTGTTCCATTCTATTGTATATAAGGTCACTATGAGTTGGAACAAAGGAGCTCTGGTAGCGTAATCATTATGAGTCAGGCTGCTAATCTCAAAGTCTGCAGTTCAAAACTAACAGCTGTTCCATAGGAGATATATGAGGCTTTCTGCTTCCATAAAGATTTACAGCCTTGGAAACCCTATACAGGGTCACTATGAGTCAGAACTGACTCCACGACACACCACCACCATCACCATGAGTTACAACTGACTCAGTGGTACCTAACACCTATAACATCTTGTCACACTTGATTTAAAAGCAATATCTTTAGAGACAGGAATTTATTATTTATTTATTTTTATTTTCATAGGGAAAAAGTTATTGTCAACATATATGTGTATATAATACATGCAAACCAAACTATTGCCATCGAGTTTATTTCAACTCATGGCAACCCTATGTAGGATTTCTGAGACTACACTTTTACAGGGACAGAAAGTGTTCTCTTTCTCCTATGGAGCAACTTGTGCATTTGAGCTGCTGGCCTTATGGTTAGTATCACAATGTGTAGTACATACACATATATACATACATATACATGAGAAGGCTTCACATATATACATACATATACATGAAGCCACTTTACCAACAAATTCCACTGACTTTTAATTCCACTCTTACATGAACTTTTTGATGACATCTCATATATTTGATTACTAAATCATTATAATTGTAATTATTAAAATAAAAACTGATGTAAAACATTTGAGTACAACCACCTCTTGGTAATCATATTATTCAATAGTGTGATGAAATGGGAATTATAATAACAATTAACTTGTTACTTATGTGTATAATGAGTATCAGTAAAATATATAATAGGGGAGTGTGGGATGGGGAGATGGAAAATGGTTAACAAGTTCATTGGAGGTAGGTTAAGTAGGACATTCTGACACTGTACACTTCGGTTCTGAGGCCATAAAGAGAGAGGAATTCAAAGTAAGTTTTATCATTATGCTGAGACAAGCTCATGGAGAGTTCAGAAGTATAAGCTATTATTGATTTTTCTTGTTGTAATATTTTATATCTAGATGTCAGTTAAGATTTTTGAACTAGTAAGAGACATGGTAAGAATTTTGTTTCAATTAATCTGAAATAAAAGCATTATGAAAGTTGGAAAGAACTGAAAGTCTATCACAGGTATGAGGCCATCCTGGGTAGTAGGCAAGGGAGACTCAAAAACACTTCAACAGATATGTCATTAGCAAAAGTGATAGAACTTGGAATACAAAATAAAGCAGGGATTTTTTTTTTTTTCTTTTCTTCCCCTAACTCAACAAAGAGTTCATCTATGAATGAAAATTCTAATAATAACTGATGAGCAACCATTATTTCTTCAATAATATTGTCAAACATGCCATTTTCATGAGCATTTTATGTCTAGCTAAAAAAAACACTGTGTGATAAGCACTGGACTATAACCATAAGGTTGGTGGCTCTAACCCACCAATTGCTCCTCAGAAATCCTATATTGGGTTGTTATGAGTTGGAAAAGACTAAATGGCACTTAACAACAACAAAAATACAGATGTATATGTTACATGCTTTATAAACATTTTTTTTCTTTCATTCTAAGGGTATTTGGTCAAGTCTTCTTTCTTTTCCACTTCTTTTGAAGATATTTTTTCTTATGGTGTGGTTTGACTATGACTATTAATTTTTACTTAATAAAATGTATACTTATTTTCTATTGTCTTTTGAAGAGAAATGAATTTGCATATGGTTTATTGACTATGCAAATATATTTGACAACTTGGATCATAACAAACTATGAATAATCTTGCAAAGAATGGATATCTCAGAACATTTCATTGTGCTTTTGAGGAGTCTGTTCATAGACCAAGAGGCAGTTGCTCAAACTGAATGATTTAACATCAGAAATGGTATACATCAAGGGTTGTATCCTTTCACTATACTTCTTTAGTCTGTATACTGAGTAAATAGTCCAAGAAGATGGATTAATTGAAAAAGACTAAAGTATCAGGATAGGAGAAGATTAATTAACAACCTGTGATAGGCAGATGACACAACCTTGCTTGCTGGAAATAAAGAAAACTTGAAATATTTTCTGAAGAGGATCAAAGACTACAGCCCTCAGTTTTTATTGCACTTATATGTAAAGAAAATAAAAACCCTCACAATTGAGCCAATAAATAACATCAAGATAAGTAGAGAAAAAGATTAAAGTTGTCAAATACTTCATTTTGCTTGAATCCACAATCAATGCTTAGGTAAGCAGCAGTTAAGAAATCAAACAACATATAGTGTTTGGTGAAACGATTTCAAAAGACCTCTTTAAAGTGTTAAAGAGCAAAAATATCAATTTGTGGACCAAGGTGCACCTGAACCAAGAGGTGTGTTTTCAGTCACACCATACGCATGTAAAAGTTGGATAGTGAATAAGGGAAACCATAGAAAAATAAATGGATTATGGTGCTGACAATGAATACTGGAAGTACCATGGACTGCCAGAAACACAAATCAATCTGTCCTGGGAGAATTATAGCAAGAATGCACCTTGAAAACAAGGATCATGAGACTTTGTCCTTCATACTTTGGGTGTGATGTCAGGATGGACCAGTCCCTGTAGACGGATATTATGTTTAGAAAAGTGGAGAGTCAGAGAAAATGAGGAATATCCCAACATTATGGATTGACACAGTGGGAGCAACAATAACCTCAACCCAAGAAACAATTATAAAGATGCTTCATTTTGTTATGCAAGGGGTCACCTTGTATCAGAAACAGACTGGAAGGTCCCTATCAATAACAACAACAATACTGAAAACAAATGAACTGTTATGCATGCGGCAAATTTAAAAATTGGAGCTTTTTTTTTTAAAAAGGTCTAATGTGCTGTTCCAATTGTTCAAAATATAGTTCAAGAGCAATTGTTGTTGTTAGTTGCCATCAAGTCAGTTCTGATTCATAGCACCCTTACATATACCAGAACGAAACACTGCTTGGTCCGATGCCATCTACACTACCACTATTACACTTAAACCCATTGCTTCTGCCACTGTGCCAATCTATCTCATTGAGAGTCTTCCTCTTTTTGACAGACCAATCATGAAGCCACTTTACCAATAATGAAGCCATTCTCCAGGGACTGTTCCCACCTGATAATATGTCTAAAGTATAAGAGACAAATCCTCACCATCCTGGTTTCTATGGTGCATTCTGGTTGTACTTCTTCCATTACAGATTTGTTTGCTCTTCTGGTAATCTATGGTATTTTAAATATTATTCTTCTCCAATACCATTCCTCAAATGCATCAATTCTTCTATAGTACTCCACATTCATTGCACAACTTTCAAATACATATGAGGCTATTGAAAATGCCATGGCTTGCGTTAGGTGCACCTTACTCCTCAAACTGACATCTTTGCTCTTGAACAATTTAACGAGGTCTTGTGCATCAGATTTGCCTAATGCACTATGTTACTACATTTCTTGGCTGCTGCTTCCATTAATGTTCATTGCGGTTACAAGCAAAATGAAGTCTTTGACAACTTCAATCGTCTCTCCATTTGTCATGATGTTATTTATTGGTGCAGTTGTGAGGATTTTTGTTTTCTTTACATTGAAGTGAAATCCATAAAGAAGATTGTTGTCTTGATTTTCATCAGAAAGTATTTTAAGTCCTCCTGGTTTTTAGCAAGGAAGTTTGTACCATCTGCATATTGCAGGTTATTAATGAATAGACCTTATATCATGATGCCACATTCTTCTTCATATGATCAATCTTCTCAAGTTATGTGCAGCATACCGATAGAGTAAGTATGGTGAAAGAATAGAACCCTGGCCCACATTGTTCCTAATTTTAAACCACTCAGTGTTCCCTTGTTCTGTTCAAACAGCTGTCTCTTGGTTTATGTACAGGTTCCTCATGAGCACAATTAAGAGTTCTGCAACAGACATTTTTGACAATACTATTCATAACTTGTCATGATCTATGTAGTCAATATCCTTTACATAGTCAGTAAAGCACAAGTAAATATCTGTCTGGTATTCTCTGCTGTCAGCCAAGATCCATATGATATCAGCAATGATATACCTAATCCCATTTCCTCATCTGAATCTGGCTGGAATTTCTGCTATATCCTTGTTGATGCACTGTTGCAAACATTTTTAGTTAGCTTCAGCAAAATTTTACTTGCATGTGATATTAATATTTTCAATGATTTCCACATTGTCTTTGTAATGGACGTAAATATAGATCTCTTTCAATCAGGTAACTGTTGTCCACATTTCTCAGCAAATATGGGTGAGTGCCTCTAGTGCTGCATCAGTTTATTCAAAGACTTCAATTTGTATTGTGTCAATTATTGTATCCTTATTTTTCACTAATGCCTTACTGCAGCTTGGACTTCTTCCTTCAGAACCATTGGTTGTTGATCATATGCTACCTCTTGAAATGGTTGAATATTGACCATTTGTTTTTAGTAAAGTGTCTCTTATATTCCTTCCATCATCTCTTTTTATTCTTTCTGCATCATTCAATATTTTGCCCACACAATCTTTCAATACTGCAAGTTGAGGATTGAATTTTCACTTCAAATATTTCAGCTTGAGAAATGCTGAGCATATTCTTCCCTTTTAGTTTTCTAACCCAGGTCCTTGTACATCTCATTGTAATGCTTTATTTTGTTTTTCATGCTGTTCTTTGAAATTTTCCATTCTGTTCTTTGTATTTATTCTATTAATTTAGCATCTCTTTGCTGGAGAACAAATTTAATAGTCTCTCCTGATATCTAATTTGGCCTTTTCCTTCATTGCTGTCTTTTTAAGAACCATTTGCTTTCTTCATGTACGATGTTGTTGATATCATACCACAACTCCTCTGATCTGTGGTCATTAGTACCGAATGCATCTGATTTGGTCCTGAGATACTCTATAAATTCAGGTGAAAAATGTTCAAGGTAATATTTGGAGTCTAATGGACTTGTTTTAATTTTCTTAATATTCAGCTTGAACTTGCATAAGTGCAATTGACTGTCTCTTCCAAAGTCTGTCCCCTGGCCTTTTTTTTTGGCAGATGATATTGAGTTTCTCCACCATTTGTATAGATATAGTAGATTTGATTTCTGTGGATTCCAAAGAATGGCTTGTGGTTCAAACTGATGTTGCAGTCAAGTGTTTATTTTATAGCACCACCCCAGGACTCCAAATAAGTCCTTGGTCTTGCAATAATCTATCATGTGATCTCTAGCATAACTTCTATCACTAATGCCACATTTTCTGACTACTGATGCTTTCTCTGTTTCCACCTTTCAGATTCCAATCACCAGTAATTATCAATATGTCATGATTGCATATTTGATTAATTTCAAACTGAAGAACTTGGTTGTTGCTTTTGTTGTTAAGTGCTGTGGAGTCAGTTCCAACTAATATTGGCTTTGTGTGTGGTTTCTGAGGAGCAGCTGGTGGGTTTGAATGCTAACCTGCAGTTAGAATTTTAGTGCTAATTCTATAGCATTAGTAGAGCTCTTCAGTTTCATCATCACTGGCTTTAGTGGTTGATGCTTAAATTTGAGTAATCGTGGTATTAACTGGTCTTCTCTCTAGGTATATGGGTATGATACAATCACAGACAGCATTGTACTTCAAGATAGATTTTGAAATACTCGTTTTGATGAAGGGCGTTACATCATTCCCCTTGAATTTGTCTTTCCTAATGGAGTACTGATGTGGCACTGTGGGTTAATGCACCAGACTGCAAAGCAGTGTGAACTGCAAGGTCGGCAGTTCAAACTCACCAGCTGCTCCTCGAAAATCCTATACAGGGTCGCTATGGGTCGGAATCGACACAACGGCACTTAACAACAACAACAACAAAAGAGCTCTGGTAGTGTACTGGTTATGAATTGAGTGGCTAATCTCATGCTTAGCAGTTAGAAACTACCAGCTGTTTCACTGGAGAAAGATGAGGCTTTCTGCTCCCGTAAAGTGTTACAGCCTCAGAAACCCTGTACAGGGTCGCTATGAGTAGGAACCGACTCCACGGCACATAACCACCACCACCTTTAGGGGCTTATTTTATGGCTCTATATATCTGACAACCTTCCACTGCTATTCATAAGGTTTTCAGTGGATAAACATTCAGAAGTAGTCTCCTTTGTCTGGAAGCTCCACTGAAACTTGTCCACCATAGGTGACCCTGTTGGTATTTAAAATACTGGTATTTAGCATCTCTTACAGTATCACAGAAACAAGCTACCACCATATGACAAACTGAGTGGCAACAATTAGCCATCTAAAATTCTATGTAGAGTAAGATAGTTGAGAACTTGGAGCCATTATATAATTAACTAAAATGAAAGGTGTAAAGATGTTTAGCTGTTATTATGAATGTGTATTACCAGTCTAGTAAACAGAGTTATGCCTCTGTTCAGTGGGCTTTTTTTCTCCACAAACAAAATGCAATATTAACAAAGTGATTAAGCTTAGTTCACTAATAAAATAAATGAAGTACAGATTTACTACTTAGCACTTAGGGGGTAGCAAACAACTTAATCTCAGTTTTCTCACAGAATAGAGTATATGGGTCCATGTACATTAAAAAAAAAGAAGAAGAAAGAAAGAGCCAGGTGAAATGTTTCCCTTTCTTCTCTTTGTTTTAGCAAGGTGTTGGCTAAAATAGTGTGACTCTTCTGTGCTGTCAGGCTTTCACACAGACTGAATCATGTTCCCCAAGAGCCCTGTTTTGTAAGCAGAAACCACTAATAAAAGTGACCCTAATGGCTGATTTGGATGTTTCTTACAAGGCACCTGCATCCTCAATGGGCTGCCATGAGCAGCAGCAAGCTGAGACCTGGTCTGCTGTGAGCATTCAGGTGTCATTAACGGATCATTGAGTCAACAGATCATGACAGCTTCTTTGGAAAACTCCAAGAACTCCAAGTTAGTGTGCTCTGCCCAGGGAGTTACAGAGAGATTTTAACAGTTGATGGTGTGACTTAAAGAAATTCAAGACTAAAAATGGAATGCATTTGTGGAAAGTGAAAATAACAGATTCTCCAAGACACTGCATGGTAATCTTAAACAAAGGCCATCCAGGTATAGAAAACTACTTAAAAGTGTTAGGAGTATGATATACTTTCCACATAAATACTTCCCTTTACTAAATAAACTAAACTTTAGGAGTACCTTCACACTAGGTGCTTTGACTACCTAGTTGTTTTTTGTTTGTTTGTTTTTTATTGATTTAGATTAATTTTGCTTCTTCCTCTGCCATACCAAACTAACCCTACACATTTTGTGATGTTGTCTTATTCATAATTTGATTTACAAGTGATTTTTTGAAATTCCTGTATGAAAAGTTTGTGAAATATATCTTAGAATGGGACTAATATGGAAAGATTAATCTGTTCAATAAACTAAGCACTAATAGGATTCTTGACCTGTCTAGATGTAAACCTGTCATTATGTACTTTTGTGTGTTAAACAAAATTCCTATATGTGATAGCATGGATCTACCGACCCAGCCAGACAAAATGGAGTCAGTTTAGTCACTAGGTCTGTAATGTGGAACCAGCAAATGAGGAAGTTTAAAAATTAGCTAAGATAACCTTCTGGTCCTAGAAGGAGAACAGGACAAGGAGAATAGAACCCAGATAGTTATCTCAGGAGTTAAGCAGCTGAGATCCTACAGGTAGAATGTTTGAGGAGTTGGCCCAGGATCCGGCAGTGTTTTGTTCTACTGTGCATAAGGTCGTTATGAGTCGGCACCAACCCGATGGCGCCTAACAACAACAGCAACATTGGTTTATAGTTTTCTTTTCCAAAAAAATGCCATCTTGATGTTAAGATGGATTAAGTATGCATCCAAATGTAACTTGCCCTGTATAATGTGTCTACTATTCACAATGGGCAGGACGGTCTTGAGAAATTATTCTTTCCATCCTCTAGACTGCTGGTTTTCAGTTAATAAAACTTGGATTAGATCTCTCCTCATCTCTGTGATTGACTACAGTGACAGGTGGCAAACCCTCCTTTCAGTTTGGCAACATTTCTGGTACCACGATCAGGGACCTCACGGACTTCTCTAGTAAGTAATATTACTAGCAAAGGAATTTGGTCTCCTTTGTGGGTGATACTGCTTACTGGGAAGCCTGATGGCCACCTAGACAGGTGAGCCCAGGAGCACAGAAACTGAATACTCCAAGCAGCACAGCCAAGAGTCATTTTCATGGGAGTCTTCGGCCCCATGTCTCCTATTCTTACTGTTGCCTTCACTTTATTGTTTTAATGTTTTATTGTGAATTATGTGATAGTTTACATGGGAGAACATTCATCCTATCATATATTGTTTCCTTGCCATGGTTACAATCCCATCCATGCATCATCAACCAACGAAAGGGTATACCCTACAAGCCTGCTCCCCAGTCGTCAGCACACAGCCCCTCTCACTCTCTGGCTCTAAAGTCTCCAGCCACTCCATCTCTCCATGTCATCATCTCTGCCTCCATCTCTGGGATCACGGTTTCTCTGGGTAGGTTCCTGCTCTCCACTTTTCTTCCTTTATGGTCCCAGGGACTTCTGCTCCTAAATTGCAAAGTTAATCACTCCCCTTTTTTTGCTACAAAACGTCTATCTTTATATTTCCAACCCTCACAATCAGTCCTGACAACAATTACTCAGTATTGTATCAAAGAGACCTATCCGCATCTCTTTTCATCATTCTCATCTAGACAGACTGGATACTACTCAGTGGAGATTCTACCTTGCTCCATGCCCTCTAGATCTAGGTTCCAACTTGAAAGCTTGTAAGCCAGTCACTTCTTGAATTTGTACCCGCCCCCATTTTGGGTAGTCAATGTCCAAGTTGCCCATCCCTGTCTACTCTGTATATGGAGCAGGTGGGAATGATCCTCGCTATAAAGATTTGTTCCCTCTTTTGAACTACTGCATCCATAGGTATAGGTCAAGTTCATCAGATTGTATCAAATTACTCTTTTTTCCTCTTTCTTCTTCTGTTTGAGCTGTGATCATCCAGTCATTGAAGCCAGGTCAAGTGGGTATTATCTGAAAATGTGGGTGTTCTTATGCATATGCCCCCTCTTCTTATCAGCTGGACACTTCCCTCTCCACTCTAGTCCTTTGTGGCTATGTCATTGACTCTGGGCCCAAGAGTCCCAAAGTCTTGCCACACTGCTGGCCAACCAGGTCTTCACCTGAGCTCACAGGAGTCTATTGAACACTGTCGGGCTTAGCTCGTAGCTTCATTGCTGTTTTTCCCTCAGAATGCCTTATTGATGATGAACGTGGTCACCAATCAGAGCTTGTATTCCCATTGAGTATTAGTCTTAGAAGGAGGTTTTCCCTGAGGCGACCTAACCACTTGTCTTGATGTCGCTGGGGTGAGCAACTTGCTTGTTTTTGTACTAATCAGTTGGTCTGCCTATACTGTTTTATATTTTTCCTGTATGACTTTCTTTCAAGAAGTATCTTCTTTTCTTCTATCCATTCCAGGCTGCTCTGCTTGTTCTTTCAAGTGGAAATGTCCCACATCAGAAGATTCTGGATGCAGTTCAGGATTCTACCTATGGTCATATGTAATGCAGAAGCTCCTCAGGAAGCTTCCTTCACTGGGCACTTCGTAGCCCCATTTTAGTTATGCCAATCAGTTATAGGCTGAAGATGGACTTACAAGCTTTCTATGATGATATTTATGGCTAATCATTTATCTCCCCTACAAGTGTCTATTTTATAATGGTATACCAGGGAAACCAAGATTCAAAAGACAGCCAAGCATCATAACATTATTTCCCCCCTTTTCCCATTCCAATCATGTCTCAATCCCTGTATCTCAGTGCCCTGTTTTTCCAAGGTTGTATATACATCACTATTTACCTCTGTCCCACTTCAGCTTCACATTCATCCTATCATATTTTGTTTCACTGCAATGATTACAATCCACTTCATTCATCATCAAATAACCAAAGGATACATCCCACAGGCCCACCCTGCTGGATGTCAGCAAACAGCCCCTCTCCCTCCCTGAGTCCCATGTCCCCAATCACTCCATCTGCCCACGTCATAATCTCTGTCCCCATGCCTGGCTTCCCTGCCTCTCTGGGTAGGGTCACGCTCTCCGCTCTTCTCACTTGATCTGGGACCCACAGGCAGAAGTCAAAAGCAGCAGCCAAAGGATCTGCCCTTGGACTGATGGGCTCTTTCTCTTTGTGCCATGGGAAAGCTGTGGTCTCAATGCTGGACTTTTATAGGGGGTGCGCACCCACCCGCCTGAAGGTGTCTGGGCTGGGCAAAGAAGTCACAACAGGGAAGAGGAGGGAAAAAAATGTGTAGAATCATTGCACACCTCCTTTTGCAAATGTTGTTTCACTGCTTTTAGTACTGGTTCCTGTTGCTGGTCTGTCTGTAGTCCCGCCCTCTGACTTCCGTCTGGGTGGGATGGCTCCAGAGGAAGTCCCATGCCAATTTCTAAACCACAATGTCTTCCTTTATATTGTGATTTTCCCACTTGTGGTTGCAGGATACTGATGCCCAGACCCTTATGTTAGATCCAGAGCTTTGGTGCAGTTTCGTGAGAGCTGTATCTCTGGGTTTTCAGCCCCTCCCCCACGGAGCCTGTCCTACCTGACTCTGCTCTGCTGCCCCCAACCAGAAGTCATCTCTGTTGCCTTCAGTTCTGAGATTTCCTTGCTTTATTCTGGGTGTGCACATAGGGGTATGGAAATAGGGAAGTAATTTCCTCAAACTGTCCCTTCTGTTTGTATTAAGGTTAACCTCTGTATCTTAAAAAATGGGAGCACAAGCCTCAATCCCAAAGAAAAGTGCTGTAAGGTGTAATTCTGTCTGGCTTCTCTATGGGTACTGTCCTATGACAAAAAAGAAAATGATGTTTTACTGTAATACATCTTGGCCAATGTACAATCCAGATTATGGGAAAAATAATATTTGAATGGATTCTTAAAATTATTATACCATTTTACAGCTTGAATTATTCATCTACTATGCCAGATTGCCTTTTTGTTTGTAAAATTACTTTGTTTTTGTTTTGTCCTGTATTTATATTTAAGAAACTGAAAACAACCTGGAATTCCTAGAGTATGTAGGTTAGGTCACATTATATAAAATGCATTTATGCTGCCAAAAATAAATATGAAAGCCATGCAGAGGAAAAATGAATACAGACAAGTGTTAGGTGAAAAAAAATTGAAAACATAGCATTCTAACCAGGCCTATATGTGAATACACAAAGAAATGAATGGTTGCTTTTCTGTGAAATGTAGCTTTTGATTGTAGAATTGTTTTATTACATCTCCTGGTGCACCAGCAGCTGCTAGTAGGAGAAATACAGACTGACCTAGTGAACCTGCCCTGCCATATTCAGCAGCTGAGGAAAGCAGTTTGGAAGTGATTTTTCTGTCCCATACCCTTCAAGGGACCCATTTCAATAGAGGGCTAGTTGGAAAAGAGTCATGGTAATAACCCTTCCTCAGATGTCCATAGGATTGAATATGTAAGGGCAAGCTGCAGGATATTACTGGGCACATTCTCCTTTCTCTACCTTGGACTTGTTAAATAGGAAAAATTCTAATCTTTCCTATTGATATGTTGCTGTTGTTAGGGGCCGTTGAGTTGGTTCCAACTCATGACAACTCTGTGTGGGGTTTCCAAGGAGATGCTGGTGAGCTTTAACTGCTGACCTAGCAGTTCAGATGGACTTTGCAGTCCAGCACATTGACCCACAGTGCCACACCAGGATGACCTAGCCAAAACGACAGATTTAATAACCACTATTTTTGCTACCCATCACTTTAATTGGGAAGATATTCAGGCTCTGTTGATCATGATCCAGACCAGTGATGAAAGAAGGCTGGTCTTATTTGAGGCACAGGATCAAGTAGCATGCATCCATGGAAAAAACCCTAATAGGACCCTGGCTCCAGCCAAAGCAATTCCTCTAATTAAGCCAAATTGTAATTGAATTGACAAAGTCTGACACAGCTGGAGCACTATAAAAGGTGCATTTTTGGAGATCTGAAGAAGGGAATTCCTAAACAAAAGAACTTGAGCATGGTATAGGCAATTCAGGAGAAGTCAACTGAGGACACTGAATTTCTCAAATGAATCTACCAGGCTTACCATAAGTTCACAGACCTTGACCTCAAGGACTCAGCAAATGTCCACAAGGTTAACATGACTTTTATCTTCCAAAGTGCCCCCAGTATTAGAAACTGCAGAAATTCAATGGGACAATCAGCATGAATCCATTCCAGCTGGTCAACATCGCCTTCAAAGTATTTAACAGCCGAGAGCACAAGAAGTCTTAGACCATTACTGTCTTCCTAAAAATCATTAGAGGTAAGCCTGTGATGTCTCGGGGGGACCCCCAAAAGAAAGAGGGCCTTAAGACAGGACGAATGTACTTATTGCCAAAATACTGGACACTGGAAAAAATGAATGCCCAAATCACAGGGAAGGAAAAGCCACCCTCCAATTCAGCAGATGGTATAACAACCTTTGTCAGAAGAAGACTGATGGTGCCTGGGAAGGGAGAGGGGAATCCAGCATGATTTGGCATCAACCTCTGTCATTCCTATTACCCCCCCATCCGGAAACTTCAGCTAAAAATAACAATGGATTCAGACTGGACTTTTTGGTGGGCACTAGGACCACATATTCAGTGGTCAATATGCCTCTGACTTCCCCATCATCCTGTTCAGTGACAGTGACTGAGGTCTCAGGGAGACTGAGGACCAGTCCTTCCTGAAACCCCTAGACTGCTTCGTTAGAGAAAAGAAAATGACCCACCATTTCCTATATGTGCCTGACTGCCCCCTTACTGAACTGGGACTTGCTTCCAAAGTTTCATGTTGAAATTATTTGATTCCTGAAACCAAAAGTCTGCAGATGGAGGTTCCTCATTAACATGCCTAGCAATTACCGATTCAAACTCCAGAAACTAGTTCACTTTGGCTTAAGGAAATCAACAGATAAACAAACCCCTAATGTGTGCTAGCAGATCTCCGGGGAGAACCAAGCACCCCTGTCAAGGTCCTATTGAAGCCTGTTGTTGTTGTTAAGTGCTGTCAAGTTGATTCTGACCCATATAGATCCTGTATAGGGTTTCCAAAGAGCAGCTGGTGAGCTTGAACCACCGACCTTGTGGTTCAAATGACTTTGCAGTCTGATGCATTAGCCCACAGTGCTACACCAGGACTCTTATTGAAGCCTGGAAGCTGGAAATTCCACAGAAACCAATGTCCTTTCAGGCTGAGAAATTCAATCTGGCCAGCCCATCACTGTCCCTGCTGCAACAGAAAGGAAGCCCATGGCTCACAACAGAATACCAGGCTATTTTACTCGACAATCTGAATATTACCCTGAGAATTATGAGGTGACTAAACCCAGCCACGCTCCTCCCTGATGTAACAGCTGGATGGCTGAACCATGATTGTAAAGAAATCATTGACCAAGTATTTTCCTGCTGATCTGACTTTTTGAGCAAACATTTTACCTGGTGGACTAGACATTGTTTGTGGATAAAGTAGTTATATGGAGAAAAGAACTCAGAGAGTAGAGTGTGTGATAGTAGCCTTGAAAGGCCCAGTGAAAACAGTAGCCCTCCTGCCGGGGACCTTGGCTCAAAAGGCTGAACTGAATGCACTGAGGAGGGCATTAGAAACATTGGCAAGCAAGACTGTGAATGTGTACCCACAGGACTTGAGTTAGAATGAGGCAAAAGGATTTGAGAGAGGTTAAAGGATGAAAAGTGAATGGTGATAGAATTCTTCTAGTTCCTTTGTCTACTTCCAAGAGGTTAAAGGATAGAAAGTGAAGAGCAATAGAGTAGTTCTGATCTTGTGAAAACAAGCCCATGCTCTTCTAAAACAAGTCCATGAAATGACCCACTATGGGAAAGAGGTCTTGGCTTAATTTGTTAGGTTCTGGCTCCAGGGCAAGAGATTTGGGGGGAAAAAAAACAACATTCAGGATGTTAGCTCTAACTTCTTTACCTCCCAAAAGAACAATCCCAAGACAAGCCTGTCTTGCACCAATGTCAGGATAAACAACCCTTTGAAAATTGACAGGTTGATTTCATGCAGATGCCCCCAAGCTGGGAAATTAAATATTTGTTCATTTTGTTTTTGTAGACACCTTTTCTGGTTGAGTAGAGGCTTTCCCCACATGAAATGAGGGAGTTTCAGAAATAGTGAAAATCCTCTTGAAGGAGATTATCTATAAATTTAGACTTTCAGAAAGTGTCCAAAGTGACAATGAAACAGCAAACACCTACAGATGAAATAGAGATTTCACTCAGCATAAAGATCCCAGTCTGGAAAAGAAGAGAAAACTAACCATATTCTAAAGATACAAATGGCAAAGCTGTCAGGAAATTTATCTACGTTGGGACCAAATTCAGGTACCCTCATGTTGTTGTTAAGTACCATGGAGTCGGTTCCAACTCATAGTGACCCTGTACAGGGTTTCTGAGGCTGTAAATCTTTACAGGAGCAGAAAGCCTCAACTTTCTCCCATGGAACAGCTGGTAGTTTCAAACTACTGACCCTGAGGATAGCAGCCCAATTTGTAACCTCTATGTTACCAGAGATTAAAACTGCTTAAATCTTCTTTCTCCTACTGTGGGTTGAACACTCAGATCTTATCTCCTATTGCTAAGATGAAAATGTTTAATATATTTGGGCAAATATGAAATGGATGATTCTGATTTCTGTTTGAAGAGGGATTGTATGCCAAATATCCTTTACCCCCTGCCTTATTGGAGCTAGTACTTCTGTAGCACAGCACCAGCAGGATAATTTTCCTCTGTAGAACTAAGGCCTTCCCCTACTAGATCCTGGCTAGATCTACTGGGGCAGGATGTGGGGAGGAGAAGCCCTTTGCCTTTGGAAGACTCACCACCTTCCTATCCCAGAGACAGGACGTGACTGATGGACCACATCACTCATGCTCCCACCACTTGACTTCCATATCGATCTATATCTGTTCAGTCCAGCTGAGTATGTGACCCTACCCCTTTTTGTAATACTTGTTATGGCCTTGACCCTACATGTAAAAATCAACAGACTTGCCTGTACAATGGTAAAAACAAAAAACAAAAAACCCTTTATTACCACCTCTGAGACAATCACTATTTTAAATGTAAGGGCTCCTTTTGAGCAGATAATGAAAGCTAGTTGTTTTAGTTACCTAACCTAAAGTGGCTACCTGTGCTAATAGTGAGGGACAGGTTTGTACTGTCATAGGAATTTTCATGTGTTGCTGTATTCAATGCTCAACTTGTTGTAGCGCCCTTTGTATAACTTGTTTTTCACATTCCAAGCTTAGTTCTTTTGATCCAAAGAACAATGCCCAGGATCAAAGTAACTATTTTCATTTAAATCACATTTCATAGAAAGGAAATCAAAAAATTTGAGTGGGGAATGATAGCATGGATGTATTGACCTGAACAAACTTGAGTTCAGTCATTAGATCTCTAATGTTATTGTTGTTGTTGTTAGGTGCCATAGAGTCAGTACCAACTCATAGCGACCCTATGCACAACAGAATGAAACACTGCCCAATCCTGGGCCAATATCACTATTGTTGCCAAACTTGAGCCCATTGATGTTGCCAGTTTGCCAATCCATCTTGCTGGAGGTCTTGCTCTTTTTCTCTGACCCTCCACCCTACCAAACATGATATCCTTCTC
>NW_006408591.1:12017765-12025431 GCF_000296735.1 Chrysochloris asiatica | reverse complement strand
CATGCTCTTCATAATGGGCAGGATGATCTGGAGAAATTATTCTCACAGTCTTCCAGGCTGCTAGCTTTCTGTTAATAAAGCTTAGATGGGATCTTGCCCTATTTCTGTGATTGACTACAAACCCTCGTTTCATTTTGGCAACATGTGGAATATTTGAACATATGTGTTCTTGACTCATTGTTGTTGTTGTTAAGTACTGTGGAGTCGGTTCCGACTCATAGTGACACACTGCACAGGGTTTCTGAGGCTGTAAATCTTCATACTTCAGAAAATTCACTGGCTGTTTGTATTAATAGAATCTACTGATTTTCTTGTCTAATAAAACAATTGCTATAGTATTGTTGTTAAGTGCCATGCAGTTGGATCTAACTCATAGAGATACTATATATGGTTTCTGAGGAGCAATGGGAGACTTAAACCACCAACCTTGTGGCTAGCAGTCCAGTGCTTATCATAAAGTGACTTGTTATTTGTGTGACACTGTATTGTGTCTTTTATACATATTTTATTTATACCTAAAATAACTCTTAAGTTGCATCAATAATTTTTCAATTATATCCCTATTTTAAAGTTTATGATTCTGAACCAGGAAGCTCAACTTAGCTTACCTCTGTTCTTTTCTCTCTATCATAGATTTAATGTAATTGTTCTCAGGCTAGAGTGTGCATTAGAATCAGCTGGAGGGCTTGTTAAGTACAGATTGATGGGCCCCACCCTCTGAGGTTCTGAGAGTGGTAAAGGTATGCATTTTTAACAAGTTCCCAGGCAATGCTGCTGCTACTCATTCAACACTACACTTTAGGAATAATTACTTTAAAAGATATATAAATGGTGGAATTTTACTGACTTTTCCTGA
Source organism: Chrysochloris asiatica (assembly GCF_000296735.1). NCBI lineage: Eukaryota > Metazoa > Chordata > Mammalia > Afrosoricida > Chrysochloridae > Chrysochloris > Chrysochloris asiatica. The sequence goes on along the minus strand of NW_006408591.1, from coordinate 12,024,575 downwards.
TACCTGTTTAAATGAAAATTTGCCTTTTCCTGAAGCAGTGGATTGCATCATCTAATTCCTTATAATAAACAAATGCTCATATTCCTAAACTAAATAAAAAGTTATAATTCTATGTTTAAGCAATTGATTTAAATATTTTCTGAAATACTTTTTTTTGCAATTTACTGATAGGCTAAGATGGTGTGAAGAATGAGAATAGGGAAATGTGTGTTTACTTTCTACTAGACATAGGTTTTGCTATTGTGTTTTCTGTAATTAGTATATACTGCTAAGTAACATGTAGAAACATAAAGTAGTTTATTTAGAAATGTGATTTCAAGTTCTTAGCACATGTATTTGTGAACATACAGCCTAAAACAAAATATATAGAGTGAAACTATCCTTGAAGCAAGGTCATGATTATACTTGCATTCATATACCACTTTTGGAACGAATAAGCACTCTTGTAAAAAAAGAAAGAAAAAAAAAAAATTACTACTTGCACTGTAATGTTGTTTGCTCTGTAATGTTAGCAACATTGTAAATTAGGTTCCTTTGACATGGATTAGAAGGAAATGCTTTTAGAATGCTGTTGTTTCTGATAAGTGTCATAGAGTCAGTTCCAACCCATAGTAACCTTGTATAGGGTTTCTGAGGAGCTGCTGGTGAGGTTGAATCACCGACCTTGCAGTTCAAGCTGACTTTGCAGTCCAGCGCATTGATCCACAGCACCATAGCAACTATTAAAAGTTATCATCAATGTTAATTTTTTGTTATTGTTTTTATAAAGCGTCTGACTCAGAGTGACTATGTATAAATTTTCCAAGCAGTAGTTGGTGAATTTGAACCATGGACCTTGCAGTTAGCAGTCCAGTTCTTACCCTACAGTGCCACACCGTGGTTTCTTCTCTAGAGTCTTCTAAAGAGAACTTTTATATAATATTTTAGCAACCTTTATAGCATTATGTCATTTAAAAGTTGTTCTTGTTATTAGTTGCCATTGAGTTAGTGTTGACTCATAGACACCCTACATACAACAGAATGAAGCACTGCTTGATTCTCTGCAATCCTTACAATTATTTTGTTTGAGCCCTATTTCTGCCACTCTATAATCTATCTCACTGAGGGTCTTCCTCCATTTAGTGCCACTCCACTTTAGCAAGCATTATGTCCTTCGCAGGAGAATGGTTCTTCCTGACACTATGTTAAAATAATAAGAGACAAAGTGTCACCATAGTTACTTCAATGGATTAATCTAGCCAAACTTCTTTCAAAACAGATTTGTTCATTCTTTTGGCAGTCCATGGTACTTTCAATATTCTTCTCTAATACCCTAATTAAAATGCATAATTTTTTCTATGGTCTTCGTTACCCATTGTGCAACTTTCCCATGCATAGGTGTGGCAGGAGCACTGGGCTGAAATCTAACAACAACTGTGAGTTTGGACATGACCATTCGGTTGTGCATAGAATCACCATGAGTCAGTACCGACTCAATGGCACCTAACAACAACAATACATCTTTTAATTTCTTGATTGCTGCTTCCATAATTGCTGATTGCTGTTCCAGGCAAAATGAAGTCTTAGACAAAGTCATGCTTTTTTTCTGTTTATCATGATGTTATTTATTGGTTCAATAATGAGAATATTTATTTTCTTTACAATGAGGTACAATCCATAATGAAGACTGTAGTATTTGATCTCAAGTCTTCTTTTTTTCAAGCATGCAAGTTTGTGCCATCTGTATATTACAGATATATAGTTTTCCTCAAATCTTGATGCCATGTTCTCCTTCATATAATCCATCCTTTCAGATTATTTGCTCAACATACAGATTGAATTAATTCGGTGAAAGGATACAACTCTTCTGGACACCATTTTTATGCCATTCAGGATTCCAATATTTTGTTCAAAACATGGCCTCTCTTCTATGTATAGGTTAATCTTGAGCACAATTAAGTGTTCTGTTGTACTCATTCTTTGAAATATAATTCATTGTTTGTTATGATCCACACAAATACCTTTGCATAGTTAATAAAACACTAATAAACATTTTTCTCTGCTTCAGCCAAGGCACATATAATGACAGTATTGATATCCCTCATTCCACATCCTCTCCTGAATCCTGCTTACATTAATTACAGCTTTGTGTCAATATATTGTTGTAATCATTTTTTATTTATCTTCAGCAAAATTTTACTTGTGTGTATTGTTAATGATATTGCTCAATGATATCCACATAAGGTGGATCACCTTTCTTTGGAATGGGCACAAATATGGATCTCTTCCAATCAGTTGGCCAGGTAGCTGCCTTCCAAATTTCTTGACAGAGACAAGTAAGTACCTTTAGCACTACATCCATTTATGGCAACATTTCAGTTTGCATTCTGTCAATTCTTGGAGCTTTGTTCTTCACCAGTATCTTCAGTGCAGCTTGGACTTCTTCCTTCAGTACCACTGGTTCTTGATAATATGCTACCTCTGAAATGTTTGAACATCTACCATTTCTTCTATGTACAGTGGCTGTATAACTCTTTCATCTCCATTTGTTATTTTCTGCATTATAAAATATTTTGCCTGTAGAATCCTTTAATATTGCAAGGCAAGACTTGAATTTTTTTCAACTTGAAAAATGCTAAGAATGATTTTCCCTTTTGGTTTTCTAAATCCAGGTAATTTCACATTTCATTATAATACTTGACTTTGTCTTCGTGAGCTGTCCTTTGAAAATTTCCGCTCAGCCCATTTACTCCCTCATTATTCCATCTATTTTAGCTTCTCTATGCTCATGAACAAGTCCTAGACTCTCTTCTGATACCAATTTTTGTATTTCTTGTCTTTTTAATGATGTATGCTTTCTTCGTGTATCCCACAACTCTTTTGGTCTTCTAGTCAGGTTGTTGTTGATAAGTGTCATTGAATTGGTACCTACCCATAACGACCCTGTATAAGGTTTCTGAGTAGCAGTTGGTGAGCTTGAACCATGGACAAGTAGGATATGAAAAATGTCATACTTTGACTCTCATGGATTTGTTTTTATTTTCTTCAGTTTTAACCTAAACTTGCATACAAACAACTGATGGTCTGTTTGACAGTTGAATACCAGCCTTGTTTTGGGTGATTCTATTAGCGTAGTGGTTACGAATCTGGCTGTGAACCGCAAGGTCAGCAGTTCAAAACTACCAGCTGTTCCGCGGGAGAAAGATGAGGCTTTCTGCTCCCGTAAAGATGTACAGCCTTGGAAACCCTGTACAGGGTCGCTATGAGTCAGAACTGACTCCACAGCACATAACAACAATGACATTGTGTATCTCTATTATCTCTTTCCAAAGATACAGTTGATTTGATTCCTGAGATTTCCATTTGTCAAGGTCTAGGAGTATAGTGACCATTTATATTGCTTTAAAAAGATAGTTACTGGTAATGAAGAAGTAATTGATCAGTTCCATCATGGGGCCTCCTTTATGATGGAATGATAGTTCCATCATTCTATCACCAAGGCCATATTTTCCAACTACTTATTCTTCCTCCTTGTTTCCAACTTTTCATTCCAATCACCAGCAATTATCAATGCATCTTGAATGCAAGTTTAATCGATTTCTGACTGAATGAGTTGGTAGAATTCTTTAATTTCATCATCTTTGGCTTTAGTTGTTTTTGCATGAGTTCTGGTAGCGTAGTGGTTACAAATCCGTCTGCGAATTGCAAGATCAGCAGTTCGAAACTACCAGCTGCTCTGCGGGAGAAAGATGAGGCTTTCTGTTCCCGTAAAGATTTACAAGCCTCGGAAACCCTGCACAGGGTCGCTATGGGTCGGAACCGACTCGACGGCACTTAACAACAACAACAACAAAGTAATATTAGCATTAACTGGTTTCCCTTGTATGGTTGTGTGCTGTGAAGTCTGTTCCAACTCACAGCAAAACTACACAGGGTTTCCAATGCTGTAAATTTTTACCGGAGCAGAAAGTCTCATTGTTCTCCTGAGGAGCAGCTATTAGATCATAGCTGTTGACCTTTCAGTTTAGAGTCCAACTTGTAACCCACTATACTACCAGAGCTCCTGGTTTTCCTTGTGATTATATGGATATTATCTTATCACAGACAGCATGTACTCCAAGATATATTTTAACATCCTCGTTTTGACAGTGAATGTAGTGCACTTCCTCTTTATTTTTATTTTTTTCTAGCATAGTAAACCATATATTTGTTCGATTCATGATGACCAATATAGTTCCGTTTCAGCTTACTATTGCCTAGGATTGTGATCTTTATGTGCTCCATTTCAGTTTTGATGACTTCTAATTTTTCTAGATTCATACTTCATATATTCTACATTCAAATTATTGATGAATATTTGCAGCTGTTTCTGCTTATATTCATTTGTGCCCCATCAACAAATGAAAGTTCTAAAAATTTTCTTCATTCAATAATTAAGATCAACTCTACTTTGAGAGGGCAATTCTCCCCAAGATGTATTGTTAGTGATTCCCAATCCAAGGAATTAGTTTTATGGCACTATATCAGACACTATTTCACTGCTATTCATAAGACTTTAAGTATCTAATAACATAGTGGTTATGAGTTGAACTGCTAATCTCACTGTCAGCAGTGCAAAACTACCAACTAACTTAGTTCCATGGGAGAAAGATTTATAGCCATAAACATTCATAGCCTCAGAAACCCTATACAGGGTTGCTATGAATCAGAACTGACTCTATAGCACTCAACAACAACAACAACAATCTTAAAGAAGTTGTCCACTTCACCTTTCTTCCTGGTCTTAGTGCAGAAGCTTTGCTGAAACCTGATCACCATGGGTGACCCTTGTTGTTGCTAAGAGCCACTGAGTCAGTTTTGACTCATAGCGATCCTGTATAGGGTTTCCAAGGAGTGGCTGGTGAGTTTGAACCCTTAGCCTTGTGGTCCAAACTGACCTGCAGTCCAGTGCATTATCCTGCAGCACCACACCAGGTGATACTACTGATATTTAAAGTACCAGTGATATAGTTTCCCACATCACAGCAACACACAAGCCACCACAGGGTGACAAACTGACAGATGAATCAAAGAGAAATTACATTGAATTTTTTTCTTGACTATTTAGTAATTTCCATTTAATATAAAATGGAAAAAAAGCTGACAATATATGAATTGACAATTTTCAATAATTAATATGATGTGATAGTTTTTAAAGAATCAAGCAATTTTATAGTTCATTATTCTTTGTAGCAAATAGTAATAAATGATTTTTAAGCAAACAGATCCAACATCTTAAGTATCATAAGCATTTACAGTGAATAAAGTATAGTATTACTGCTTTACATTTAAACAGAAGATTATATGGAGAGTAACTTAAGTCTTTAGCTTTCCTTTTGTTACATTATGTCTTAAAAAAATACTGAAAGATTACTTTTAAAGCTTAATACGTTTCCCCCATTTTTTTCCTATTCATGATGAATTTAGTGGTTTGAATTTTTATCTTCAAATGACTTTCCTGAAATAAGTAATTTTATGCATTTGTAACAATATTATCGAGTGGGATAACAAATTACATTTTCTTCTTATTTTCTTGCTTGCTCTTACTTTGAAACTTTGATAATTTAAATGCTATGAAACCAATTATTTTACCTTTTAAGTGCTCTTTTAATACTAAAAGGATTCTTTTGTTCCCCTATAATCTATCTCCTAATTTTTTCTCAAAAAACAAAATTAAACCTCTTACCATCAAATTGATTCCAACTCATAGCACCCCTATGTTGTCAATGTTAAGTGTCATCTAGTTGGGTCCAATTCATAGCAATCTTGTATATGGTTTTTGAGGAGGGATTAGTGTGTTTGAACTACCAACTTTGCAGTTAGCAGTCCAGTGCCTATCTTATGGCTCTACACCAGGACTCTAAGCAATCCTATGCTGTTTCTGTTAATTGTCCATCCAGTCGTTCCGACTCATAATGGCCCTGTAAATGGTTTTTGAGGAGCAGGTGGTGGGTTTGAACTGCTGACTGTTCAGTTAGCTGTCCAATGCTTATCCTACAGTGCCACATCAGGAGTCCTATGTTGTTGTTATTGTTAAGTGCTGTTGAGTCAATTCCAATTCATAGCAACCCTACATAGGATTTCCAAGACTATAAATCTTTACGGGAACAGAAAGCCTCATCTTTCTCCCATGGAAAGGCTGGTAGTTTCCAACTGATGACCCTGAGGTTAGCAGCCCAACTTGTAACCACTATGCTACCAGAGTTCCTTCAGGAGTCTTTTAGGACATATAAAATTGTACAGTATGGTTTCCAAGGTTGCTTATCTTTAGGGAATCAGTCTACCACATGTTTCTCTTATAGAATAGTTAATGGGTTAGAACCCCCAACATTTTATTTAGTAGCCCAGTGCTTTAACCACAACATAATCAAGCTTCTTTATTATTTCTCAGGGCACTGAAAATTTTTTTTTAAATATGTAAAGTATAGATATATTCATTCTTCAAACTGTTTTGGTTTCCTTGTTTTTTTATTTGTTATTTTCTATTACACACCTTCACTACATACACTCAAATTTCCACCCAAACTATATTTGATGAAAAGTAAGTTTGATAATTTTAATGCGCAAGGGACATACTACTTTATATATTGTTGTTGTTGTTAGGTGCCATCGAGTCGGTAACACCTCATAACAACCTTACGCAGAGCAGAATGAAGCACTGCCCGATCCTGGGCCAACATCACAATTGTTGCCACGCTTGAGCCCACTGATGCTGCCACTTGGCCAATCCATCTCGTTGGGGGTCTTCCTCTTTTTCTCTGACCCTCCACCTTACCAAACATGATATCCTTC
>NW_006408591.1:12015907-12017102 GCF_000296735.1 Chrysochloris asiatica | reverse complement strand
TTATTTGCTCAGCATACAGTTTAAAGAAGAATGGTGAAAAAATACAACCCTGTCGCACACCTTTCTTAATTTTAAAGTATTCAGTGTTCCCATGTTCTTTTCAAACAACTGACTCTTGGTCCACGAGCACAATTAAATGTTTAGCAATGCTCATACTTCGCAATATTGTCCATAGACAAACTCGTCTGTCAGTTTGTCATACTGTGCTGACTTGTGAGTTGCTGTGATTCTGGAAGCTATTTCATGCGCATTTTTAATATCAGCAAGGTCACACATGGTGGACTGGTTTCAGATGAGCTTCCAGAGGAAGACAGACTAGGAAGAAGGAGTAACGAACTACTTCTGAATATTTAGTCACTGAAATTCTTATGAATAGCAGGGAAACACTTTATATATTACCTAGTACCAAATGATTTGATTTTTTTTCTAGAAATATTTTTTAACACCTATAAAAGTACCATAAACCTTATGTGTTTCATTTAATACAATATACTGTCTGCATATTAATGCATACTGTCTAAAGTTCAGAAGTGTCTTCTAATTTGAGCTATTCTTCTAGTACACATAATGATAAAGTTTTGTCTAATGGTGTATGATTATATTTTTTATGACGTTAATTGTAGAGAGCATATGGTTTCCAGAAAGATGTCGTAGACTCTAAATGCTGAGAAAAGATCATTGCAGAAAGTGATTTTAAATCATTGATGTCACTTTACTCTTCATTCATAATCATTTCCTGAGTTTAGTAGTTAATCTTTTAAGCAATGGAAAAAGTAAACATGAATTCAATGCTCATCTCACATGAGCTTCCTATGTTCTTAATTCTCTCCATATGTATAGTGTCACATTTAGAAAATGGACTTCAGATAATGAATGTTGATAGTTTTCATCTTGTCTGGATTGGTCTGGTAAAATAAGATGGGGATGTAAGAGTCTTATGATTTAGTAGTGAGTAATTTTTACCATGACTAATTGCCACTATCACAAATGTAAAAGTAGAAGTTTTGTAACAAAAATGGGGGTTTAGTTGATGCGAAAGCAGGAAAGTGAATAAGGAAGATCATAGAAGAATTGATGCCTTTGAGTTGTGGTGTTGGAGGAGAATACTGAAAGTGCCGTGGACTGCCAAAAGAACCAATAGATCTGTTTTGGAAGAAGTGCAACCAGAGTACTCCTTGGAGGCCAAGATGGCTAA
>NW_006408591.1:12012386-12013648 GCF_000296735.1 Chrysochloris asiatica | reverse complement strand
TCTCTCATACTTTGGACATATTGTCAGGAGGGAACAGTCGCTGAAGAAGGATGTCATGCTGGGTAAGATGGAGGGTCAGAGAAAAAGAGGAAGACCCCCAATGAGATGGATCAGCCTGGTGGCATCATTGATGGCGTCAAGTGTGGCAGCGGTAGTGATGGGACATTGTTTCATTCTGCTGTGCATGGGGTCGTTATGAGTCGGTTCTGACTCGATGGCCCCTGACAACAACAACAACAACAGGGTCATCCATGGTGAACAGGTTTCAGCTGAGCTTGCAAACTAAGGCAGAGTAGGAAGGAAGGAAAGAAGTACTACTTGCATATTCAGTCAATGAAAATCTTATGAATAGCGATAGCAGCAGAATTCTGTCAACAACAGAATATTGAATATTAAAATATGATAAAGAATACTGGAATATTATCAGGTATAGTGCAGGAAGATGAGTCCCTCAGAATGGAAGGTTCTCAAAAATACTACTGGGAAATTCCTTTCTCGTCAAAGTAGAGTTAACCCTGATGACATGAATGTAGTAAAACATTCAGGAACTCCAATTTCCAAAAGGCACAAATAAAAAGGAGGAGAAATTGCTGAAAGTATTCAATAGTAATTGGAACACGAATGTGTTGTTGTTAAGTACCATCAAGTCAGTATCAACTCATAGCGATACTATGCACAACAGAACAAAACACTGCCCGGTCCTGGGACAAACTCACAATCACTGCAACCCTTGAGCCCATTGCTGTTGCCACAGTGCCAATCAATCTCGTTGGGGTTGTCCACTTTTTTCTTTCCAAACTACCACTTTACCAAGCATGATATCCTTCTCCAGTAACTGATCCCTTCTGACAATATGTACAAAGTATGAGAGACAAGTCAGGCCATCCTGGTTTCCAAGGAGCATTCTGGCTGTACTTCGTCCAACATGCATCTGTTTGTTCTTTGGCAGCTTGTGGTGCTTTTAATATTCTCCTCCAACACTATAACTCAAATGCATCTATTGTTCCCTGGTCTTCCTTATTCACGGTAAATTTTACATGTATATGAGGTTATTAAAAAATACCATGACATGCGTCAGTCACACCATAGTCCTCAAACTGACATCTTTGCTCTTCAGCACTTTAAAGAGGTCTTGTGCAGCAGATTTGCTTAATGCAACAGGTCTTTTGATTTCTTGACTGCTGTATTCATGAGTGTTGATGGTTGATGGAGGCAATATGAAGTCTTTGATAACTTTAATTTTTTCTCCATTTATATGGATG
>NW_006408591.1:11996471-12011186 GCF_000296735.1 Chrysochloris asiatica | reverse complement strand
AAAATTGAAATCTTTCAAGAAAGTGAGGCAGCACAGGAGGCACTCAAGAAATTTGGAAGACAACTATCTGGCTGACTGATTGGAAGAGATCTGTATTTGGGCCCATTCCAAAGAGAGGTGACCCAACATAATGTGGAAATCATCAGACAATCTCTTTGATATCTCAAGTGAGTAAAGTTTTGCTAAAGGTAATACAGAAACGGCTACAATCATACATAAACAGAGAACTTCCAGAGGTTCAAGCTGGATTCAGAAGAGGCCATGGAATGAGAGATATCATTGCTGATGTCCGATGGATCTTGGCTGAAAGCAAAGAATATCAGAAAGATGTTTGTTTACCTGTGCTTTATTGACTACACAAAGGCTTTCGATTGTGTGGATAATGACAAGCTATGGAAAACATTGCAAAGTATGTGTATTCTGGAACACTTAATTGTGCTCGTGAGGAATCTGTACCTGGACAAAGAGTCAGTTGTTCGAACAGAACATGGAAAAACTGAATGGTTTAAAATTAAGAACAGTATGCGACAAGGTTGTGTTCTTTCACCATATTTATTTAACCTGTATGCTGAGCAAATAATCTGAGAAGCTCAGTTCTACGAAGAAAAACATGGCATCAGGATTACAGGAAGACTCATTAACAACCTGTCATATACAGATTATACAACCTTGCTTGCTGAAAGTGAAGAGGACTTAAAACATTTATTGATGAAGATCAAAGAGCACACCCTTTGGTATGGATTACATCTCAATGTCAAGAAAACAAAAATCTTCACCACTGGACCAACAAACAACATTCTTATCAAAGGAGAAAAGATTGAAGTTGTCAAAGATTTCATTCTTCTTAGATCAACTATCAACACTCATGGAAGCAGCAGTCAAGAAATCAAATGACATATTTCATTAGGCAAATCTGCTGTACAAGACCTTTTTAAAGTGTTGAAGTGCAAAGATGTCAGCTAGAGGAGTAGATGTACCTGACCCAAGCCATGGTGTTTTCAATAACCTCATATGCATGTGAAAACTGGACAGTAAATAAGGAAGACTATAGAAGAATTGATGCCTTTGAATTATGGTGTTCGAGGAGAACATTAAAAGTGCCATGGGCTGCCAAAAGAACCAATAGATCTGTTTTGGAAGAAGTGCAGCCAGAGTGCTCCTTAGAGGCCAAGATGGCCAAACTTCATCTCTCATACTTCAGACACATTGTCAGGAGGAACCAGTCACTGGAGAAGGATATCATATTTGGTAAGGTGGAGGGTCAGAGAAAAAGAGGTAGACCCCCAACGAGATGGATTGGCCAAGTGGCAGCATCAATGGATTCAAGCATGGCAACAATAGTGAGGTTGGCCCCGGATCAGGCAGTGTTTCATTCTGCTGTGTATAAGGTCACCATGAGTTGATATTGACTCGATGGCACCTAACAACAACAACAATTTAATCTTGAACTGCAAAGTCAGTGGTTCAAGCTCATCCGCTGCTCCTTGCAAACCCTATACAGGGTCACTATGGGTCAGAATAGACTTGTCAGCACTTCACAACAACAATAACAATTTAATCATATATAACTATGGTGCTATAGGTAAGCACTGGGTTGCTAACCACAAAGTTTGCTACTAAAACCCACCAGCTTCTCCTCAGAAACCCTATCCAGGATCACTATGAATTAGAAACCATTCCATGACACTTAACAATGACTGTTTCAGAATAGCATGTGACTAGTATGTGACCAAACAATCAGGCACCATAGTGTAGCTTAGTTGATACAGACAAGCTACCCTCATACTGGGTAAGCCATTTGAAGTTGCTATAATTCAAGGATGTTCTTTTCAATTTATTTAAATTGTTGTTGTTGTTGTCAGGTGCCATTGAGTCTGAACCGACTCATAGCGACCCCATGCACAGCAGAACGAAACAATGTCCGATCCTGGGCCAACCTCACTACTGCTACCACACTTGAGTCCATCAATGATGCCACCTGGCTGATCCATCTAGTTGGGGGTCTTCCTCTTTTTCTCTGACCCTCCACCCTACCCAGCATGACATCCTTCTCCAACGATTGTTTCCTCCGGACAATATGTCCAAAGTAGAAGAGACGAAGCTTAGCCATCCTGGCCTCCAAGGAGCACTCTGGCTGCACTTCTTCCAACACAGATCTGTTTGTTTTCTTGGCAGCCATGGTATTTTCAATATTCTCTTCCAACACCACAACTCAAAGGCATCAATTCTTCTACTATCCTCCTTATTCACTGTCCAGCTTTCGCATCCATATGAGGCTATTGAAAACACAATGGCCTGGGTCAGGCGCACCCTAGTCCTCAAGCTGACATCTCTACTCTTCAACACTTTAAAAAGTTCCTGTGCAGCAGATTTGCCCAGTGCAATACGTCGTCTGATCTCTTGACTGCTACTTCTGCGAGTGTTGATAGTTGATCCAAGAAGAATGAAGTCCTTGACAATTTCAATCTTTTCTCCATTGATAAGAATGTTGTTTATTGGTCCAGTGGTGAGGATTTTTGTTTTCTTGACATTGAGATGTAATCCATATCGAAGGCTGTGCTCTTTAATCTTCATAAGTAAATGTTTCAAGTCCTCTTCACTTTCAGTGATCAAGGTTGTATCATCTGCATATCGCAGGTTGTTAATGAGTCTTCCTCCAATCCTGATGCCACGTTTTTCTTCATAGAACCCAGCTTCTCGTATTATTTGCTCAGCATACAGGTTGAATAAGTATGGTGAAAGAATACAACCCTGTCTCACACCTTTCCCAATTTTAAAACATTCAGTGTTCCCATGTTCTGTTCGAACAATTGCTTCTTGTTCTAGGTACAGATTTCTTAGAAGTACAATTAAGTAAGTGTTCTGGAATACTCATACTTCTCAATGTTGTCCATAGCTTGTCATGATCCACACAATCGAAAGCCTTTGCATAGTCAATAAAGCACAGGTAAACATCCTTCTGATATTCTCTGCTTTCAGAGAATTAAATTAAATTAGTTTTCTGTTTTTATCGTTTCTATCACTATGTCTTTGCCATAGAGCCAGTTGATAATCTATGTAATTTGTCACATAGATTATCAACTCAACATCCATTAATTCTTCCTAGTTACACTTTCACCCAATTCCTGACATGACTACTCCTATTTAGCACTGTCTCTCAACATTCATGCTCTTGAACTGATCCTTTCAGCCATATCCCATTTTATTTGCTTTTCATATCTCAGTTACTTTTGTCTTATATCCAGTGCCATGGAAATTAAAGTTTTACATATTTTATCTCTTAGTTTTCTTTATGTATGTTTCTTTGATTTTAGTTATTTGGGGCATGTTCCTAAATCTGGCCCATTTAACTGCATATTTTCCAATAATAAAAATCCCCCAATAATGAATTCTTAACTTGCACTAAGAGAAATCAGAGAAAGTTTCATGCTATATTCTATTATGGATTGATTTTATTTTTGATTCACTCTAAAATCCTTTTGTTTTTTAATCTGTATGTTAATTAATGGGACTGTTACCATTTATTGCAGAAATGCACTAAATAATAACTCTGGTAGCGTAGTGGTTACGAATCAGGCTGTGAACTGCAAGGTCATCAGTTCAAAACTACCAGCTGTTCCGCGGGAGAAAGATGAGACTTTCTGCTCCTATAAAGATTTACAGCTTCAGAAACCCTATACAGGGTCACTATGAGTTGGAAGTGACTCCATGGCACTTAACAACAACAACAAATGTATTACTGTTGAATTTGAAGGACGGTATTGGAGAGGAAGATGGTAGAATTGATTCATTTGACTTATCATGTTGTAGGAAAATATTAAAAGTACCATGGACTTCCAAAAGAATAAACCAATCTGTGTGGCAAGAAGGATAGTCAGAATGCACCTTGGAAACCAGCATGGCCATATTTTGTCTCTCATACTTCAGACAAGATACCAGAAGGGACCAGTCCCTGGAGAAGGATATCATGTTTGGTAGGTCAGAGAAAAAGTGGAAGACCCCCAATGAAATAAATTGGCACACTGGCAGCAGCAATGGGCTCAAGCATAGCAATGATTGTTAGGTTGGCACAGGACCAGGCAGTGTTCATTTTGTTGTGCATAGTGTTGCTATGAGTGGGTACCGACTCAATGACACCTAACAACAACAATTGGAGGTGGAAGAAAATTATTTTAAATTCTTAAGAAATGGGAATTTGTCATAGTCCCCCTTTCTTCATTTTTAATACAGGTGAGTTATTTATTTTCTGGACTAAGATACATGCTGTATGGAGATAATGCTAACCACATGGTTTTACTGATTAAATAATGCTTTTACTTACTGTATTTATTCCAGAATTCAGTTCTGATTCTAAATTCATATCATTAAAAGGACTATCTTACTAGTATTTTAAAGACAGAATAATTTAAATGTAGATTTTCTGGTAAGGTTTTCCCCTTTTATACTGATTATAATTTGTAGAAGCAAATTTCATGTTGAAAAATCAAGGAAATACACATACCATTGTGAAAGTTGAACTTATATTTTTTCATAACTCATTAGGAAGTCTGCTGCTTAATATTAGACATAAATTTACACTGGCTAAAACCAATGATGCATAACAAAGAAGTGACCCATTGTCCTTTTTCTCTTCTGTTTTACCTGAAGAATAATTAGCAGTACCAGCACTGAGAATTATTAACTGCACCTGTATATAGGATAGTGAAATCATGTACCTGATATAGTTCTCTTTATTACATTTCTTAATAAAATAAAATAGTAGCATCTTATTTATCTAGGGTTTCTACAACAGACACACCATGAGTGGGTGCTTTAACAAACAGATTTTTTTTTTCTCAGTTTAAGATTTCAAGGTGTTGGTTCTAGGGCTCTAGGGAAAGGCTTTATCACTGTCAGGTCTGGTACTTTTCTCCTTTGAGCTCCTGCTCTTGAGGGGTTTTCATGTGGCTTAGCATCTCTCTTCCCCTATGCCTGTTTCCTAGATTGATTGTTTGCTGTTGTTGTTATGTGCCTTGGAGTTGGTTCCAACTCATAGTGACCCTGTACAGGGTGATTGTTTAGTCTGTTTTATATCTCAAAACAGATTGACTCAATATACACATTACACTAATTCTGCCTCATTATCAAAACAAAGACAACTTGTTACTAAATGGGATTTTAGTACAGACAAAGAAGTTACGATTTACAGAACATATTTTGAGGGGTCAGAATTAAACATACAACACTAATCTTAATATTTTCCTAGGAATCATAATGAAACAACAACAGTTGAAAACTGAAAATCTTTTGGCTGGATTAATCCCTGGATGTTTAAATTTAGGTAATTACTGTGGGTGTTTCTTAAATTGAATTTGTGTTAAAACCATTCAACTAGATTGCTTTAAGCCAAGGTAGTTTGTTAAAATAACACAAATTTATTCTCTTATAATTCTAGATGCCAAAAGGTTCACAGGGCTACATGAATTCTGGAAGGTTCAAGGGATAGTCTGTGTTCTTGCTTCAGTTAAGCTTCTAGAGTCCTTGTGTATGTCTATGTTCCTGGCATCTTCCTTCATCAGGCCAACCTCTGTTTTTTGTTGTTATCATTTTTTTTTTTTCCCCACATGTCCCTTTTCTGTATTTTCTTTTCTCCCTTTTATACTCAATTATCCAGTATAATAGCCTCATCCCAACAGTCTTACATCAGCAAAGTCCTTTTGCCATGTAAGATAATATATTCATAAGAGCCTTGGATTTGGATTTAGAACACTGTGGGCAACATTTTTTAGTATATCACAGACATTCTACTACAGTTCTCTGTTTTCACTAATGTAATGCTGTCTAGCTCTTGTGGGCAGACTCTGTTTTCAAAACGAAGTGTCTGATAAGAGGAAATACAACAGATATATAAGGTACATATACATTCACCTCATCAAGGGGTCAACAGTTACCCAAGATGACAGGTTTTTTTTGCTTCTCCACTGACATGTGAAAAGTACAAGAACCAAAGTATATGGGGATCACTTTAGCACAAGTATAAAGTTCTCAGAGTACCTACTTTTCTGTTTGATTAACAGAAAACCTAATACTAAGACTGTTTAACATGGTTGTGGCAATTCAGATAAAGTATTGTGGTATGTATTCCTGGTGTGGCATTGTAGGATAAAAACTGAATTACAAACTGAAAAGCCAGCAGTTCAGTCCCATGAACCACTCCAAGGACACCATGTAGGAGGTTGCTATGAGTCAGAACCAACTCAATGGTATCTCATAAAAACAATGATTTATAAAGGAAACAATACCACTCATCTTGACATTTTCTTCTTCCCTCACCCCTATGTTCTTCTTGTTTTCTCTATCATCATAGTGATATCAATGTAGCTGCTGTGTATTGAACCGATTTTTTTTCACATGGTTAAGCAAATTACCTATGCATATGTACACACACACATTAATCATTATAAAACTCTATAAAATAATCTGTATCCTATCTGAATTTCAATCCTGCAAATGCCTCACTATGAATTGGAACCAACTCAACAGTAACAACAAAAATTGTCATATTAGCAATCCTGGTGGCACAGAGGTTAGGAACTTGGCTTTTAACAGAAAGGTGGGAGTTTGAATACATCAGTCACCCCAAGGAAGAAAGATTTGGTGATCTACTTCCACAGATTCCTAGGAAATCTGTGAGGCTGCTCTAATCTGTTTTATACAGTTGCTGTGAGTTGGAATAGACTTTTCAGCAATGAAATTAGCTTTTTGGTTTTTATTGCTATATTTACATGGACATTTAATAAACACTTCAAATTTAACTTGCCCAAATTGAAATTCTTTTTCTCTTTCCTTCAAAGCTATTCAAACTGTGATGTTCTCTTCTTGATCACAGGTAACATCATTATTCTAGCAACTCAGTTTCGAACTCTGGTATCACTTGATTCTTCTTGTGTTACACTGCACATCTGTCTACCAGTAAATCTTATTGGCCATGCAAAGATATCTGAAATTTGAAACCTGATTACTTCTCACTTCTCCCACTGCCACCATTCTTTTCAACTATGATGTCTCCCCTAATCATTACAAGGAGTCTTGGTGTGGTACTATGGGATAATGTGCTGGATCACAAGGTTGGTTTAAAGCACAAGGTTGGCAGTTCAAACTCAGCAGCCACTCCTTAGAAACCCTATATTGGGTCGCTACGAGTCGAACCAACTCGACGGCACTTAACAACAACAATCATTGCAAGAATCACATGGTACCTTCCTTGTATTCTTAACCCACCTGTCAGATCAGTCCTTGCTCATCATTTGTCAAAACACATGTGTTTCACTCTAATGGTTTTCATTTTTATTTTTCAAAAGAAAAAAGAAAAGTTCTTACAATGTTATACAAGATGAGGTCTAGTGTTCTCTGACATCATCCTCTGTATCTTTCTTCTTACAGTGTTCCACTGTACTGGGTTCTTTGATCTTACAGGAACACCTTTAGGCATGCTGTTACTTCAAGGCCTTTGCATTGTTTTCCTTTAATTACACTCCTCACCCAGATAGCTACATGGCTCCCTCCTTCCTTTCATTAAGCGTTAGCATAAAAGCCTTTTTCTCTGTGGCCTTCTTTGGTTTCTTGTTCTGTATTTTTATCTCCAGAAACTTTATTTCTCCTTTTTTTGGTTTATTTTTCTTTTAGCATGTATGCAACCTGGCCTACATTGTATTTCTTTATATCATTTATTGCTAGTCTCTCTTCTCAAAGAAGAAACAGATTTAGGCTTTTACCTAGCTAGCTATCATCTATCTATATATTGATCTATCTATCTATCTATCTATCTATCTATCTATCTATCTATCTATCTATATTCCTCTCTACTTATATATCTATCCTGTCATATCTCTGGAATCAAGGATATCACCAGACATGAAATAAGTCTTCATAAGTTTATTAATATGGTTGCATGTAGACTAAAATATCTGATCTAGAGAGGTAGACAAAATACTAAGCAACAGAAAATTATGTAATGAGAGTGGAGATAGATCTATATAGTCTTTAAACTGTATAGATTACTCTATGGAAATTCTAACTCTAGATGGGGAAACAATCACATATATAGACTATGTAGAGATAAGAGATGTAAAGATGGTAATGCTAGGATTCAGTGGATATATGCGAGAGAGACAGATGGACACAGTAGGAATGTAAAGGGTGACTCTCAGGATGAGCAGATGCTGAAGCATTGTCTTAGTTTCGTAACTGTGCTATAACAAAATAACACAAATGAATGATTTTAACAAACAAAAATTTAATTCTCTCACATTTTGTTGTTGTTTGGTGCCTTTGAGTCAATACCAACTCATAGCAAACCTATGTACAACAGAACAAAACACTGTCAGTTCCTGGGTCAACCTAACAATCACTGCTACATCTGAGCCCATTGCTGCTGCCACTGTGCAAATCCTTCTCATTGGGGGTCTTCTTTTTCTCTGACCCTCCACTTAACCAAACATATCTTTCTACAGGGACTGGTGTCTCCTGACAATATGTCTGAAGTTTGGGAGACAAAGTCTGGCCATCCTTGCTTCCAAAGATCACTCTGGCTGTACTTCTCCCAACACAGATTGATATTGTTGTTTTTAGCAGAAAATGGTACTTTCAATATTCCTCTACAGTACCATAACTCAAATACATCATTTCTTCTACTGTCTTCCTTATTCATTGCCCAACTTTTGCATTCATAATAAGTTACTGAAATACCATGGCTTGGGTACTTTAGTTCTTAAACTTACATTTTTGCTATTCAACACTTTAAAGGAACTTGTGCAGCACATTTGCCTGATGCAATACATCCTTTGATTTCTTAACTGCTGCTTCCATGAGTGTTGACAGTTCAACAGAGCAAAATGAAGTCTTTCACAACTTCAAACTTTTCTCCATTTATATGGATGTTGTTTATTGGCTCAGTGGTGAGGATTTTTGTTTTCTTTACATTGAGATGCAACCCATACCAAAGGTTGTGGTCTTTGATCTTTATCAATATCTCACACTTTAGGAAGCTAGATGTCTAAATTCAGGGCACCAGATTGAGTGAAAGATTTTTTTTCTCTGCCAGCTATGTATTCTTTCAACATCTGTGGGCCCAGTTGGTCATCCCCTGGAGAGTTCCATGTGTCTTGGCATCACTATTCCTCTGAGTATAGAAGATGCTTAGTTAATGGACCCTGGATAGAAAGGGTATACTGCACTCCTGGCTTGTCTTTCTTAGTGGTAATCAGGTCCCTCCTTCTCTGTTCCCTTCACTCTCTTTATATCTTTTAAGACAAAAGATGCTGTAGGCCACACCTCAGGGAAATTTTTTTACATTAGATCAGGGCTGCAATCTGAGTAAGGGTATTATA
This sequence comes from Chrysochloris asiatica, assembly GCF_000296735.1. Taxonomy (NCBI): domain Eukaryota; kingdom Metazoa; phylum Chordata; class Mammalia; order Afrosoricida; family Chrysochloridae; genus Chrysochloris; species Chrysochloris asiatica. The sequence continues at coordinate 12,001,818 of NW_006408591.1, read as the reverse complement.
TCTCACCTTAATCCCATTGACAATTGATTGGCTGATCATATCAGGTTACATACATCATGGGTTATCTAGTGTTGATATAGCAGAAATACCACAAATAGATGGCTTGAACAAACAGAAACTTATTCTCTAAATTGGTTGTTGTTATTAGGCACTGTAGAATTAGTTCTGAGTCCTATGAACCGTATGCACAATAGACTGAAACACTTCTTGATCCTGTGCCATCCTCACAATAGTTGCTACTGTTGAGCTCATTGTTGCTGTCACTATGCTAATCCATCCTATTGGGGACTTTTTCTTTTTCACCAATCCTCCATTTTACTATTTTAGGAGGCTAGAAGTCCAAATTTAGAGTGTGGATCTGGAAAAAGGATCTTGCATCCTTTCAGCATCTGTAGGCCCAGCATTTGGAGATCTCGCTAGATCTTGGCATCATTCCCTGGATCTAGGACCTTCACAGTACAGTGTCCCCAGGTCCAAAGATTGCACTACACTCCCAGCTCTTCTTCCTTGACAGTTGTAGGTCCCTCTGAGCTCCAATTGCCTATTTAGTCTCTTTTATATCTCAAAAGAGATTGACAATATATAACTTAATCCTGCAGACTGTATCTGTTCTCATTATGAGCACAGAAATGAGGATTTATAACACATATGATAATTACATCAGAACAGAATTGATCATATAACATCACATGAAACACTACCTGGTCCTGCACCATCCTTACAACTGTTGGGGGTGATTGTAGTAAATTCTACCATATCATGAGAGATTACTACATTTTAACTGCCAAATCTCTGAAAATTCAGGCCCAGACAAGCTAATACAAAACCTTAAGTATCACAATGGGGTATGATTGCATCATTATATAACTGCCCAAATTCTGAGACTCAAAGCTCAAGCAAATTGGTATGTATTTTTTGTAGACACAATTCAATTCAAAACAAGCACTAAGACAGTTAACTTTTGTTTTGTTTGTTTGTTTCATGTCTTAGCTTTGACCTCAGTGAGATGTGCTGATAGAATGAACACCTACTACAGAGGGAAAATTATTAGGTTTTGCCTTAGGGCCTTTTGCAACAACCTTTTATTGTTCTTATTTTCATTTACAAAAGATCAAGAGAATACAAAAATAAGCCCAGGAATTTTTCTTTTGAAATAAATATAGAAAGAGTATGCCTGGCCATACTTAGAGTACTCAAAGAGCTTTCAAATGCCATTAACTCAAGAAACCTGGGTTTTGTACTTATCTTGACCACTTACAGGTAATTTAATTTTGAACATTATCTAATTTATCAAAATGTATGCCTCCTCTCTTTAAAATAACTTCTGATCAATTTTGTTTGGAAGAATCAAAATGGTACAACAGTAGTGAAAAACATGTGAACATTTTTTTTGAAAATTAAAGAGGAATTGATTTATGAGTGCTATGTTATTCCGTCAGAATTTTTTGGATCATACTCCAACGGTCTATGTTCTAGATTCTACTTTGTATCATTGATTATCTTTACTTTTCTGGAATTCTATATGTGGTATTTTCTAGAAAAAAAATTATAATAATGACTCATAATTAAATATACCAATGTTCACTGAAAAGTGGAAAATCAGATGAAAAGATATTCTCACTTCCATTCCCTGTCTTTTGCTTACCAATAAAAGCATGAAACTCTTTCAGTGTAAAGGAACCTATTTAAATATTTCATAATGCAGGAAAATCCCAAATATGCTCACTTCATTCTATAAGGCTAAAAGGAAAATAATACATAAACTACATATAGATATGCTATAATAAAAAGAAAGTATAATATACTTATATTAATATTCAAATACTAAAATTGAATAATAAAATTGAATAAACGAAGTGATGGAACCATTAGTAAGAATAAACTATTAGTAACTTTTAGTAAGAAAATATGAATAATAGAAACAGCAGACATTAACATAATAATTTCCTGGTAAATTATTATAAAAAATTAAGTCTGTTATGAAGAACATTACACTAATAGAGGAAAATAAAACAAAACAAAACCTCCCATAAAGTTCTAGTGTGGCACTACAGGATAAGCACTGGATCACAAAGTCTGTTTGAACTGCAAGACTGGCAGTTCAAAAAACCCACCGGCCAATGCTTAGACATCATATACAGGGACGCATTCCGTCAGAACCCACTCGATGGCACTTAACAACAAAAAAAAGTTGAAAAAGCATATAATAAAGTTCACTATCATTTCACAAGTAAAATTATAATCCTTTACAGGTGGGATAATCATATCTATCAAAAACACAAAGTATTATTTCTGGTTATGTTCTTAACTTATTAAACCTTCTCTACAGAGTCTATAAAATCATTAAAGAGATGATAACATTTTACAAATTACAATAATATGAAAGGGACAGGCTATGCCTCTTATCTAGATTACCTTATCTAAGTCTCACAACCTTCCTGGGAACTAAATTATTAGTCTCAATTTTTCAGGTAAGGAAACCTACTTTCAGAGACATTTAAATAACATGCCCATAACCACACAGCTAATATTAGGAGACAATCAAGTGAGAAATTCTTTCTCAAAATAAGTAAACTAAAGACAGACATGTAGTGTTATACCCATTTTGATGGTGTACCACTAATAGCTAGCTGAGATTGGTGTAGGACCAGGCAGTGTTTTGTTCTGTTGTACACAGGGTACTATGCATTGGTACTAACTCAATGGCACCAAACAACAATTGTTGTTGTTATGTGCTGTGGAGTTGGTTCCAACTCATAGCGACCCTATACAGGGTTTCTGAGGCTGTAAATCTTTATGGGACCAGAAAGCTCATCTGTCTTCCACAGAACAACTGGTAGTTTTGAACTGTTGACCTTGCGGTTCGCAGCCCAATTCATAACCACTACGCAACAGTAGCTATATAGAATATTGTCACTAAATGTTATAGCCATTTTCACACTGGAAGTGTCCATATAAAAGTCTAACTGTCCCTGCAAAATTGTGTTCCTCTTACTGTTCGATACCATCTGTGATCGTATCAGCAGGTGTTAATTGTTCTTTTGATAATATTAAAACTAATCTTATTAAGGTGAACAGTGGGGATGCCATATACTGCAACTTCAAACCAATTTCCAAAATATGAAAGATCTTGTATCCATTTTGCCTCCATATACTACACTTTTGATAGCTATGAAGTGGTCAATTCCCTAGAGACATTGTTAAGTATCTGCTTATGTGTTTGATGAGTTAGTTCCTCTATAAGACAAATTATTGTTGTTGTTGTTAAAGTGCATTTGATTTGGTTCCAACTTACAGGGTTGTATAGAGTTTCTCAGGAATAGCTGGAGAGTTTGAACCAACAAATTCGAAGTTACCTTGCAGTTAGCAGTCCAGTGCTTATCCTACACCACCACCCAGAACTCCAGCAAACATATTAAATGAGGTAATCTAAATATATCAGATATATTAGAAAATAGAAATCAATTGAAAAGGAACTTCATAGTACAATATTATGTACAATTTACAGGCTTAAAAGAACCAAAACACTTGTATAATAAGGAAAGCTTCACTTCTGTATGTTGTTGTTAAGTGTTGTTGAGTCAGTTCTGACTCATAGCAACCTTGTATAGGGTTTCTAAGGAGCGGCTAGAGAGCTTGAACCAGTGGTCTTGTGGTTCAAACTGACTTTGCAATCCAGCGCATTGGTACATACTAATTAGGAAAAATAAAATAATTGCTATAATCCAGTGACCTGTCTAGACACTTGAATGCAAAATAAATTTAAATATTTGCTTTTATGTCCTCTTAGAGAACAAAAGAAAATCCAGAAAACAAGCTTTTCTAGGAACATTATTTATAAGAAGATGTATGTTTTATTTTCGTTATCTAGAAAAGCGTTTGTGGAAAAGAATATTTGGAAACCAAAATAGGAATTTGACAATTTAGCTTGAATTAGATAGTGATGCTTTTCACAGTTCATATGTAATTGGGCCTACAATTACAATGAGCTGTAATTGTAGGGAATGACCATTCCCTGGAGAAAATTCATTGTTGATAAAGTAGAGCATCATCAAAGAAGAGGGAGACCCTCAGGGAAATGGATCCACACAGTAACTGCAAGAGTAGATTTTAAAATAGCAGCAGTTGTGAGGCTGACACAGGACCTGAAGTGTTTCCTTCTCTTGTGCAAAGCATCAGTAGATTCATAGATCTGTGTATATGCTAAAATTGTTGTTGTTATGTGTCGTGGAGTTGATTCCAACTCATAGTGACCCTATATAGGGTTTCCAAGGCTGTAAATCTTTAAGGGAGCAGAAAACCTCATCTTTCTCCCACCGAATGGCTGGTAGTTTCGCTCTGCTGAACCTGAGGTGGGCATCCCGATTTGTAACCACTACACTACCAAAATACAATTGACTTTCTTTCAAACCAAAATACTTTTGGAGATTAGCAAATTGATCAGAAAAGAAATAATTGTTGATGTGCTAACAGTCTGACTGGAGGGCACTGAATTACAACAATAAAGAGCCCCAAATGAGAATACTTAAAATATTAAGCTGAGAACTGAACTGTGAAAACTAGCATTCTCTTCTAACTTGATAATAAAAAGTAATCAAGGCTCCTTTTTTATAATAAATGACTGAGAGATATTTTAACATCTGTGTATTTTGTGTGGCACTGTAGGTTAATGCATTGGACTGCAAGGTCAGTTTAAATCACAAGATTGGTAGTTCAAGTTCAACAGCTGCTCCTTGGAAACTCTATACATGGTCACTATGAGTTGGAATCCATGGCACAACAGGCAGTTTGTTGGAGTACTGGTGTGGGTTAATGTTTTGAACTGCAAGATAATTTGTACCACAGGTTGTTGGTTCAAATTTACCAGTTACTCCTCGGAAACCCTATACAGGGTTTCTGTGAGTTGGGATCAACTCCATGGCACTTAACAACAGTAACAACAATGTAATTAGTTAGAACAGACTTCTTTCTCTTCTCTTTTTTTTTGTCTTCTGTTTATATTAATTAACCTCCAAAAGACTACATATGAATCTACTTGTTTGGGTTGTTTATTGTTGGATGCTGAGGAATTCATTCTGATTCATTTAGCACAGACACCATTTTACCTAGGGTATGCGGTAGGTTGGAAACTTTAAGCATAAGTGCAAGCAGACATTTTCCCATTCCTCCTAATGGATTTACTATACAAAGAAGTATAATAAGTATATTATTTATTTTATTTTTAAACTTGGAATTAAGTTCAGAACATTATACTGGTATATTTCTGAATGCACCAATACAAGCATACACATACATCCGCATGTCATCTCCAAGAGCACACACTCAGTCAGCTACACACACACACACA
>NW_006408591.1:11988756-11995096 GCF_000296735.1 Chrysochloris asiatica | reverse complement strand
TTTTGAAGATCTAGTGTGGCCCTGTGGGTTAATGCGCTGGACAGCAAGGTTAGTTTGAATTGCAATCCTATACAGGTTCGGTATGTGTTGGAACCGACTCAATGACACAACAACATTCTTTTTAAAGGAGTTCTGGTGTGGCACTGTAGGATAAAGCACTAGACCTCAAGGTCGGCAGTTCAAACCCACCAGCCGTTTCTTGGAAATTCTATAATGGGTCCCTGTGAGTCAGAACTAACTCAAAGGCACTTAACAATTATTTTGAATAGTATCTGTACACTGAACTAGAAACGACAAATACAACTTACAGAAGTCACTATCTTCATGAAATTGACACTTTATTTGTGCACTCTGTAAACAAATAAGTGATGGAGTAATAATAGCTAATGATAAGTGTTGTGGGGAAAAATAATTTCAGAAGGAAGAATAACAAAAGCTGAAGGTGAGAATGGGGGTAGAAGACTTTTGTTTGTTTTGTTTTAAACATAAATCAAGGACAAGAACCCTCACAAAAAACCTGGGATTATAGACATTATTGACTCGTGATAGCATTGTGTTTATCTTCTACACATAATCCTAGTGAAGTATTTTGTTGAAGGCCAGTATATGGATTAGGGACATCGAACTGGTGGTCATGTGGGATTGTATTTGCCCCATTGAACTAGACTGTAACATTTGAAAGAAATATGTCTACATCCAAATTTTCTACAACAATATCAATGACTAATTATTACATCTATGCCACTTCCTCCTTCCATAAATGAGTCATGGCATTCCATATAAGTGTAAGGCAATATAATTAATCAAAGGAATTCATTTGAATATGACATCTGGTTTATCATATCAGCAGAAGCAACATACTTAAACCTGACACACCCACCCACTGGCACAGGAAAACATCTTTGACTTGGTTAAAATGATCACTGAAATCTTTTGACTGATTGGCTAGATCCAAATTTCATAAACAGGTCCTCTGACTCCATGCATAAGGATTTAAGGACTTCCACTCCTGCTGGGAAAGCTACAGGTCATTATCACATAACACTGCCTCTGCTGTTACATATTTCAAATTACTATCCTTTCTTCTCTCCCTTACATCCATTTCCACACTACTGATGCCATTCCCACTGTGCATAAAATTAAGAATTAGATGTCTGCTTAGTAATCATGATGCGGTTTGTTTATTTATTTTGGGAAGTGCATATGTGGGGGTGCTTTTACAATTATCTTTATTCTCTGTAATTAATTTCCAGAGTATTAAATGTTAATTAGCCCTCTGTGTGAAGTGTCAATGATATCATCTAAGTCAGGAAAGCAAGAGGTTTAATTTTCCAACCTATGGGAATTTCTTTCCACCTTATTTTTTAGCTCATTTTGAAGAGGAGAAGGAAGCTAAAGTGAAAAGGGGGATAAGGAAAACTTTTAGGAATCTAATTTTGGGGCTCTCTGACTTTATTTTTCACAAGCTTGTAATTGCTTTCTACTGCTTGGGGTGAATCCTTGGGCTCCCATAATGGATGCTATGGTACTAAGTAAGCCAAGATCTAAATTTTCAATATGACAGAAAGTACTGGCTTGACAACTATTAACCTCAGTGGCCAGATTATCTAGAGCTGAGTATGAAGAAATATCAAATGCCTAAATGGACTCAGGTGTCTGAATATGCTTAGAATTCCACTGGCATGAAGGTCCTCTTTAGTGATTTCCACATAAGAGGAAACAGTAAAAAGTTATTGAGAAAAAAATGTAAGCTCTCTCATCACTGCCTTGCCCTTTCGTGTACAAGAGAACAAAACACTGTCTAGCCCTGCACCATTAATATGTTTGAGTCCATATGTATAGAAGTATTGAAACCCATTGTCTCAATACATCTCATTGAGGATATTTCTCTTTTTTGCTGATCAACTGAAATTTGCTTCTTCAAGGACTGGTCCCTACTGATAACAGGTCCAAAGAATTTGAGTAAATGGTTCACCTTCGCTTCTAAGCAGAATTCTGTATGTACATCTTCCAAGGAAGACTTACTAGTTCTTCTGGTAGTCCAGGGTAGCTTTATTATTCTTCACCAATGTAATTCAAAAAGGAACTTTGGTAGCATAGCAGTTACAAATTGGGTTGTTAACCTCAAGTTTAGCTGTTTGAAACTACCCACTGTTCCATGGGAGAAAGATGAGGATTTCAACTGACATAAAGATCTACAGCCTCGGAAACCCCATGTAGGGTTGCTATGAGTCAGAACCAAATCCACAGCAAACCTCCAATATAATTCAATGGCATAAATTATTCTTCAGTCTTCCTTATTGTCTATCTTTTGTATGCAAATCAGGTGATTAAAAATACCGTGACAACTTCAATAGTTTCTTCAGTTATCGTGTTGGTGCTTATTGCTCTAGGTTATGAGTATTTTTATCTTTTTTTAAATTTATTTATTTTTTGCATTGAGATGCAATCCAAACATAAGGCTGTACTCTCTGATTTTCATCAGTAAGTTCTTCAAGTCTTATCCACTTTTAGTAAGCAAGGTGGTGTCATCTATGTAATTTGTTGTTGTAGTACTGTTGAGTCATTTCCAACACATAGCCACTCTGTATAGGGTTTCCAAGGAGCAGCTCCATATAGCAGATTGTTGATGTGTTCCTCCAACCCTGATGATACATTCTTCTTCCTATACTCCAGCTGTTTCGGATTGTTTGCCCAACAAAGAGATTGAAAAAATTGGGTGAAAGAACACAACCATGACACACACTTTTCCTGGCTTTCAACAATTTACTATTCTCTATTCTGTTTGAATCCATCATTCATATGTCAGTTTGTCATACTGTGGTGGCTTGTGAGTTGTGATTCTGGAAGCTATGCCACCAGTATTTTAAATATTAGCAGGGTCACCCACGGTGGACAGGTTTCAGATGAGCTTCCAGAAGAAGACAGACTAGGAAGGAGTGACGAACTACTTCCAAATATTTAGTCACTGAAAACCTTATGAATAGCAGAGAAACACTGTCAGATATGTTGTTGTTGTTGTTGTCAGGTGCCATCGAGTCGGAACCGACTCATAGCGACCCCATGCACAGCAGAACGAAACAATGTTCGATCCTGGGCCAACCTCACCACCGCTGCCACCCCTGAGTCCATCAATGATGCCACCTGGCCGATCCATCTCGTTGGAGGTCTTCCTCTTTTTCTCTGACCTTCCACCCTACCCAGCATGACATCCTTCTCCAACGATTGTTTCCTCCGGACTACATGTCCAAAGTAGGAGAGACGAAGCTTAGCCATCCTGGCCTCCAAGGAGCACTCTGGCTGCACTTCTTCCAAAACAGATCTATTGGTTCTTTTGGCAGTCCATGGCACCCTCAGTATTCTCCTCCAACACCACAACTCAAAGGCATCAATTCTTCTACGATCCTCTTTATTCACTGTCCAGCTTTCGCACCCATATGAGGCTATTGAAAACACAATGGCCTGGGTCAGGTGCACCCTAGTCCTCAAGCTGACATCTCTGCTCTTCAATACTTTAAAAAGTTCCTGTGCAGCAGATTTGCCCAGTGCAATACGTCGTCTGATCTCTTGACTGCTACTTCCGCGAGTGTTGATAGTTGATCCAAGAAGAATGAAGTCCTTGACAACTTCAATCTTTTCTCCATTGATAAGAATGTTGTTTATTGGTCCAGTGGTGAGGATTTTTGTTTTCTTGACATTGAGATGCAATCCATATCGAAGGCTGTGCTCTTTAATCTTCATAAGTAAATGTTTCAAGTCCTCTTCACTTTCAGCGATCAAGGTTGTATCATCTGCATATCGCAGGTTGTTAATGAGTCTTCCTCCAATCCTGATGCCACGTTTTTCTTCATAGAACCCAGCTTCTCGTATTATTTGCTCAGCATACAGGTTGAATAAGTATGGTGAAAGAATACAACCCTGTCTCACACCTTTCCCAATTTTAAAACTTTCAGTGTTCCCATGTTCTGTTCGAACAACTGCTTCTTGGTCTAGGTCAGATATAGTGCCGGAAAATGAACCCCTCAGGTTTGAAGGCACTCAAAATGCAACTGGGGAAGAGCTGCCACCTCAAAGTAGAGTTGACCATAATGCTGCCAATGGAGTAAAGCCCATGGGAGAAAAGCTCGTAAGATCTTCCTTCATTTGCTGATGGGGTACAACTCAAAATGAAGAGAAACAGCTGTAAACATCCATTGAAAATCAGAATATGAAATGTATGAAGTATGAATCTAGAAAAATTAGAAATTGTCAAAAATGAATTGGAACACATTGATATCTTAGGCATTAGTAAGCTGAAATCGACTGGTTGGTATTGGCCATTTTGAATCTGACAACCACATGGTTTACTAAGCCAAGAATGAAAAATTGAAGAGGAATGGTGTTGTATTCATTGTCAAAAAGAACATATCCAGATCAGTCATGAGATACAACGTTGTCTGTGATAGGATAATATCCATGCACCTACAGGGAAGCCCAGTTAATACCACTACTATTCAAATTACACACCAACCACTGAAGCCAATGAAGATGAAATACAAGAATTCCACCAACTTCTTCAATCTGAAATTGATCAAATATGTAATCAAGATGTATTGATCATTACTGGTGATTGGAATGCAAAGATTGGGAGCAAAGAGGAAGGATCAGTAGTTGGACAATATGGCCTTGGTGATAGAAATGATGCTAAAGATCGCATGATAGAATTCTGCAAAATCAATGGTTGGTTCATTTCAAATACCTTCTTTAGACAGCATAAGAGATGACTATACACATGGACTTTGCCTGATAGAATACACAGAAATCAAATTGACTACATCGGCAGAAAATGACAATGGAAAAGTGCCATATCATCAGTGCAAACAAGACCAGAGGCAGATTGTGGAACAGACCATTAATTACCGAAATGCAAATTCAAACTGAAGTGGAAGAAAATGAAAATAAGTCCAAATTATTTTCTCAGCACACACATTGAATAAGTATGGTAAAAAAAAATACAACTCTGACACAAGTTGAAATAGACATGCTTAGCAATTTGTAATACCCCACATTGGAGCACTGTCAGGTATAATAAAGACTACTGTGATAGGAAAAGCCAAGTGAAAACCATGAAAAAAGAAGACCAAAATACTGCCACCATCACTGATTTGAAGGATCTAGGGTGTGGATTCCCACCACAACCCATTCAAATCTTTTATTTGACCTGTGCAAAAATAGATGGATATGTGAGAATAGAAATGAACTGTTATACACATAACCAGGTGATGATTACAATTTTAGCTTCTGTTTCTGATGTGACTTCTTTGCTTCAGCAAATTAATATCTTGGTACATGATATGCAACTATTGATTTAATTAATGCTTTTTTTTCTATACTTGTTACAAATGATCACCAGTAGCTATTTGCCTTCATCAAGCAAGATCAGCATTACACCTGTACTGTCCTGCCTCATGATTATAGCAGCTCTCCAATCCTATTTTATAGTTTAGTCCATAGGGAACTTGATTTCCTTTTCTTGCACAAGATGTCACAATGGTAAATTACATTGATGACATTATTCTCACTGAACTTAGAAAGGAAGACATAGCTGTTACTTTAGACTTATTGACAAAACATTTGTATGCTTGTTGTTAGGTGCCCTGGAGTCAATTCTAACTCATAGTAACCCTATAGATAACAGAATGAAAATACTACTCAGTCCTGTACCATCCTCACAATTGCTATGGTTGAGGCCATCGAAGCTATGATTGTGTCAATCCTTCTCATTGTCAGTCTCTTCCAAAAGTGGGTGTGAAATTTTTGTATGATATTCGGTGGGAAAATAACCTGATTAAAAATCAGGTGCCTTCCACCTCAATGAAATTTCTAGAGGGTCCAGTGATGCAGAGCATGTTGAGATATTTCTTCTAAAGTGCTTGCCTGTGGCCCCTCCTAGAACTAAAAAGGAAGCATGATGTCCAGTGGGTTTCTTTGGATTTTGTAGACAATATACCCCTCATCTGGTTGTGCTATTCTGTCCTATTTATCAAGTAACTCAAAAATGGCTGGTTTTGAGTGAGGCTCTGAACAAAGGAAGGCTCTGAACAAAGTTCAGACTACCATATAAACCGCTCTGCCATTTGAACCATTTAATCCAACTTATCCAATGGTGCCTGAACTGTCAGTGGAAGATAGAGTTACTGTATGGAATATTTGGTGTGACACTGTGGATAATGGCCCAGACTGCAAAATCATTTGAATTGCAAGGTCGGCAGTTCAAGTTCACCAGTTGCTCCCTGGAAACCCTATACAGGGTCACTATGGGTTGGAACTGACTCAACAGAACTTAACAATAAAAGATTAT
>NW_006408591.1:11979104-11988656 GCF_000296735.1 Chrysochloris asiatica | reverse complement strand
GGTTTTACTCCTCTAGAGAACTCAGCATAAGCCAATTCATTAGGAACTTAACAAATCTCTAATTGATTTAGACCTTGCAGAACTTGGACTATGATACAAATTTATGCATCAACTATAAATTCCAAAGATGAAGAAATTTAATTTTTAAGCCAACTTTTCCATTCTGAAATTAACCAAACATGTAATCAAGATGCATTCATAATTACTAGAAACTGGCATTCAAAAATTGGAAACAAAGAAGAAAGAATAGTAGTTGGAAAATGTGGCCTTAATGATAGAAATGATGCAGTAAATTACACGACAGTTTTGTGAGACCAATGACCTATTCTTTAAAAATAACTTTTTTAAACAAGATAAATGGTAGTTATGCATGTGGACCTTGTCATATGGAATACAAAGGAAACACATCAATGATATCTGTGTAAAGCGATGATGGAGAAACTCAGTATCATCAGTAAAACAAGGCCAGGTACCTCTAGTGGAGCAGACTATCAATTGCTCATGTGTAACTGAAGAGTTGAAGAAAAAAAATCAAGCCTTTAGTAGAAGTATTGAAGGAATCTAGGTAGAAAATATTGAACAAAGAAAGCATCAAGAGAAGATGGAAAGAATACTGAGTCACTATACCTGAAATAAATGATCAGCATTCAACCATTTAAGTAGGTAGCACATTATGACGAACCAATGGTACTAAAGGAATAAGACCAAGGTGCATTGAAAGCTTGGTAAACAAACAAACAAACAAACAAAAAATTAACAAGGCTCCAGCAGTTGTAAACACAAAATGAGATGTTTCAACAAGTAGATGCAATACTGTAAGTGCTCAATCATCTATGCATAGAAATTTGGACACGTTATCAAAATGAAACAGTTCCTGAAGAAGACCATCATGCTTATTAACATAGTCAGTGAAAAGAGGAAGCCCCTCATTGAAAAAAGTCAGTCTCTTGACTGACACAGGGGCTGCATCAATGGGCTTGAGCATAGAAACAATTGTGAGGATGACACAGGATTGAGCACTATTTCATTCTGGTGCACCTAACAAGAGCCATTTATATTTCCTTCTCTCATCAAGTTGATGACCATGCATTGAACTAGACTCAAGAGAAGTCAAAACATGCATATTTTTCAGTAAGAATACTTCTATTGCCATCATTGCAGATAAACCTCAGCTTTGCACCAATATTAAAATGCAAATAAAATTTGATATTTTATAAAGAACATATGTGTTCACATGCTTTTTACTTTCTCACTTGAACTTGTTGCTCCTTGAATTTTTATCCAATTAAAATATCATACTCATCATTTTTATGCTGAAATTCATTAAAGTACTACAGATCTAGTAGTAGGAAACCAGGCACAGATTCCAGACTTATTTCTTGGGATTGCTTATAATACATGGGAACATGTGTCTGCTGCTGAAGCAGATAAATTGTGACTGGGATTTTACAATTTATTTGCAGAAGATTTGCAGGGAGCTAGTAGTCACTGTTGTAGTCACACTACTAAAAGTGTAATTAAAGCTAATAGTTCATAACGTCTGAGCAGTATCTGGAGGAACAGGAAGAATTGCTCCCCACTGTCAAGTTTTGCACAGCTAACCGGTGGCATCTAGGAATGTTCCAGCCTACCTCTCAAGCATCTGGCATTGACTTCTGCTGACTGCAGGCAAACAGATTTGATGGATCAGTATTGAATTTGGAATGGAAATGTTATTTTTCCTAACATACTTACATCCCTTTCAGTGTACCTAAAAAGCTTTACTTCTGGGATGGGATATATAAACTATCACTAACCAGCCATTAATCTAATACCTCTTCAGGGGTGAATTTGTCATATTAAGTCTGTGTACAAATGTTGATTTAAATAAGTCTATAGATGAAATAATTTTTAAAGACTTTGATATTTAGAAACAAGCTATTTTAGAATTATAAGGACCATATGAATCAACTGCAATGAACTATTTTTGTTTTGTTTTAATTTTTTTTTTTTTGCCAATAAGGAGAAAATCTAGAAAAGACAAGTTGCTTACACAACATTATAGCCCAGTTCTTTTGGATATTAGTCCTGAGAACATCACAATAAACTTACCCACTCTAAATTATTTATTTTCTATAATTTACATACTTGTTTAAATACCCTGATTGCATGTAGAGTCAGAAGTGTAGGAGGGAAGTACAGAGATGCTAAAAACACTAATGGAAAATATTGATATTCAAATTCTACCTAAGTCCCATTGAACCAGAATGTCTAAGATAGGAATATTTATATGTACATATGTATTTAATTCTCAATGTTATTATAAACTGCAGCTAAGGTGGAGAATTATTAGTTCACATTTTGATCACATCAGGAAAGAAAAGAAAATAAAATAGATGTCTGTTTCCTCTTCTCTCTCCCTCTTTATCTGGACAGCTCCTTACATTCAAGGTTTCTCAATTCAAACTCTCTTTCTTGAGAAATGCTCCATAACATAAATGTATCTCTCCTTATATGATAACTTGTATATATAAAACATTTTGATAAAACAATGAATACTACTAGCTTTTAATGTCTTATGTCACCCAGGCATGCTTTTAATTGAGTAAGAAAACATAATTGGAATGTAGTCTCAATTTAATGGAACTATTTTAGACAAAATCATCAAGGGCTATAAAAGATCCTTCTGGGTGAAAGGCTTTCTTCAAATGTCTTAAATTATATTGTATTCATTAATATGATATGGTCCTGTAGAATACGCACTGGACTGCTAACCACATGGTCAGCAGTTCAAACCCACAAGCCACTCCTAAGAAACCCTATATAGGTTGCTGTGAGTTGGAACCAACTCAAGGACACTTGACAACAAGACAACAATCTATCTGCATATTGATTAAGTTATATTTAGTACTGCTGCATAACCAGCTTTCATCCTACAAATAACCCAAACTTCATATAGGTTTTTGAGTTTGGTAAGCTACCACTCATTAAATGTTCATGTGCTAGCACTACATGTAATCATCCCAAGAGCCCTAAGAAAGGGATGGCCTTATCCCCATTTAAGAGATGGAATAATTGATGTATCTACTTTACAGAATTGCTGTTGTTGTTAAGTGCCATGGAGTCGGTTCCAACCCATAGCAACCCTGGATAGGGTTTCCGAGGAGTGGCTGATGAGCTTGAACTGCCAACCTTACAGTTCAAATGGCTTTGCAGTCTGGCACATTAACCCACAGCACCACACCCAGGACTCAAATTAATTTCTATCTGAATTCAGAGAAATTGGATTTTACCATGTCATGCATTACAAACTCCAGAATGGTCAGATTAACACAATAGTTTATGTCTTGGGTAAATAGCGCTAGAGTTTCTCTAAACATCTTTTTTGGAATAATACACTATTTTTCATTTTTAACTTTGTTGATACTAATCTTAGAGAGAGAGAGAGAGAGAGAGAGTGAGAGAGAGAGAGTCCTGGTGTGGCACTGTGGGTTAATGCACCAGACTGCAAAGCTGTTTGAACTGCAAAGTCGGCAGTTCAAGCTCACCAGCTGCTCCTTGGAAACACTATACAGTCACTATGTGTTGGAACTGACTTGATGAAACTTAACAACAAATAACAATAACAAGGCGCCTGCTAAAATTAACATCTGGTAGACTTATTACCTCAGTTACTTCTCAATAACTAATTGAGATCTTTCTAATTTTCTCTTCTCCTAACTCATTTTAATCATAAAACTACCTTGAGTTCTCATTAAAATATTGATGACATTTTGTGGATTAAAATTTTAAGTATGCAATTAAACCCTTAAACTTAGAGTACATTTGCATGTAATAAATTCTCATGAAATTATGTTATGAAATTATGTTTACTCACATGTATTTCCAAGCTCTAAAAGTCCCACTTCTCTTTGAAAAAGAAAGAGATACACATTATAAACATGGGCAAATTGGACATGCTGTGTTTTAACATGTTACAAATGTGAAACGAACACTGTGTCTTTGGAAGTGACACAAAAGGAAAAAAAGAGAGAGAGAGAGAGAAAGAGAGAGAGAAATTGTCATCTAAGAACCTGCTCATAAAGGTGTAGGACTCAGGGCAGGCCACCGGTAAGGGCACCTGGTCCTCTGGTTCTGATGGAGGCCACTGGTGTAGTAGAGGGGAGGGTGCTTGTGTGGCCCTTAGGGAAACTCAGCTGTTGCATTTGTGTTCATTCATTCACTGAGTGAAGGCTCCCTATGAGACACTGGGAGCCAGATGGATTTTCATGCAAAGGCTCTAGACTATGAAAGCAAGAAGCAGCTAGAAGAGGAAGAAAATAAAATCATCAGTGAACACTAATACTTGGATTTGCCAGGGCTGAAAGAGAAGGAGAGTGTGATAAACGAAGAGCAGAGCTTCTCGTTATGCCTAAATCCTTCTCTTTGGAAGACTGTCATTTAGGATTTAATCCTGAGGTTGAGAAACTAATGCTTCAGATGAACTATAAGAAATAATCTGAAGAAGTTGAAGAAGCAACAGTGGACCTTGATGTAGAAACAGGTACAAGGTATGAATAAATGGTGGGAATAATTGGAAAGAAATTTGACAAGAATAGACATGGTGACAATTATGAAGAAGATAAAATAGGAACATGAAATAAACCAAGGTATAAAACCCCAATATTAAAATGAAAGCCTTGTGAAAGATAGCACAATTTGGAACTTAACTCTGATTGTTTCTCTGTAGCTTTTGATATGAATAATGTGTATTTGTTAACAAGTGTATAATTTTGGAAAATGCTGTTCCCAAAACAGATGTGTAATGGATGTTATACATCCTTTGCTCAACAGTGTTCATCAATAGTGGGTAGTTTGCCCTAATTCTTCAAATGTACATAGTTACATGGTGACTTTCTACAGACCTTTGACCTCAGAGTTGTAAAATATAGTCTATTGACCCTGACCTTCAATAAATTAATATCATTGCTTAAACTGCAAAAAAAAAATTTTTTAAAAAAGAGAAATTATATTTTTTGTTTCACAAAATCATTGCCACACAAATCTTCTCCAGTAGCAATGCATATTTTATGTTGTATGTTAATTGAGAATATCAGCCTATCAAAGGAAATGACAGCGATATTCCCAGAGTTCATACTAATTACAGAAAAATTACAGCTAGAAGTAAATTTATCCTTTTTAGTGACGCCTACTTTTCATCTGCTACATTGTCCTGGTAGTTGAGACTGGAGTCAGCACATGATATGTTGTAAATTTGGTTTGTAAATATGCACCTAATGTGGAAACCCTAGGAATATTTGATAAACAGATTGCTTTCTGTCTAAGAATATGTGTTTTATGTTGCAATTTTGTACAATGTGAAATATCTATGAGGTGCCCTTGGACAGGGAACCCTTTGTTAACGAGCTACCAAGATTAGCTGGGATAACCTGCAGAAAATCCTTACTAAGCAAAAGGAGATGCTGGTCCATGTCAACATGACACAACCATCGTCCTTGTCATCTTTAAAGACTAATCCCTAAGCTACCACTTGCTGTAATATGATTGTGTGAGCTCGTTAACATTTGATAAAACATCCACTTATCCTTATGGTCTCAAACCTATTTTCTTATACCTGTTAGAAAATCTTTTATGAAAAATGTAGCATCTCGTGTGTTCTCTAAAATCACAAGATTAAATGGTGGAAGAACATAGATTCATTTTCAGCTGACAATAATCTCAGAATGATAGAAACATACTGACTCAAGCTATACAAAACATGAGAAAAATAACAACTCTAATTTTGTATTTATCATGTGGTCTCTCCAGTATTGCTTGGTGTGCATGTCCTTTGAGTAGAAGCAGGAGTAGCAATAGTAGTCCCTATTTTAATTGGGGCTATATGAAGTGCTGACCTGTATTCTCTTTTCTGAACATCATTAAAATTCCCATAATGGTAGTCTCTTCACACTGCAAGAGATGCTTGGGAATGTACCCTTTGAGGGATGCTCTGCTGGACAAAATCACTAATCAATGTTACAAACATCAGTTCCTCCTCCTCCTGACCCTGGCACTCACTCCCTGGAATTGCCCACATGAGATAGAATTGAGCTTCTGAGTAACACAAGTAACTAGTTTGGAGAAAGTCTGTCCATTGAGAGCCTCCCATGTGGTTCTAAAAAATAGTTATTATGTGTATCACATTGACTATAAGCTAATTCCATGAGTCCCCAAGCACTTTCTGATTTAGTGCTACTTTCAGGTGCTGCAATTACAGTCAGGGAAAAAAATACTATTTTTACAGATTATATAGATCTGTGTTTCAGAATCAATACTGTATAGGAAAATCAAATGTCTATTGCAATTTTTACCCAATTATCCATTTTCTTGTAGAAAAAATGTACAGCTTTACCTCCTAAGGAATACAAAAACATGAATATCTTTAATTTTCTTTATGTATTTTAGAAAACCGAAATGTGAGCATATAAGATTAACCTTTACAAGGATGTCATTCCTTATTTTGGAAAGAATAGATGTAATGGACATCAATCTAAACAAAGTTTTGAATTACCTTTATTATATCATAAATAATCACAGACTCACAAAATAATTATGGCCTAAGATATAAACCCAGTGTATTTTGAAGGTTAATGAAACACAAAACATATGTGTGTATAAAAGAGTTTTCATAAAGTTTGTGGAAAAACTACATTGTCTTTTCATTCCATTTTTTCTATGAAATATTTGAAGCCCTCCATAGATATGATGAGAGAAGTACATTACATGTACAAGTGGGAATAATTTGAACTTCTTAGAGAAGTTTCAAACCCACTGCTGACAGTCAATCTAGTCATAATGAACCTACAAGAAGAAGCAGAACTACCCCCATAGGATTTCCAAGGCTATAAATCTTTAGGGAAGCATACTTCCATACATTCATGCAGCTCATAGGTTTAATCCACTGATCTTTGGTTAGCAGCTGAGCACTTTAACCACTGTGCCACCAGCAGTGCATTAGAACCATGATTCCATATTCTGTTGATGTAGCCACCAGTATGGATACTCTGTAAGTGGAGTCACTTACAAACGTGTTGGTGTTCATTACATAATATATGTGTGTTTATTACATAATATATGTATGTGTGTGTTTGTGTATATATATATTTTTAATTACAAGTCTACCACATTTCAAGGTTGAATCCTGTAATTGCTAACCATATACATGAATGCTTATGATCTCTCCAGGTGACTTATGTTTTCTGATATTAGTATATGACATACTAATATTTTAAGGTGGTCTTATGACAACCATAGCCTCATGACAAGCCAGTAGTGAGAAAAATAGCAGGAAGATCCAAATTAATTTACATAGAAGGGTGTCATTCTACGTCTATTATTTTCCTTAAGAAAATGACTTTTTGAAACAAAGCATGATGAATCTAACTGAAAATACTGAAAGGCAGATTCAGTCCTAAAAATTAAATAAATAAAACACTCCACTGATATGAAAAGGTGAGAAAATAAACTTGCCTAAATTGGGATAAACTGTTAATTACATTAATGTTGTTTGTGATATTTCTTAAATGTTCCATTTGTAAATGTAAAGGTGAGCAACAGCTTTCAATAAATTACTATAGAAAACATAATGACTCATCTTTTAAATTAACTGAAATTAAGTGTGCATTTGATAAGTCAGTATTGGTATTTAATTTGCATAGATGGTCAATACATACCTCTTTTTTAAAGTCTTTCATTTTCTACAAAAGAAAAGGCAAGACATGAAATTTAAAGACTTATCATTCCTGAAATTCTTGGACTATTAAGAAGAATAAAATGTGTCTTTTGATTTTTCTGTAATATTATTTTAAAATTCTCATGTAGGTCATTACAAATTCTAGAGTTGGATCAATCAAAGGGAGGTGAATTAGCAAGGTGCAAGGAAGCCACCTTGAAATGGATTTTGTGAAATAATTGTGTGAACATATGGCCTAGAAATTAAATTGATTCAGCTAAACAAATTATATTAAGTAGATCAGGAAATTTTCAGTCATTTTGTCAGGTGATTTCACTTAGAAGCAAATGTGTAATTTGAGACTTTGAGAAAGAGAAGAGGGCCTATAGTCTATGTTTTTCAGAGATACAGAAAGAACACAAATAAAATTTAAATCTCCAGTAATCATTAAACAGTTTGTTATTTTTTTAAAAGTACATGTCAGGATTCACTACTTGAGACAAGATGTTAGGAGAGCTTTTGAATTAGATGGTTTATTTGCTTTATAAATGAAAATTATCGAACATCTAAGTTTTTAATAATTTCTTCATTTATTTATTAGTTTTTTTTAAAAAAACAAGTATTTATTAGAAAATAACTCTCAGACTGTAGAGGTTTGTGTACTGCTATGATACCGGAAATTATGCGATCTGTATTTCAAAGACAAGCAAGATCACCCATGGTTGTCAAATTGCACTGGAGCTTTCAGATTAGGAACACACTAATAAGAAGGACTAGGCAACCCAATACTGTGGCACTAGCCCTAAAAACAGAATGAATAGAAGCAGAACACTGTCTGATATATTACAAGAAGATAATCCTCACAAGTTGCAAGATAATCAGAATGTGACTGGGGAAGACCTGCTTCCTCAGAGAAGTTGTTACTGTTGTTTTAAGCATGATTGAGTCAGTTCCAACTCATAGCAACCCTGTATAGAGTTTCTGAGGAATGACTGGTGGGTTTGAACCAGCTTTGCTGTTTGCCAGTCCAATGTTTAACTATAGTGCCGCATCAGAACTCTTCAAAGTAGAATCAACAGTAATTATGTGAATGAAACAAAGTTTTCAGGACCTTTGTTTGTCCTTGGAGTATGACTCAAAATGATAAGAAACAGATACTATTTATTAATAATAGGAAAACTGAATGTATGAAATATGTATCTAGGAAAGTTGGAAGTTGTCAAAAATGAAATGCATACATATCAAGATCCTAGGCATTGTTGTTGTGGTTAGGTGCTATTGAATCAGCTGCAACCCCTGTGCACAACAGAACAAAACACTGCCTGACCCTGTGTCATCCTCACAATTGTTAACCTTGAGCCCATTGCTGCTGCCACTGTGCCAATCCATCTCATTGGAGGTCTTCAACTTTTTCACTGACCATCAATGTCAACTTTTTGTGATTCATGATGTCCTTGTCCAGGGTCTAGACAGTCCTCAGGTATGAGCAATGAAGTCTTGCCATCTGGGCTTCTAAGGAGCATACAGGCTATACTTCTTTCAACATACATTTGTTTGTTTGTCTAGTAGTCCGTTTTGCTTTAAATGTTTTTCTCAAAAACCGTAACACAGGACTTCTGGTTTGCCAAGGCAGCCAGACGGCACAGGTGAGTGAGGCTCTGAGTTCGGGGGAGGGGAACTCAGGAAAGAAACCTTCCTGTGGTGAACCCACACCATTACAGCCACCATAAGACTCAGTACTTCAAAATCATAAACTAGCTTTTTCTAAAAAAAAATCACCATGCTGAGGAACTACTGGCTTTTTAAACTTGTACCCGCAGCTGCATGCAGCATAACCCCAACTACTTTGAGCTTGGGGAGGG
>NW_006408591.1:11977529-11978230 GCF_000296735.1 Chrysochloris asiatica | reverse complement strand
CTGAGGGTTGAGATGACACATTTCAGAGCCTTTTGAATTGCAAGGTGGGGGTTCAAACTCACCAACCGCTCCTCAGGAACCCTATCTGGGTCTCCTTTTTATAGCTGGTTTAGCAGGAGTCCCAGCATGGCTCTGAGGGCTGGGGCGTCACTACAGAGCCTTTTGAACTGCAGGGTCGGTGGTTCAAGCTCACCAGCTGCACCTCGGGAACCCTTTATGGGTCTCCCTTTTGTTTACTGGTTTAGCAGGAGTCCCAGCGTGGCTCTGAGGGCTAGGTCGCCACTACAGAGCCTTTTAAACTGCAGGGTCGGTGGTTGAAGCTCACCAGCTGCTCCTCGGGAAACCTATCTGGGTGTCCCTTTTTTTTAAGCTGGTTTAGCAGGAGTCCCAGCGTGGCTCGGAGGCTGGGGCGCCACCACAGAGACTTTTGAACTACAGGGTCAGTGGTTCAAACTCACCAGCCGCTCCGCAGAAACCCTATACGGGGTCATTACGGGTTGTAATCGACTCGACAGTGCCTAATAACCAGGAGAGGAGGGCAGAGTGACGGAAAGAGAGTTAGGACATTAAAGACATACCTACATTAAGCCACAGATTTTCTTCTTCTTATTATTGTTGTTGTAGTTTTATAATAATTTTTTTTTCTTTCATTCATTCTTTTTTCATTTCTTCTTCCTCTTTTCATCCTCTGCCCCAATCCC
>NW_006408591.1:11961211-11965304 GCF_000296735.1 Chrysochloris asiatica | reverse complement strand
ATTTTCCTAATGTAATACATCATTTTATTATATATTTTTTCTTAAAATTTTTATTGTGAATTGAGTGAAAGTTTAGGGCAGATCATCAGTTTTACATTCAACAAATCATATACTTTGTTTCATTACAACGCTTAAGTTGTTGTTGTTATGTGCCATGGCATCAGTTTCAACTCATAGTGACTCTTACAGGTGCAGAAAGCCTCAAATTTCTCCTGCGGAACAGCTGGTGATTTTCGTAACCACTACGCTACCAGAAACTACCAGCTGCTCTGTGGGAGAAAGATGAGGCTTTCTACTCCTGTAAAGATTTACACCCTCGGAAACTCTGTACAGGGTCGCTATGGGTCGGAACCGACTCAATGGCACTTAACAACAACAAACGCTACCAGAGGAGGGGGGGGGGAAGAGCTAAAAAGAATAGAGAGAAATACTGTTAATTGATGGTACATGGAGGGGACTATAACAATCCCCTCCATGTACTGTCAGTTAACAGTATTTCTCTCTATTCATTTTAGTACTTTTTTAAAAAACACTCAGGCATATACAATAATTTAAATCACCAAAAGGCACATTCTGCAAACTTGCCTCCGGGCCAGCTCTCAGTTCTTGTCTTCCCATGAATCTAGAGTCCTCAGCTGCTCCCTCTCCCCATGTCCCCCACTCTCCCTCTATCTCTGGTGTCGCTGCATATATGAATAAGGTCTCTACATTCCACTTGTGTTCTTCTCTGATAATGGTCCTAGGGTCCTCTGTTTCTGAACTTTAAGATTAACTACTTGCCAGATTTTGTTACTTCTATTTTTATAATTATGACCATCACAATTAGTCATGATAACAGTTACTCATTACTAAATCTTAAGAATTGTATCCCCATCTCCTTTCACCATACTCATCTAGACAAGATGAGAACTATTCAGTGGCTTCCCAGTGAACAATTTGCTTATTCTTGTAGTAACTAGTCATACTACCATTTTTGTTTTGTGTTTTTCCTGCTAATCTTTCTTTGAAGATGTATCTTCTGTGGCTCTAGCTGTTCCAGGCTGGTCTGTTTGTCCTTTCTAGTGAGAATGTCCCACCTCTGAAGGTTCTTGATGGGGCTCAGGATTCCACCTAAGGCCCTATACACTGCAAAGGTTCCACAAGAGGACTATTTCACTGCACAAATTCTAGAACCATTTTATGTATTCCAGTCAGTTATAAGCTGAAGACAGGCTTACAAGCTTTCTGTAATCATGTTTTCCAACATTGCTTTCTATCCCACTCAAATGTCTATTTTACAATAGTAGGCAAGGGAAACCAATATTCATAAGACAGTCAAGCATCTTAGTATTTATTATTTTCCCTCTTCAGACTATGCCTCAATCCCTGTATCACAGAGCCCTGCTGCATCAGTATTTACCTCTGTCCCATTTATTCCACGCAAAATTGTCTGTGTTCTCCTATCTACATTGTTCTTCCACCCTTCCCCCTTCTTGTGTATTGCCCCCCCAGCACCTGAACTATGATGTGTGTGCCACTAGCCTGTGCTCTACCATCGCATCTTTCCACCTTCCCCAAAACCCCCTCCGCACCTCTACCAATGACAAAGAATTTTTTCCCCCTTTTAGTATGGGCATCTTCTCTTAAGCTTTTAGAATAATGGTTTTATGCAATATTTGTCCTTCTGTGACTGACTAATTTCACTCAGCACAATGTCCTCAAGGCTCATCCATGTTATGCGGTGGCTTGCAGCTTCCTTGCTACTCTTCAAGGTAGCAGCATACTATTCCACTGTGTGTATGTACCACAGTTTCTTCCATTGATGGGTACTTAGGCTGTCTCCATCTTTTTCCTATTGTGAATAGTGCTGCTATGAATATCAGTCTGCCTATATCTACTTGTGTTATAGCTTGTATTTCTTGTGGATATATACCAAGTAGAGGAATTATTGGATCATAAGGCATTTCTATTTCCAACTTTTTGAGGAAGCGACATACTGTTCTCCAGAGTGGTTGGACCATTTTGCATTCTCACCAGCAATGTAGTAGGGTCTCAGTCTTTCCATATCCTCTCCAGCACTTACTGTCCTCTGCATTTTTTAACTTTTCAAATGCTAAACACACTCACTTGTCTATTTCTAGAAATGTGGAAGTCAGGGTATTACAGGAAGAGATCCATATTTGTGTCTATTCCAAAAACAGGTGGTACAACAGAATACAGAAAAATCAATTAACATCATTAATATTGTTGTTATTAAGTGACGTCTAGTCAGTTCTAATTCATAATGATGCTGTATAGGGTTACCAAGGTGCAGCTGGTGTGTTTTAACTACTGACCTTTCGGTTTGCAGTCCAGGGCTTATCTTACAGCACCACACCAGTAGTCAATCATTAATATTGTTGTTGTTGTAAAGTACCATCGAGTCAGTTCCAACCCATAGCAATCCTGCATAGGGTTTTCATGGAGCAGCTGCTGAGCTTAAAGCACCAACCTTGTGGTTCAAACTGACTTTGCAGTCCAGTGCATTAACCCACAATGTCATAGTCACAAGTAAAACATTGCTGAAAATAATTCAGAAAATATTGCAGTGTTACATCCATGTGACACTGTGGGTGAATGCACTGGACTGCAACATCAGTTTGATCTCACCAGCCACTCCTTGGACACCCTATACTGGTAAGTTGGAACTGACTCCAACGTACTTAACAACAACAATATTACATTGATAGGGAACTACAA
The DNA here is from genome assembly GCF_000296735.1 of Chrysochloris asiatica. Classification (NCBI taxonomy): domain Eukaryota; kingdom Metazoa; phylum Chordata; class Mammalia; order Afrosoricida; family Chrysochloridae; genus Chrysochloris; species Chrysochloris asiatica. The sequence goes on along the minus strand of NW_006408591.1, from coordinate 11,962,586 downwards.
GAAATTCAATAATTTAGAAGAAGTCAAACAAAGGACTATTATGGCTGATGTCTGATGAATTTTGGCTTAAAGCAGAGAATACTCAAAAGATATATATCTTCATTTTATTAGCCATGCATAGGCATTGCAATGTGTGGAACATAACACACTATGGATAACATTGCAAAGAATGGGTATTCTATAAGACTTCATTGTATTCACACAGAATCTGTAAATAAACCAAGAGTCAGTCATTCAAATAGATCAAAGAGTTAGAATAAGAAAATGTGTACCTCATGGTTGTATCCTTTCACCATATTCATTCAATCTGCATGTTAAAAAAACAATCCAAGAAACTAGGCAATGTGAAGAAGAACCTGGCATCAGGACTGCAGGAAGACTCATTAACAGTCTACAATATGCAGATGACACAATTATGTTTGCTGAAATTAAAGAGGACTTGAAGTAGTTGTGATGAAAAGCAAAGACTGCAATCTTCATTATGTACTGCACTTGAATATATAGAAAAGAAATGTACTCACAACTGTACCAATAAGCAACATCATGATAAATAGAGAAAATATTGAACTTGTCAAGGATTTCATTTTACTGAACTCCACAATCAACAACCATGAAAGCAGCAATCAAGAAATTAAACAACATGTTGCATTTGACAAGTCTGCTGCAAAAGACTTCTTATAAAGGGTTATAGAGTAAATGTCACTCTGCGGACTAAGATATCCAAGACAAAATATTTTCCAATCACTTCATATACATGTGAAAAACTGGACAATAAATAAGGAAGAGCAAGCAACAATAGACACCTTGGAATCAAGGTGTTGGCAAAGAACATTGAATATACATGAACTGCCAGAAGAATATACACATCTGTTTTGGAAGCAGATATTCAGCATATTCCCTAGATGGGAGGGTAGCAAGACCTCTCACACCATCTTGGTAGAGACCAAGTGGGAGAAGAATCAGAACAGCCATGAACACATGACAGAACCGCGAAGATACAGGTATGGACTGATTTTGGATATCTGTTCATTGGTCTCTTGCTGTCTGCACACATCCATTCTGGTGACTAGAGGGGACATCTGAGTGAATGGACACCTCACCCACCCATGGAGGGTTCTATTATATGTGCGCACAGATCTCCTCAAAATTTAAAGTGATAGTTTCCACTTAAAACCAAGTGGCTACCATTTTACTGTCAGTTTGTTGTAATGTGGTGGCTTGCTGTGATGCTGAAAGCTATTCCACTTGTATTTTAAATACCATCGGGGTCACCCATGGCAGACAGATTTCAGATGACCTTAAAGATGAAGACAGACTAGGAAGAAGGAGTGATGAACTACTTCCAAATATTTAGTCACTGAAAACCTTATGAATA
>NW_006408591.1:11958683-11959246 GCF_000296735.1 Chrysochloris asiatica | reverse complement strand
GAAAGCAGAGCATATCAAAAAGATGTTTATCTGTGCTTTATTGACTACGCTAAGGCTTTTGATTGTGTGAATCTTGACAAGTTATGGACAACATTGCTAAGTATGAGTATTCTGGAACACTTTATTGTGCTCATGAAGAATTTGTACATGAACCAAGAAGCAGTTGTTCAAACAGAACATGGAAACACTGAATGGTTTCAAATTCAAAAAAGGTGTGTGATAAGGTTGTATTCTTTCACCATACTTTTTCAACCTGTATGTTGAACAAATAATCTGAGAAACGGGGTTCTATGAAGGAAAACATGACATCAGGATTGGAGGAAACTCATTAATAACCTGCAATATACAGTTGATACAACCCTGCTTGCTGAAAATGAAGAGTACTTTAAACATTTACTGATGAAGATGTAAGGATTACATCTCAATGTAAAGAAAACAAAAAGCCTCACCACTGGACCAATAAGCAACATTCTTATCAATGGAGAAAAGATTGAAGTTGTCAAGACTTCATTTTTGGATCAACTATCAACACTCATGGAAGCAGCAGTCAAGAAATCAAAAGA
>NW_006408591.1:11950161-11957418 GCF_000296735.1 Chrysochloris asiatica | reverse complement strand
ACAACAACAAAATACAGAATTTTACAAAAATAGATAATCCTTTATATGCTGTCTTTTATGGAACAATTATCATATGTTCTTTTATTTTAAGATTATTCAAAATTAAGATTATCTGTGTGTTACAAGAATGAGTTTAATCTCTCAATAACAAAGCTTTCTATAAAATTGATTTAATTCATATAGATTGTTCATGCTGCCTTTTCACAAAAGAAATTCACTCATGTCATTTTTTTTTCAAAGTTTATTCATTACAAAGCATCCATATAATTATCTATAGTAATATATTCCTGTGGTTAAAATGGAAATGAGGCAAACAGTATGAAGTTTTTGTAATTGTAATAGACAGTTGCTGTTGGCTTGGTTCATAGAATATTAATTCTTAGATATGAAATGAAAGGACTTAAACCATACAGGTAATGACAGGTACAGGCATTTTGTAAGAGCCTGATATATTATAAAATGTCCTCTCACATATATTCACATTGAGTCTTGCAACAAGCATATGATGAAAGTATGCTATTTTGCATACAGATGAAAAATTGAGGCTTAGAAATCTTTAATTTTTCTAAGATTGTACAAATGAATAAAAAGAGAGAAATAAAGATGTCTTATTATCTACTTCTATCTATTGACAATACCATGCCATATAAGTCAATAAAAATTAATGACAAAATTAGAGTTGGTAGATTCTGAAGCTGTTTTTCTGTGAGCCAAATGAAAAATTGGTATTGAATAAAAGTTTTCAGTACTATATAAAAGTTTATATCTAATTGTATAGTGAGAAGTGCAGTGTAGATTTCTTTAGAATCTATCCATACCACATTAGAATATGGCAATATGGGATGATGCACTGGAGCCCAAGGTTGATTTGAACCACCATGTCAGTTTGAACTGCAAGATCAGTGGTTCAAATTCACCAGCTGCTCCTTGGAAACCCTATTACAGGGTCATTATTAGTCAGAACTGATTTGACAACACTTAACACCAACAATAACAGCAATGAAAAAGAGGAGTTAAAGAAAGGTACAGCTAAAGCATTAAGAGGAGCTAAAGATGAAATGTAAGTTGATGTCTTATCACTTAGGGTCTTTTTGGAGCTACAGAGTTTTATTTACTTGCTGGCACTATGGAGAGGTTGACATTTTTGACAAGAATGTCAATATGTTCAAGTTTTTATCTGGGATAACCACAGTTTGAAGAACATATGGCAGCACATGTAAGGAAGCTAGACAATGACTAGTTCAGAGACAAGTATAGTGGCTTTTCTAATATATTTCATAGAGCGATGATGAGAGCTAGAATAGTAGTAAGGATGTAAGGTGAAAAGGAATGGGTAGACCTGCACAAAATTGCTTATACTTAACTCTTTTTGACCAAAAAATAAGGTATCTACACATAAATTTAATTTCATAAAAGTCAAGCAAAGAGGAGTCATCATACATGATATTAGGGCTTCTGGTCTAAATTGCTGAGTGATTGGTGGATCATTTTCTATAATAGCAAACATGGGAAGAAGTAAGGAAAATATATATGTTTTTTGAACTGCAGAATTTAAAGTGTCTTTAACCAATTAAATTTCAATATTTTGTCATGGTAATTAGATAAAGCATATCTAGGATTCAAAGAGCAACTGAATCAAGAGTAAACAGCATTTAGATATACATCAAAGTTATGTGAGTTGGAGGACAGTTTGAAGGGAATATTTATGAACTGAGGGGCACTGGAGGTATGAGAAAAAATAGATCATTTAGGGAAAAAAAAGAAAAGTAAGACTAAAGGAAACTGAGTAAAAGTAGTTAGAGCCATCTTGAGTTGGAAAGAGAGGGTAAAGGATCAAAAGAATGCTCCCATTGCAGGGCACTGGCCTCTCCTCAGTAATAAAAGTGTAAACATTATTTTTTCTTCTGTTCATGTATTTCTCTCTGTTTGCACACCTCCATGCTGGTGACTAGAGGGGGTACCTAGTAAGTGGACATGCCACCTTCCCCAGAGGGTTCTACTGTGCATGCACACAGATCTGCTCAGCAAAGACAACTGGACCCAGAATTGAAGAAAGGTGAGGAGTCAGCAAGAACAGTTTAAAGCAGGAGGGTCTTCAAAAATGGCACCAGCCAGCCTGGGCTGCTTCTCACTAGAAGAAACACCTAAATGGGCTTCAGGAGAGGTTAGAGAGATGGACAAAAATGGAAGGAAACTGAAATTTAAATCTTGAGTTATGTCATAGGAGCAATGGTAACATCTTGACATTTGTCAGGTGACCTTGAAGGCAAGAAGCTGAAAAAGGGCATTAAAGTTTTACTCATATTTTGCTATGGGGTTTATTTATTTGTGGTGATAACTGACTTTAGTGTCCAAACTGTTGTGTTTGTTTATTTGTTATTCTTACTAGGAGAAACACCTGAACAGGAAGAGAGAGGCAGACAAAAAAGGAAACAGGTTGAAAATTAAATTTTGAATTACAACACAAGGAGCAGCGATAACATCTTGAAATTTCTCAGGCGACCTTGGAGGTTAGGGAAGGGTGTTAAAGTCTTACTCATTTTTTTTTGCCATGAGTATTTTTGTTTGTTTTGTTTTGTGGAAACTAAAGACTTTAGAGACTTTAAAGACTTAAGTCTGTTTTTTTACTGTTATTGTTTGGTCCCCCTTTTACCTTGGTGATGCTCTTTCTCTACCTGTGTTACCCAAGAAGAGACAGCAATTGCAGTCATATAACCAAGCTACAATCACACCCTATAAAATCCCACCATCTGAATAAGGGCCAATACCAGGTGCTATATACCAGATAGACAACCAATACTTGCTACAGTTATTCTGAGTTGAGTAATAGAGAAGTGAAAAGGAAATCCCATTTCCTGATCACTGCCTGGAGGCAAACAGAAATCTTAATAATACATCACCATACATTTATCTAATAATTGAAAATACATCTAATTATTGAAAATGCCCAAGAAACAACTGAAGGTATCAGCACAGGTCCAGAAACAAGGCAGAGTAGCTGAAATAAATGAGCTGCAGGCAGACCTAGACTTCCCACTGGAAGTTTGGCAGACTTTGGAACTGCCTGAGAAGGAATTCAGAGAATAATATTGAAATGCATCTAAATGCTCCATAGAGGGTTTGAGAAAAATAAGGAATAAGTCAGGAAAACACTAAAGGAGCAATCAAATGTGATAGATATAGCATAGGAAACCATTCAAAACTTGCAAAAAGAGGTCCAAATGATTAATAACAAACTATCCAAAATGTTCAATACGTGGAAAGGGCAAAGAGAAGAACTGAAGAGATGGAAGCCAGAGCCAGTGAGCTGGAAGATAACTCTCTCAATACTGCTAAGATTGAAGAACAAGCAGAAAAAAGATAAAACAATCTGAAGAAAGTCTAAGATTCATGTTGGACAACATGAAGAAAAATAACATGAGGATACGTGGAATTCCAGAACAGAAAGACTCACAGAACACCACACAGGAGATAGTTGAGGAGGTGCTGAAAGATAATTTCCCTAACATCCTGAAGAATGAAAAGATAAGCATTCAAGAAGCTTAACAAACCACAGGAAGGATACACTCCAAAAGCAAACCAATAAGACATAACATAATCAAGCTTTCCAAAATAAAAGACAAGGAGAGAATCCTGAAAGTAGCTAGTTAAAAGAAAAGTGTTATTTAAAAAGGTAAGCAAATATGATTAAACTCTGATATTTCAAGAGAAACCATGCAGGCAAGAAGGCAATGAGAAGACATATATAAAACCCTAAAAGAAAAAAAAAAACAAAAAAAACAAAATCCAAAAAAAACCCCAAAACTACCATGCAAGAATTGTCTACTGAGCAAAGTTGTCAATCAGATGTGATGGTGTAATTAAAACATTCCAGGATAAACAGAAGATAAGGGACTTTGTCAAAGCCAAAATAGTGCTTCAAAATATCCTAAAGGGTTCTTTGGACTTAGAATCAATAAAAACAGAAAACAACCAGAGACTGACATATGTGGCAGCAGCACTTGGGACTCAACCGATAGATGAGTCCAGAACAGAACAAAACTACAAGAACACATTCAGAGGATCTGGGAGATCAGTCTATGATCAAAAAAATTAAAATGAGAAATAAATTGAAAATATAGGAACAGAGATCCAGGTGATGAGAAGGTTAGCCATATTGCAGGATTAAATGGACTGTTCTAAATGGAGGAAAAAGTTAATTGAATATCAAAGAAACTTAATACTTCACAACATACCAAGAAAATGAAATCCAAGAAGAACATGGAATCACTAAAATTATGAATAAACTTACAAGAAAGAACACAAAAAAAACATGAACTCAGGACAGGAAGACATGTAGAACAAAGAAACCAGCAGCATCACAAAAAACAAACAAGATGACAGCAATTAATTCCTACCAATTGATAATTACGTTGAATGTCAATGGATTAAATGCACCAGTTAAGAATGGATAAGAAAATAAGATCCCTCAATATGCTGACTTCAAGAGACACACCGTACACATAAAGACAAAAATAGATTAAAAGTTAAAAGATGGGGAAAAAATATATGAAACTAATTGCAATAAAAAAAGAGGTGTGGCAGTACTAATCTCTGATTAAAATAAACTTTAAAGCAAAAACAAGCATAAGAGATAAAGAAGGATATTATCTCCTGATTAAATGTCAGCTGAACAAGATGACATAACCATAAGAAATATCTTCCCTTCCAATGAAAAAACCCCAAAATATATAAAGCAAACCCTAATAGATTGGAAGAAAGAAACAGACAAATCTATAATAATAGTTAGAGATTTCAATACACCATTTTCGAAAAAGGATAGAATAACCAGAAAGAAATTTGACAAAGACACAGAGGAACTAAGCACCACAAGCAACCAACTTGACCTCGCAGATGTGTATAGAGCATTCAATCCAACAACAGCACAATGGATATTCTTTTCCAATGCACATACAACATTCTCCAGAATAGATCATGTGTTAGGCCACAAAACAAGCCTCTATATATTTACAAACATCAAAATGATACAAAGCATCTTCTCAGATCATAATGATATAAAATTAGAAATCAACAAAAGAAAGAACAAGGAAACAAAGTCAAATACATGGAAACTGAATAAAACCCTGCTAAAAAGCCACTGGGAAGTAAATAAATAAAAGGTGAATTCTTTAGAAACAAATGAGAATGAAAACACAATATACCCTCTTCCTTTCTTTGCTATCATATGAGTGCTGCTACATTTAATTTTCACAATTTTCATAAGACTTTCAGAATCAAGAGATTTCTGACCAAGAAACAAAAGTAGAATCGTCCCATTCCTTGGTGGATTCAAATGAAAACTGGTACTAAAACCAGATACAACTTTAAGAGAAGACACTGGAGAAGAACCAAGATGGGTCTCTAAGGAGCTGCATATGTGATGACACAGCACGTAATATACTCAGGTATATTACTCAGTACTCTACCATATCAAGTTCAATTTTGCCAAGCTCTAATTAATTTAATGTGTTTTGCAAAACTTTTGGTTTCTTCCTTTGTTTTTATGCTCCATGCTGAAAAGTTGGAGACCTTTTATAAACATAAGAGACCTTTGTTTTATGCTCCATGCTGAAAAGTTGGAGACTCTTATATAAACATAAGAGACCTTTGATTTGAATAAAAAAGAGAGAAAGGAAGAAAAATAAAATCCACCATACCAAAATCTTTGGGACATGGCTAAAACAATACTGAAAGGACAATTTATTGCAATAAATGCACATCCAAAAAGAAAAAAAATAACTAATATCAACACATTAACACAACATCTCTAATAACTAGAAACTGACTAACAAAGTAAACCTACAGTCACCAGAAAATAAGATATAATAAAGATTAGAGATGAAGTAAACAAGATAGAAAACAGAAAACTATAAAAAGAATCAACAGAACAAGAAGCTGATTCTGTGAAAGGATTAATAAAATTGACAAAACATTGGCAAACCTTACAAAAGAAAAGAGGGAGAAGACACAATGAAAACACATAAGAAACCACATGGGTGATGTTACAACATAACAAATGGAAAGAAAAGGGATAATAACAGAATACTAAGAAGAGGTCAACTCCAAAAAATTTGAAAATCTAGAGGAGATGGATACATTTTTAGAAAAACATGACCCACTTGAACTTAAAGAAGCTCTGGTAGCAAAGTGGTCATGAATTGGGCTGTGAACCTCAAGGTCAGCAGTTTGAAACTACCAGCTGTTCCACGGGAGAAAGATGTGGCGTTCTGCTCCCGTAAAGATTTACAGCCTCAGAAACCCTGTACAGAGTCTCAATGAGTCGGAACTGACTACACAGCACACAGCCACCTACACCTAAACTTACACAGAATGAAGTAGAAAACTTAAACAGCCCTATAGCAAAAGAAGGAATTGATCTGGTCATCAAAAAACTCCCAATCAAAAAAAAGTTCAAGTCCAGATGAATCATTGGTGAGTTCTACCAAACATTCAGGGAAGAGCTGTCACCAATTCTATCAAATTATTCCAGAATATAGAAAAGGATGGAAAACTTCCTAATATATTTTATGAAGCAAGCAAACAGAATCCAGCAGACATCAAAAATATAACACATCAGGACCAATGGGATTCATATCAGGGATGCAAGGATGGTTCAATATTAGAAAAATAATCAATGTAAACCATCATATAAATTTTTAAAAAGGAAAAGAATCACATGATATCGATTGATGCAGAAAAGGCTTTTGACAAAATCCAATATCCATCCCTAATGAAAACACTCAACAAAGTAAGATTTGAAGGGAAATTTCTCAACATAATTAAGAGCATATATACAAAACCAACAGCCAACACCACTCTCAATGGAGAGAAAATGAACAGGAATCAGACAAGGATGCCCTTTAAAACATTCCTATTCAATATTGGGCTAATGTGCTGTACTGCAAAGCCAGTTTGAACTACAAGATTTCTGGTTCAAGCTCACCAGCTGCTCCTTGGAAACCATGTATAGGGTTGCTATGGGTTGGAACCGACTCAATGGCACTATACAACAACAACATTCAATATTGCGTTGGTACTCTTAGGCAGAGCTGCAAGGCAAGATAGGGAATTTAAAGGCATCCATATTGTCAAAGAGGAAGTAAAACTCTCTCTGTTTGATGACATGATATGATCATAGAAAATCCTAAAGACTCAGCAAAAAAACTACTAGAAATCTTTGGAACATTCAGCAAAGTATCAGAGTACAGGATCAACATA
>NW_006408591.1:11943286-11947784 GCF_000296735.1 Chrysochloris asiatica | reverse complement strand
TGCAGAATGTGCCCTTTGGAGATGTATACTATTATATATGCGTGAGTGGGGTTTTTTGTTTGTTTGTTTGTTTGTTTCCGTGTTTTTTAAAAAAGCTAAAGTGGATAGAGAAAAATACTGTTAACTGATGGTACATGGAGGGCATTATAATCAATGTAATGAACCAAGGTATATGATTTGTTGAATGTAAAACTGATGATATGCCCTATAAACTTTCACTCAACCCTCAATAAAAACCTTAAATAATTAAAACAACAACAACCAAAAAAAAAAACAAAAACTTAAGCATGGATTAAAGATCTAAGTGTGAATCTCAGAATTATGAAGATCATCAATGAAAATATAGGGACAAATTTAAGGGATCTCATACAGAGTACATATAGACTAAAAAACATTGAGAGACTTTCACAAACAAAAGAAGGCAAAATAGATGATTGAGGCATACTAAAACTAGAAACATATGTACAGCAAAAGAGTTCACCAAGAGTAAAAAGGGAGCCCACAAAATGGGAAAAAAAATCTTTTGCAATGACATATCAGACAAGGCATTAATTTCTAAAATCTATAGGAAACTACAACACCTTTACTAGAAAAAGACAAGTAACCCAATTTAAAAATTGGGAACAGGATATGAGCAGACTCTACCAAGGAAGAAATTTAGGCAGCCAACAAACTTACGACGAAATGTTCACAAGCATTAGCTATTAGAAATGCACATCAAGACAACCTTAAGATGTCATCTCACACCACCAATAAAAGTGAAGTTCAAAAATGCAGAGGACAATTAATGGTGGCAGGGATGTGGAGAAACTCCTGCATTGGTGGTGGGAATGTAAACTGTGGAACACAGTATGGCGCTTCCTCAGAAAGTTGGAAATAGAAGCACCTTATGACCCAGAAATTCCTCTTCTTGGTATATATCCACAAGAAATATGAATTAGAACACGAGTAGATATTTGCACATCAATGTTTATTGCAGCAATATTCACATTAGCAAAAAAGATGGAGACAACCTAAGTGCCAATCAATAGAAGAATGGATAAACAAACTTTGGTACATACACACAATATTATGCTATCTTGAAGAATAATAAGGAAACTGCAAACCAACACATAACATGGATGAATCTTGACATTATTTAGTCATTTGCTAAAGGACAAATATTGCATAAGACCAATATTGGAAAAGTTTAAGAAACAATCCTCATACTGAAAGGGAAAAGAAAATGTGTTGGTTACCAGGGTGGGGACGGAGGGTAGAGTAAAGCATAATAGACACATTATAGTTTGGGTGTTGGAGAAGGTAATGCAGAAGAAAGGGAAGAGGGATGGAAGAACAAGATAGATAGGGGAACGCTTAGGTATGTTTGCATGGGCTAAATAGAACAGAGGTAAATAGTGATATCTGCTCGATCTTGGAAAAGCAGGACTCTTTCAGAGATTGAAGCATAGTCTGAATAGGTAAAAGTTGGAAAATAATGTTAAGATACTTGACTGTCTTATGAATACTGGTTTCCCTTGCCCAGTACTGTAAAAAAGCCACTTGAGTGGGATTGTGTTTGTTGTGGTTGTTAGGTGCCATTGAGTTGGTACCAACTCATAGTGACCTTATGCACAGCAGAACGAAACACTGCCTGATCCTGGGCCAACCTCACTACTGTTGCCACGCTTGAGTCCATCAATGTTGCCATTTGGCTAATCCATTTCTTTGGGGTCTTCCTCTTTTTCTCTGATCTTCCACCTTACTAAACATGATGTCCTTCTCCAGTGAGTGGTACCTCCTGATTATATGTCCAAAGTATGAAGTCTGGCCATCCTGACCTTCAGAAACAAAAATAGTGCATGATCTCTCTCCCATTAACTCCCCAATATCTACCTGCACACCTATACGGTAGTGACTAGAGGAGGGGCCTGAGAGAGGGGTCACCCCCACCCCTGCTGGAGGCTTCTAATTGCACACACACTGACGGTGTAGCATGGGACAGTCGACCCCAGCTTCATTTCTGCTCCAAAGTGGTGATTTTTGTCTATGTGCTTATATTATTTCTGCTTTTGGTCCTTTTGATCACACATCTTTCCTGGATGTGAGACCTTTTCCTCCCTATGTTACCTAAGAAGAGGAAGCAATTGTGACCATATAGCCAAGCTATAAACATACCCAATAATATTCCACCACTAAGACAAGACCCAACAACACCTGCTAAACATTACAGGCAATAAGCGAAGCCTATCTCATGATCAAATTCACCAGGAAACAATCAGTAATCAAACAACCAATGTTCAAGCGTTCACTTAAACTTAATAATAATAATACTAATAATAATCATGAAGAATAAGAAGCAACAAAACTTAATGAAGCATGTCCAAAAACAGAAGCGAGTAGCTGATGCAAATGAGTTGGAGACAGATAAAGGCTTTATAGAGGAGGAAGAGTGGGTTCTGGATATGCCTGAGAGGGAATTCAGAAGAATGATATGGAAATAAATTCAAATGCTCCAAAAAGGTGTTGAGGAAAACAAGGAAGAAGTAAGGAAAGTACTATAGGAGCAATCAAATAAGATTGCTACAGCATTGGAAACAATTCAAAACCTGCATAAAGATGTCCATATGATCAATAATAAGATATCAGAAATTGACAATATGCTTAAAGGGGAAAGGAGCAGATTGGAAGAGATGGAAGCCAGAACTAGCGAGCTGGAAGACAAATCTCTACTGCCAAGATAGAAGAACAAGCTGCTAAAAGGATAAAACAATCTGAAGAGAGTCTAAGATTCATGCTGGATAACATGAAGAGGAATAATGTAAGAATTACTGACATTCTGGAACAGGAAGAATCAGAGAAGTCCACAGAGGAGATAGTTGAAGAACTTCTGGAAGAATATGTCCCTAATATCTTGAAAGATGAGAAGGTAAACATTCAAGAAGCTGAACATACCCCAGGAAGGATAGACCCCAAAAGAAAGTCTCCAAGACATATAATAATCAAGCTCTCCAAAATCAAAGACAAGGAAAGAATACTAAAAGCAGCCAGGGAGAAGAGAAATATCACTTATAAAGGCAAGCAAATTAGATAAAGCTCTGACTATTCAGAACAAACCATGCAGACAAGAAGGCAATGGGGAGACATATACAAAGCCCTGCAAGAAAAAAACTGTCAACCAAGAATCGTCTATCCAGCAAAACTATCAATCAAATATGGTGGTGTGATCAAAACTTTCAGAATCTGAGAGATTTGATCAAAACCAACCCAGCACTTCAAAACATCCTAAAGGGAGTTATGTGGACTGAAAACCAAAAAGAACAGACAACAATCAGAGTTTGACAGGCGTGGCAACACCACCTGGAACTCAGTCAACAGATAGCAGAGTCCAGAACAGAACAAGACCACAACAACAAACTCAAAGGAGCTGGGAGATCAACTGAAGACCAAATTATATCAATGTCATTGACATTATTCTAATGTCAAAGAAGGGACAAACATAGCAAAAGAGACCCAGGTGGTGATGATAACAGGTAAATTAGAGGATACAATGGAGTATCTTAAATGCAGAGAAAAGTTATTAGTAGACTACAAGGTAACCCAAAAGAAAGCTAATGCTTCACAACATATCATAAAATGAATTCCCAAGCAGAACAAGAGAATACAGAAACTAAGAAGAAACTGACAAATCCATTTTTTATATATGACTTATTTTCATGATATATTCTACTTAAAGTTTTTTTGGGGGTGGTGGTGGAGGGACCCTATATTCCAGAAAGAACAGAGATTAACATTTGTCTTTCTCTTAAATATTCTTTCTCTCATAAGTTTTTACTCTCTAATTTCCTTTACATCTGTCAGGAACATAGGTTGTGCTACAAATTTACACTGGCTCTTAAAGTACATTGGACTTTAAATGAAATATATAATGTTTCAGAAGAAACTGTAGATGGGAATAAACAAGATGATGGATAGGGTAGAAGTGAAGTGAGGAGCTCCATCAGCAACAACACACAATACCAGACCAAGCAGTCTCAGCACGGGGTCCCAGAATTCTGAACCACATATAAAGGACTATTTAGAAAGTTTGATGGCATACAGCCAGTGGAATTTGTAGGACAATCAAGAAATACAGTCCTTTCTAATCCAAGGCACTCAGCTGCTCCCGGAGCAGACATCTTGGGTGTGACTGATCAGGGGAATGAGCAAGCCTGCAGAGATGCCTGACAGAACCACAGAGATAAACATGTGGACATTTTTTTTTTAATCTGTTCATTGGTCCCTTGCGGTCTGCGCACCTCCATTCTGGTAACTAGAGTGGGGGGATGGTGGCTGAGTGACTGGACACATCCTTCCCCACTCCTGGAGGGTTCTATTACACATTTGCAAAGATCTACTCACAATTTAAAGGAACAGTTACCACTTAAACTCAAATGGCAGCACAAAATGGTCACAGCCTGCCCTGAACTGTTTATCACTAAGAAAAAGGCCTGAATGGGGGTTGTGGAGTGTGACAGAC
>NW_006408591.1:11941429-11943058 GCF_000296735.1 Chrysochloris asiatica | reverse complement strand
TTTTTTTTTTTTTTTTTTTTAATTTTGGTGTTTTGTTTTGGATCCTCAGTTTACATTTAGGACACTTTTACTCTCCCTACATTACCCAAGAAGAGAAAATAATTGATGTCATATAGTCAAGCTACAATCTATAATCCCACAATCCAGACAAGAACCAATACCAGATGCCACACACCAGGTAGGCAGCCAACACATGTGATAGCTATTCTGAGTTGAATAATAAGAAAAGTGAAAAGGGAAGCCCATCTCCTGAGCACAGCTACCTGGAGGCAATCAGAAAGCATTAAAAACAACAAAACAAACACTCATCTAAGTATTAAGGCCATAACTAACTACTGAATATGCCCAAAAAACAGAAACAGATGACCATATCAGCACATGTTCAGAAACGAGATAAAGTGATGGAGACAAATGAGCTGGAGATAGACCTACACTCCATACTGGAAGGAGAGCAGGCTTTGGAAAGGCCTGAGAAGGAATTCAGGAAAATTATTATAAAATGTATCAAAACGCTTTACAATGGAGTTGAAAAAAATAAGGAAGAAGTCATGAAAGTATTATAGAAACAATCAAATAAGATAGATAGAGCACTGGGAACAATTTAAAACCTACATAAAGAGGTCTAAATGATTAATAATAGAATGTCAGAAATAGAGAATACACTGAAAGGGCAAAGGAGTAGAACTGAAGAGATGGAAACCAGAACTAGTGAGCTGGAAGACAAATCTTTCAATACTACTAAGATAGAAGAGCAAGCAGAAAAAAAGGATAAAAAAATCTAAATCTGAATACGGTCTATGATTCATGTTGGACAACATGTAGAGGAAAACTTAAGAATTATTCAGCATTCTGGAACAGGAAGAATCACACAAGTCTACAGAAGAGATAGATGAAGATCTTCTGGAAGAAAATTTCCCTAACACTCTTAAAAGTTAAAAGATAAGCATTCAAGAAGCTCAACAAACCCCAGGAAGGATTGACCCTAAAAGAAAATCACCACGACATATAATAATCAAGCTCTCCAACATCAAAGATAATTACAGAATCCTGAAAGCAGCTAGGGAAAAGAGAAGTGTTACATACAAAGGCAAGCAAATCAGAATAAGCTCGTATCTGTCCGCAGAAAAAATGCAGGCAAAAAGGCATGGGGAAACATACATAAAAGGCTGAAAGAAACAAAAACTGCCACCCAAGAATCCTCTATCCAGCAAAGCTATCAATCAAACACAAGGATATCATCAAAACATTCTGTGATAAACAAAAGTGATGGGATTTTTCCAAATCCAAACCTGTGCTGCAAAATATCCTAAAGTGAGTTCTATGGACTAAAAACCAATAAGAACAGACAACAACCAGAGATTGATATATGTGGCAGCACCACCCGGAACTCACTTGACAAATGGAAGAGATCAAAACAAATTGATTAGACCAAAACAATTACAATGTGAAAGATGCTACACACATAGGAACAGAGATCCAGGGGGTGAGAAGGTCAGTTACAGGATAAAATGTTGTTGTTGTTAGGTGCCATCAAGTCAGTATTGACCCATAGCGACCTTATGCACAGCAGAATGAAATACTGCCCGATTCTGGGCCAACCTTACTACTGTTGCCACACTTGAGGCCATC
>NW_006408591.1:11927393-11940749 GCF_000296735.1 Chrysochloris asiatica | reverse complement strand
GGATTTCTTGATTCTGCTACAAATTCCCCTATCTGTAAGCCTTCCAACCTTATAAATATTCCTTTATATGTGGTTCAGAGTTTTAACACCATCCCCTGAGCCTGCTTCGTCTGGTATTCTGTGTTGTTGGTGATAGAACTCCTCACTGAACGTCTACCCAATCTGCCATCTTAGATCAATAAGATAGGATAATATAGACTGCCTTAAATGGAGGACAAAGCTATTGGAATATAAGGCAACCACAATGGTGGGGTCAGGGTGGGGGCTAAGGGGGAGGTGGAGGGAGGTGATAGTAGAGCACAAGGTAGGGGACAGGCACATCATAGTTCAGGGGCTTGGGAGGGCATATAAGAGGGGGGAGGTGTGGAAGAACCAGGTAGATGGGAAACACTGAGACAGGTTTGCATGGGCTAAATGAGACAGAAGTAAATAGTGATGCATGCTCAACCTTGGAACAACAGGGCTCTGGGAAACAAGGATTGACACATAGTTTGCAGAGGTGAAATAATACTAAGATGCTTGACTGTCTATGAATATTGGTTTACCTTGCCTTCTATTGTAAAATAAGACACTTGAGTTGAATAGAAAGGAATGACGGGAAACATGGTTACCGAAAGCTTGCAAGCCTGTCTTTAGCCTATAACTGATTGGAATACCTAAAAGGGGTTCTAGAACTTGCCCAGTGAAATAGACCTCTTGCAGAGTCTTTGGAGTGTATAGGGCATTAGGTGGAATCCTGAGCCCCATCCAGAATGTTCTGATGTAGGACATTTCCACTAGAAAGGACAAGCAGATCATCCTTGAATAGCTAGAGCAACTGAAGATACATCTTCAAAGAAAGATCAGCAAGAAAAATCCAAAATTTGTCTTGTCTATGCCAGGAACAAGCAAGTTGTTCGGGTGTATATGGAACATGGTCAAACTGAGTCCATATCTTCATTGCTGCCTTTACCCCTCTTCCACTCACAAGTTGACCAAAGTGGTTACCAGAAATCTTAACATGCCTGCCCATGTGTTCCATTTGAGTTTCAGTCATGGAGGAGGTTTTATGCTGAAGGGACTTGACTGCTTACATTGAGTGTTCTCCATCAAACAACTTATTTTTTTCTTGTAGTAGTCAATCAGACTGTCATTTTTGTTTTGAATTTAGATGACACAACTGTGCTTTGCTGAAATCGAAGCATACATGAGGCACTTGCTGATGAAGATCAGCTAGAACTCTCCTTAGAAGAAAGGATATTAAGACCTGCCTTACATACTTTGGGCATGTTATCAGGTGGGACAGTCCCTAGAAAAGAAAATCATATTTGGAAATAGAATATCTGCAAAACAGAGAAAGATACCCACTGATATAGACTGACACAGTGATCGCAACAATGGCCTCAAATATAATAACAATAGTGAGTATGACACACGACCAGGCATTATTTCCATCTATTGTTCATAGGGTCACTATGAGTAAGAACCAATTTGAGGTTACCTACATCTTCAAAAAGAGTTGATGGAAAAGCTCCATATCATCAGTCAAAACAAGGCCAGGGGCAGATTGTGGAACAGACCATTAATTATTTATATGCAATCCAATCTAAATCTGAAGAAAATAAAAACATGTCTATGAGAGCCAAAATATATCCTTGAATATACCCCACCTGAATTGAGAGATCATCTGAAGTACAGATTTGATACATTAAACAATAAGGACCAAACAACAGAGCAGTTATGGGATGACATCAAGAACATCATAGAGAAAGAAAGGAAAAAGTGATTAAAAAACAAGAAAGAAGGAAAAGGTCAAAATGGATGACAGAAGAGACACTTAAACTTGCTCTCCAGCTTAGAGATTCTAAAGCAAATGGAAGAAATGAGGAGGTCTAAAAGCTGAACAGAAAATTTCAAAGATCAGCTCAAGAAGATAAAGCCAAATATTACAACAAAACATGTAAAGATCTGGAGTCAGAAAACCAAAAAGGAAGAACATGCTCAGCATTTCTTAAACTGGGGGAACTGAAGAAAATATTCAAGCCTCTACTTTCATTATTGAAGGATTCTCTGGGAAAATCTTTCAAGGGCAAATTATTGAATGATGTAGAAAGCATCAAAAGAAGATGGAAGGAAGACACAGACTCACTGTACCCAAAGGAAATGGTTGATGTTCAACCGTTTAAAGAGGTATCATATGATCAAGAGCCAATGATACTAAAGGAAGAAGTCCAAGTTGCATTGAAGGAATTTGCAAAGAACAAGGCAACAGGAATTGATGGAATAAAAATGGAAATCTTTCAAGAAAGTGAGGCAGCACAGGAGGCACTCACTCATCTCTGCCAGGAAATTTGGAAAACAACTATCTAGCCAACTGATTGGATGAGATCCATATTTGTGCCCATTCCAAAGAGAGGCGATCCAACAGAATGTGGAAATCATCGGACAACCTCTTTGATATCCCCTGTGAGTAAAGTTTTACTTAAGGTAATCCAGAAATGGTTCCAAGCACAAGTTGACAGAGGACTTCCAGAGGTCCAAGCCGGATTCAGAAGAGGCCATGGAATTAACAATATCATTGCTGATGTCTGATGGATCTTGGAGGAAAGCAGAGAATATCAGAAAGATGTTTTCCTGTGCTATATTGACTACACAAAGGATTTCAATTGTGTGGATCACAACAAGCTGTGGAAAACATTGTGAAGTATGAGTATTCTGGAACACTGAATTGGGTTCATGAGGAATCTGTACCTGGACCAAGAAGCAGTTGTTTGAACAGAACATGGGAACACTGAATGTTTTAAAATTAAGAAAGTTGTGCGACAGTCTTGTATTCTTTCACCATACTTATTCAAGCTGTATGCTGAGAAAATAATCTGAGAAGCTGGGTTATATGAAGAAAAATATGGCATCAGGATTGGAGGCAGACCCATTAACAACCTGTGATATGCAAATGATACAATCTTGCTTGCTGAAAGTGAAAGGGACTTTAAATATTTACTGATGAAGATCAAAGACAACAGTCTTCGGTATGGATTGCATCTCAATGTAAATCAAAAATCCTCACCACTCGACCAATATACAACATTCTTATCAATGGAGAAAAGATTGAAGTTGTTAAGGACTTCATTCTTCTTGCATCAACTATCAACCCTCATGGAAGCAACAGTGAAGGAATCAAACGACAAATTGCATTAGGCAAATCTGCTGCACAAGACCTTTTAAAATGTTGAAGCACAAAGATATCAGCTTGTAAGGTGTGCCTTTCCCAAGCCATGGTATTTTCAATAACTTCACATGCATACGAAAGCTGGACAGTGAATAAGGAAGACCATAGAAGAATTGATGCCTTTGAGTAATTGTGTTGGAGAAGAATATTGAAAGTGCCGTGGACTGCCAAAAGAACCAATAGATCTGTTTTGGAAGAAGTGCATCCAGAGTGCTCCTGAGAGGCCAAGATGGCCAAACTTCATCTCTCATACCTCTGACATATTGTCAGGAGGGACCAGTCGCTGGAGAAGGTTATCATGGTTGGTAAGGTGGAGGGTATGAGAAAAAGAGGAAACCCCCAGTAAGATGGATTGGCAAAGTGGCAGCATCAATGGTCTCAAGCGCAAGATTTGTGAGGTTGGCCCAGGATAGGACAGTGTTTCGTTCATTTATGCATAAGGTCGCTATGAGTTGGTACCAGCTTGGTGGCACCTAATAACAATAACGACAACAACAAGAGCAACAATGAAGTCCTGCTGTGGCACTTTGGTCTAATGAGTCAGACTGCAAAGTCATTTGAACTGCAAGGTCAGTGGTTCAAGGTCATCAGCCACTCCTTGGAAACCTTATACAAGGGTTGCTATGGGTCGGAATCAACTCAATGGCACTTCACAATAACAACAATAATAATAATGGTAGGAAACTCAATTCCGAAGAAAATGAAAGCCATCTTAATTTAAAGGATATGCAATGAGAACTTATATTTTGCCTAGAATCAAAATGATCGATAACAGGAGTGACCTAGAATGATAGGTTGAATAAAGTTACATGGAGCTGGATATTGATTATCTTTAGTAAAATTATCATTGCTCTTTTCTGATGCATGAATTTCACTGAAAGTGGAGAATATTAAAAAAGCATTTATTTGTGCTTTATTGACTAAGCAAACACATTAAAATATGTGGATCATAACAAACTATGGATAACATTGTGACGAATGGGAATTCCAGTACACGAAAATGTGCTCTTGTTAAATCTGTACACAGACCAAGAGGTAGTTGTTTGAACAGCACAAGGAGATATCACATGGTTTAAAATCAGAAAAGGTGTGCATCAGGGTTGTATCCTTTTACCATATTTATTCAGTTTATATGTTGAGTATATAATCTGAGAAGGTAGACTGACTATGTGAAGAATTTAATGCTAGGATTGGAGGAAGTCTAATCAGCAACCTGTGATATACCAAGAACATAATTCTGATTGCTAAAATGAAAAGGATTTAAAGCACTTACTGATGAAGAGAAAAGACTATATCCTTCAGGATTGAGTGTACCGTAACCTAAAGAAAACAAAAATCCTTACAACTGGACAAATAAACAGTATCATGATAAATGGAGAAAAAAATTGAAGTTATCAAGGATTTTAGTTTATTGGATTCATAATTAATTCCTATAGAAGCAGCAGTTCAGAAATCATACAACATTTTCCATTGGCCAAATCACCTGCAAAAATATCTTCTTAAAATTTTAAAAAGAAAAAAATTAATTTTGAGAAGTAAGATGTGATTTACCCAAGCCATGGTATTTGCATTTGCCTTTCAGGTAAAATGGAAAAAATATGAATAAAGAATGCCAAAGAAGTACTGATGCCTTTGGGTTAGTGTGCTGGCAATCAATCAATCAATCAATCAATCAATCAATCAATCAATCAATCAATGTTCCATTGAATTCCAGAAGAAAGAATAAATGTGTCTTGGAAGCAGAACATACAGAATGCTCCCTAGAAGAGAGGGTGGTGGTGAGAACTGTTAAGGATTTTAGACATGTGATCAGGAGGACCATTCCCTGGATCTTGCTTGGTAAAGTAGAGGATCAGCAATAAAGAGGAAGATCCCCAATGAGATGGACTGAAACAGTGGCTGCAACAATCGACTCCTACAAAGTAACAGTGGTGAGGATAATGTTGGACTGGGCAGTGCTTTGTTTGTTCTGTTGTATATCGGATCATTATGAGTTGGAACCAACTTGATAGCACTTAATAACAACAACAACAACAAAAGCACTGAGTCATTATAAAAATGTTATGTGGCTGACATTTTGCAAATTAAGGTGAAGAAAATGTGTTTGTCTAAGAGTGATAAATAACTAGTTACAGACTCAGATCTCTGTCAAATGTATACTTTTTATCATAGTAGTATGGCACACTTATGTGTTTGAACAAACACATGTATACATATATTAATCATTTTAATATACTGTAATAAGGGGGCAATTTATATAGACTATATAAATTTGTATCTTCATATGTAATAAAGACATATCATCTACAGTATAAGTACATTATAATAAAGCTTGAAATATAATTACTCATCTTCATAAAGAACACTTCTGTTAAAGGTTAACATGATAAATTATAAATAATATTTGTAAAACAAGAAAGACAACTGTGTTATTAAACCATCTAAAAATTAATGCTAAATGACAAATGATTTTTTTATGCTATTGCTGAGTCTTCAAGAAATGACTTCTGTTTTGAAGTGAAATATTTTGATTTTCTTTTATCTCAAAAAAGCAGAAATATAGATAATTGCATCAAATATATTGGAAAAATTTAATTGAAAACATCCACATCTTGGAAAGGGAGTTGGAACAAAGTATTTACAAAGTTAAATTATTTCCTTTAATTCTAAGTACTCTGATACCATTTATATGAAGAAAAAAACATACATGCATGTATTTAATTATATTATCTATCAACTTACTGTCTTCCTGCTAAATAAACAGTTCTTAAAATCTCCCTTAAATGGATTTCAAGAATGAGAACAAAATGAAATATAGATTGTATAAAGAAATATCTTAAAATAGGTTTATGACAGACAACCAGATTCAAGGAAACAACTTCTATATATTATTTTATCATCATTGGGGAACTGCAAAAAGAAACAGCTAATTGAATTCATCCTTGAAATCTGTCTCATAAGGTAAAATGGGCAAAGTTCAAAATAGAATAAACTCAGTCATACTTTCTCCAGATAGTAAATTAATTCTGAAAAAAGAATGAGTGAGGATACAAAATATGGAAAAAATAGTGCCATTTGTTTATCTGGATGGTAATGTTTCCCAGAAATCCAAAATGAAGTTGCCTTGGAAGCAAGACTTGGTAATTAGGCACATAGAAACAAAAATTATAAATTCGACCATCTGCATCCTAAATCTTGGTAGTTGTTGATCTTTATGACTAAAGTTGAAAAATGTGCATGTGCATCTTCTATTAGTTTATTTCTCTGGCTGTAGAGTTAACATCCAATCAATTTTTCATTATGTGTGTAGGTACATACATGACTGGCCAGCCACTTTGAGATGTGTTAAAAATCCTGAGGGAGAAACTAAAAGGATTGTGAATTTTATAGTTCTTCACACTTCAAGATTTTGACAATGGACTTATTTATTATCCTTGGCAAAACCATTCAAATTATTAATGGTATGTTAGGCAATTCATTGAAGAATTAGTAAGAATTATATAGAATTCTAAACAAAGTAAATAAACAAGAAAATATAAGCTTGGTCAAACGTATCCATAAAAGTTAATATTTTCAGTGCAGTTCAATTATATTATTTTGATGTAAATTTCTTATGTAGTCATATGTAGAATAAGCATAATAATGTCTTATCTAATAATTTAACACTTCAATATGATCATATGCAGATTAATGCTTTATTATACTTTAGCTGAAAATTCCAAGTGGTTATAGGAATGCAAAAAATGATTATATATATATATATAGTGGTGGTGGCTGTGTGCTGTAGAGTCGGTTCCGACTCATAGCGACCCTGTACAGGGTTTCCGTAAATCTTTACGGGAGCAGAAAGCCTCATCTTTCTCCCGCGGAACAGCTGGTAGTTTCCAACTGCTGACCTTGTGGTTCGCAGCCCGATTCGTAACCACTACGCTACCAGAGTTCCATATATATATATAATTTTCTTTAATTATATCTAACTTCTATTTTTTTAGTAAGGAGGAAAGTAGAAGAATTGATGCATTTGAATTATCATGTTGGAGAATAATATTGAAAGTACCATGGAATGCCAAATAAGAAAGAAGAACAACCATAGCTGTCTTAGAAGAAGTACAGTAGAAGCCAACATGGTGAGACTCGTCTCTTAATATTTTGGACACATTATCAGGAGGAACTAGTCCCTGGAGAAGGACATCATGCTTGGTAAAATGAAGGGTTAAAGAAAAATAGGATGGCACCCAATGAGCTTGATTGAAACAATGGCAGCAGCAATGGGCTCAAATGTAACAACAATTGTGAAAGTAAGACCGGACAGGGTTTTATTTGCTCTGCACAGGGTAAGTATGAGTCAGGACCAACTGGAAGACACCTTATAACAACAATATTTGCTGTTGTTTGGTGCCATTAAGTTGATTCTGATTCATATCAATCCTATATATGGTTTCAGTTGTGAATTTTTGGGTTAGTTGTCTAGTGCTTATCATACAGCACCACACCAGGACTCCAACAATAATACAGACATAATCTTGAAATCCAAAGATTTATATTGTAGGATCCAATCACTTACAAAATAAAAGTTCTGGGTTTTTTTCCATATCAAAAGTTTATTTCTAAATAGCAATAATCTTGAGAACTCAGTTATATGTTTATATAAAGAGTAAGCATGCTTTTGTCAGTAAAGGATATGAGTGAGAGTAAATATTTTAGTATTGCAGGTCACATGTCCCCTTCCAAAGCTACACAATTCTGCCAATGTGTCACAAAATTAACTACGCTGTCTTCAGTATTAGGTGCTTTTAAGTCGGTTCTGACTTATAGCATCTCTTTTTAGAGTTTCTAAGGATGTAAATCCATGTGGGAGCAGAAAATCTCATCTTTCTCCTGAAAAATCAACTATTGTTGTTATGGTGTTGTTAGTTGTCACTGAGTCAGTACCAACTCATAGTGACCCCATGCATAACAGAATGAAACACTGCCTGGTTCTGGGCCAACCTCACAATCCTTGTACTCCTGAGCCCAATGCTAGTGCCACTGTGCCAATCCACCTCAGTGGGGTCTTCCTCTTTTTCTCCAAACCTCCATTTTACCAAACATGGTATCCTTCTCCAGGGAGTCAATGCTTCTGACAATATAGCAAAAGTTGAGAGATGAAGTCTGTCCATCCTGGCTTCCAGGGAGCATTCTGACTATACGTCTTCCAACACAGATTGGTTTGTTCTTTTGGCAGTCCACGGTACTTTCAATATTCTCCTCCAACACCATAGCTCAAATGCAATTCTTCTACTATCTTTCTTATCCAACTTTCACATGCATATAAGGTTATTTTAAATACTATTGCTTGGGCCAAGTGTACCTTAGTCCTCAAACTGACATCTTTGCTCTTCAACATTTTAAAGAGGTATTGGTGCAGCAGATTTACCTAATGCAATATGTTGATTGATTTTTTGACTTCTACTTTCATGATCTGATCTTTCATGATCGTTGATCTGAGCAAAATGAAGTCTTTGACAACTTCAAACTTTTCTCCTTTTATCGTAGTGTTATTTATTGGTCCAGTGGTGAGGATTTTTGTTTTCTTAACGTTAAAGTGCAACTTAAATTGAAGGCTGTGGTTTTTTATATTCATCAGTAAGTATTTTAAGTCCTCTTTAAAAAAAAAAAAATCAGTTATAGACAGTATAAAAACAAATGCATGTGACTGTGTTCCAATAAAACTTTATTTATAGATATTGAAATTAATGTGGTTGTGTGTGTCATGAACTATTCTACCTTCAATTTTATTTTTCCAATCATTTAAAGAGGTAAAAACATTCTTAGCTTGAGGATTGTGTGAAAGTAGATAGTAGATTGATTTTGGACCATAGTCCATAGTTTGCTAACCTTTACTTTATACTATAAACCATAGAGTAGAAAAGATGACATATATTTACCATTTTTTTCTCCAAAATGTTCTCTTTCCAGCGAAAGCTCTAAAGGTATGAGGGGGTGGATCACTTTCTTATCTTATCTCTGCAATGGAAAATCCATCTACAACACCACATAACATGATCAGAAATAGCTGAGAGCCAGATGATAGACCTAAGAGGTCTAGAATAAGGATATGAAAGAGCACACAAACCTCAAGGCTGGTATTCATCTGTGGATGGCAGCATGTGAAGCAAGGTCTAGAAGACACAACTTCTACCTGTTGGGAGGTTGGAGACTCAGAAGTTAGATCAGCCCCATCTCCAGTTTGTTATTAGAAATATATGAAAGTCTACCTCTTGATGGGAACAAAAGGGAACTCTGAAATGACTGAATAGAAATTCCTCCAAATACTTGATTTATAAACTAGCTAAGTAATCAGTTACTTAAGGTTGTTGTTGTTGCTGTTGTTAAGTGCCATAGAGTCAGTTCCGACTCATAGGGAGCCTGTATAGGTTTTTCAAGGAGTGACTGGTAAGCTTGAACCACTGATCTTGAGGTTCAAACCAACATTGTTCAGCACATTAACCAGCAACACCACACCAGGACTCCTTACTTAAGGTTGTTGTTGTTGCTATGTGCCGTGCAGTCAGTTCCCCCACATAGCGACCCTGTACAGGGTTTCTGAGGCTGTAAATCTTTACTTAAGGTTGTTGCTGTTGTTGTTAGGTGTCATCGAGTCGGTACCAACTCATAGCGATCTTATGCAGTAGAATGAAACATTGCCCAATCCTGGGCCAACCTCACTATTGGTGCCACACTTGAGCCCTTTGATGCTGCCACTTTGCCAATCCATCTCGCTGGGGGTCTTTCTCCTTTTCTCTGAACCTCCACCCTACCAAAACATGATGTGCTTCTCCAGCGACTAGTCCCTCCCGACAATATTCCGAAGTATGAGAGACGGAGTTTGGCCATCTTGGCCTCCAAGGAGCACTCTGGCTACACTTCTTCCAGCACAGATCTGTTGGGTTCTTTTGGCTGCCCGTGGCACTTTCAATATTCTCCTCCAGCATCATAACTCAAAAGCATCTTAAAGTTGGCAAATATAAATTACTTACGATAGCGGAAAGGTAGATTTGTGAGTTTGTTGTTGCTGTACCATCCTCACAAATGCTGAAACATATGAGCCCATTGCTTTTGCCCTGTGTCAGCTCACATTGTTGAGGGTCTTCCTCTTTTTGACTGATCCTCTATTTTACCAAGCATGATGTCCTTCTTCAAGGACTGATAACATGTCTCACCATTCTGGCTGTAATTCTTCCAACAGAGACCTATTTGTTCTTCTTGCATTCATAGTATTTTCAATATCTTCTCCAACACCATGATTAAAATACATTGATCCTTCTATGGTCTTCCTTATCCATTGTCCAACTTTCACATGATATAAGTCAATTGAAAATACCATGGTCATGCACACCTGAGTCCTCAAACTGACATCTTTGCTGTCGAACAGTTTAAGTAGGTCCTGTGCAGCATTTTCCTAATGTCATACACTGATTTCTTACTGCTGTTTCCATGAGTGTTGATTGTGGATCTAAGTGAAAGGAAGTCTTTTGCAACTTGAATATTTTCTCCATTTATCATGATGTTATTTTTTTGGGTTCCATTTTGAGGATTTTTGTTTTCTTTACATTAAGGTGGTTGTTGTTAAGTGCCGTTGAGTCAGTTTTGACCCATAGCAACCCTGTATAGGATTTCCAAGGAGCAGCTGGTGAGCTTGAACTGCTGACCTTGCAGTTCACATGGCTTTGCAGTCTAGAGCATTAACCCACAGTGCCACACCAGGACTCCTACATTAAGGTGAGAAAGTTTAACTCTAAGAAAATGAATAAAACATTCTATTTGCACATCTGAGCCTAACTGAATTAAATAAAGTAATACACTGTACTATTTAAAGTCAAATATAGTTATTTATGATTATACTAATGTGACTCATTAACATAAAACTTTCCTGAAGAATATTGCAAATTATAATGATATAAGAACAAATCTAAAAATAGATTTATGCTAAAAATGTTTGTTTGAGCAATTAGAAAAGATTTGATCATATCAATATTTCCAAATTAAGGTACCTGGGATACGTTAAGCTAAACTGAGAAACAAAATCCTCTGCTATTAATTGATTCTGACTCATAGTGATCCTGTAAGATGAAGTAGAATTGCCCATAGGATTTCCAAGGTTATTAATCTTTATGGAAGCCAACTACCACATTTTTCTCCCTTAGGGGTCTGTTGGGTTCGAACTTCCAGCCTTTTGATTAGAAACCAAATATTTTAATGACTGTAGGACCAGACATTAACCACCAAAAACTGTAGTTTAGTCCTTAGATCATGTAGAGATCTTTCTTTTTGTAGAAATTACTAGCTTTCACTAATGTTCTCTTCTTTTTCCCTCCTTATATACTAACAATATTTAACTTCTCTATTTGTAACCATTTGGGCAACCCATGTAAGTAATTATAGCAAATAAGTATGATTTGAAGTCATTTCAAATCTGAGGCAACCAAAAGTCATTCTCCAGTGTTCTCTCAATTCCCTCTTCCCAATGTCAAATGAAAGAGGTAATATGGTGGAGGCCTTGTCAACCTACATCTCTAAGGGACATATTTGATTCTGATCACCCCATGAAATAAGTAAAGAGAATAAAACATTTTGTTGAAGTGAGGGATTTATGTTTTAGAATTGCATTCACTTCATTTGTATAATGTAATTCAATAATATTATGGATTCAAATTTACAGAAAGATATTTAAATATTTAGATAAACAACTCTGTTTTACAGAGTATCCCCACACACTACCATTAATATATGAATTGCAATAAAAGAATTTTTTTTCCTAATTATGTTGATTATTTATATGCTGAAAGCTTAGGATTATTATATTTATGTAGTAGATAGAGTCAAGTTAAGATAATTTGTATCAGTGAAAAGTTATTGTAAGGCAGAATAAAAGAGTATATGAGAAAATTGAAAATTGGATTTTCTTTCCAGAGTGAACAAGTTTATCTCTGTTCAATCAAAATGCTCTTCTTCCAACTATATGCTTAAAAAAATAGGGGTTTTATTCTGGAATAGACAAAAATATCATTCCAAAAAGTAGGGAGAAAGGACAACAGGCATACTTTCAATAAGGAAAGATGTCACATAAATGAAAATATGTTGTTGTTCATGTCCTGCTCATAGAGACCCTGGATAGGGTTTCTGAGGACTGGCTGGTGGATTTGGACCACTGACCATTGCAGTTCAAACTGACCTTGTGGTCCAATATTTATCCTAGAGTGCCACTCCAAATTTCCAGAAAGAAACTACCGATTAATATTATGTAAGAATGTAAAAGAAACTATAGATTATTATTATGTAAGGTATTTCCCTGTATAGGGGTTAGGATGCTATTTTGGGTTTCCTTTCTATTAAATAATTTTAAGGTTATGATTTAGCCTTAGTATTTTTTATTTTAAATAAGGGTAAGATTTCCACCACTCATCTGTCAGTCTGCCATAATATGGTGGCTTGTGTGTTGTGATTCTGGAAGCTATGCCATGGATATTTTACATATCAGCAGGGTCGCCAACGATGGACAGGTTTCAGCTAAGTTTCCAGACAAAAACAGACTAGGAAGAAGGAGAGAGACTACTTCTGAATATTTAGTCAATGAAAACCTTATGCATAACATTGAAACATCATCAGAACCAGAATATTGAATATTGGAATATGATGAAGACCAACAGAATATTGTCAGTTTAGTGCCGGGAGATGATACACTCAGGTTGAAATAGAGTTGACAGTGATTATGTAAATGAAGTAAAGTCTATCATTTGCTAGTGGGGCATGACTTGAAATACAGAAAGTTGTTGTTGTTGTTGTTGTTATCTGCTGTAGGGTCACTTCTGACCCATAGCAACCCTACATAGGGTTTCCAAGGTGCAGTTGGTGAGCCTGAACCACTGACTTTGCTGTTCAAACTGACTCTGCAGCCCAGCGCATTAACACAGTGCCACATCAGGATTCCAAAGAGAGCTGTAAATATCCATTAATAATCAGAGCATGGAATATACAAAAAATGAATCAAGGAAAGTTGAAATTCTCAAAAATGAAATGGGACACATAAAGATCCATATCTTAGGCATTAGTGAGCTGAAATGGGCTGGTACTCGTCTTTTTTTATCTGATAATCACATAGTTTAGTA
>NW_006408591.1:11894977-11926758 GCF_000296735.1 Chrysochloris asiatica | reverse complement strand
GCGGAGCAGCTGGTAGTTTTGAACTGCTGACCTTGAGGTTCACAGCCCGATTCATAACCACTATGCTAGAAGTTTAGGCTGAAGCTAAAGAAATTTAAAACAAGTCCACAACAGACATCTGAATTTAGGGATCAGCTGAACAACAGATTTGATGCATTAGACACTAACGACCAAAGACCAGAAGAGTTGTGGGTTGACATCAAGAACATTATACAGGAAGAAAGCAAAAGGTCATTAAGAGGACATGAAAAAAAGAAAAGACCAAAATGGAAGTCAGAAGAGATTCTGAAATTGCTCTCCAGCATAGAGACGCTAAAGCAAATGGAAGAAATGAGGAGATAAATGAGTTGAACACAAATTTTCAAAGGTCAGCTTGAGAAGACAAAGTCAAATTTTATACCAAAATGTGCAAAGACCTGAAGAAATAGCTGAGGGCACTGGAGAAAGAAATTGGAGCCTTGACATGCAACAATATTGACATATTCTATAGGGAAAATATTGAATGATGAATAAAGTACCAAAAGATGATGGAAGGAATATGCTGAGTCACTCTATGAAAAGGAAATACTCAATATCTATCATTTCAAGAGCTAGAATATGTTCAAGAGCCAATGCCACTGAAGGAAGAAATTTAAGGTGCATTGAAGGCATTAACAAATACAAGGCACTGAGAATTGATGGAATGGAAATTGAAATGTTTCAATAAACTGCGATGGTACTGAAGGTACTCAGTCATCTATGCTAAGAAGTTGGAAGACAACTACCTGGCCAACTGACTGTGAAGAGAGTGAATTTTTGTACTCATTCCAAAGAGAGGTGACTCAACAGAATGCAGATATCATCAGACAATATCATTAATGCCACATGCAAGTAAAATTTTGTTAGAGATAATACAAAAATGGCTGCAACCATACATTGGCACAGAATTTACAGAGGTTCAAGCCAGATTCAGAAACAGATGTGGAACAAGGGATGTCATTGCTGAGGTCAGATGTATCTTGGTTGAAAGCAAAGAATACCAGAAATATGTTTACTTGTGCTTTACTGACTTTTGATTATGTGGATGATGACAAGCTATGGACAACATTGTGAAACCTGAGCATTCCAGAACAATTAATTGTTCTCATGAGGAACCTGTGCATACACCAAGAGGCAGTTATGCGAACAGAACAAGGGAACACCAAATGCTTTAAAATTAGGACAGTTGTGAGCCAGAGTTGTACTCTTTCACCATACTTAATCAGTCTATATGCTGAGCAAATAATCCAGGAAGCTGGATTCTATAAAGAAAAATATGGCATCAAGATTGGAGGAATACTCATTAACAACCTGCAGTATGCAGATGAATACCACCTTGTTTGCTGAAAATGAAGAGGACTCAAAATTCTAACTGATGAAAATCAAAGACCACAGCCATTAGTATGGGTTGCACCTCAATGTAAAGAAAATTAAAATTCTCACAACTGGACCAATAAACAACATCCACATAAATAATAATAAAAAAAGTTATTAAATACTTCATTTTGCTCTGATCACCTATTAACACTCATGAAAACAGCAGTGAAGAATCCAAACATCATATTGCATTAGACAAACCTGTTGCACAAGACATCTCTAAAGTGTTGAAGAGCAAGGATTTCAGTTTGAGGACTAAGGTGTGCCTTATCCATGCCATGGTGTTCTCAAAAATTTCTTACGTATGTGAAAGTTTGGTAGTGAATAAGTAGTGGAATTTGGACTGCCAAAAGAATAAAAAGCTCTGTATTGAAAGAAGCATAGCCAGAATGCTCCTTGGAAGCCAGGATGGCCAGACTTCAACACTCGGACTTCGGACATATCATCAGGAGGGATTACTAGTTCTTGGACAAGGATATCTTGTTTAGTAAAGTGCGGGGTCAGAGAAAAAGAGGAAACCCCCTAACAAGATGGATTAGCACAGTGGCAGCAACAATGTGCTCAGGCATAGCACAGGTTGTGAGGTTGGCACATGACAGAGCAATGTTTCCTTCAGTTGTGCATAGGGTTGCTATGTGTCACTACTGACTTGATGGCACCTAACAACAACAACAACAAGGGTAAAATTTATTTAAGGAACTCAGTAGTAGATGTGATTTGTAAGCTCTGGAAAGAATAAGAAACAAACTTGCAGCGGGCAATCAGGTTTAAAAAAAAAATAACTTGTTTGCACTATATAAATGGATATATCCTTTCTAGAAAATTGGTGCAATAGACAGTTACTGGGAACTTTGGATTTTTAAGTTGAAAATGTATAGACCTTATGCATAGTAATGATACTGTCAAGCAGTCCTAATGGTGTTTTAGGATAAGCATTGAACTGCTAACCATAAGGTAGGAAGTTCAAATACACCAGCTGCTCTGCTGAAGAAAGATGAGACTTTCTGTTCCTGTAAAATTTACAGTCTTAGTAGCCCACAACGGGGTTGCTATGAATACTACTTGACTCAGAGGCAGTTGATTTATGATACTGTCATTATTGACAAAACTCACTCTTATGAGATTCCTACTCTAAACATACAATTAAAAAAAAAAAAAAGCTTTTAACTTGGAAGGTATTTTCACTGCGTTGCAACTTTTCTGTATTTGCAGATTAAAAGGCATAAAAATCCTATTGCCATAATACTTGCCTGCAGCTAGGTATTTAAGTTATCATATTAAAGACTGATTTAAATTGAGTGTAATTATCTGTCTGAAATGTTTTTAATATCTTCCTCCTCCTTTAACCATTTATTATCAAAGCCACAATTATGCACAAAAATTTGAATTCATGGTCTTGAATTAGTGTCTATTAAAATAAAATCTATATGTTAGCTAATTTAATCTGATTAGAAGAAAACCAGGTGCACAGTCACTAACAAATTGAGAAATTTTGTGAATTTGAAATGCAGTCTCTTAAGTTTTACAGCTGGAGATATACTTGAATTACCAACATTAAAATGCTGCTTAGAATCTTACATCTACTCATGAGTGGTACGCTTTAAACATTTAAATGAAATTCCAGATTTTTTCCAGTATGAAAAAAAAACGAAGTTTGAAAACAAATGATGAAGCAAGGTTGTGATAAAACAGACACTTTTATATATTTTGTGGCAATTGAGCAATTTTCTTGGTTAGTAGTGAAGCTGGATTGTTTGAAAAAGAACATGGCATCAGGATTAGAGGAAGGCTCACTAACAACCTGCAATATGAAGATGATATAACTTCACTTGCTGAAGCAAAGAGGACTTAAAATACTGACTGATGAAGATCAAAGATCACATTCTTCTGTGTGGTTTGCACATCAATGTAAAGAAAACTATTCTCACAACTGAACCCATAAATAACAATATGATAAATGCAGAAACAATTGAAGTTGTCAAAGACTACATTTTGCTTGGATTCACCAGCAACGCTCATGGAAGCAGCAGTCAAGAAATCAAATGTATTAGGCAAACCTACTGCATAAGACCTCTTGAAAGTGTTGAAGAACAAGACATCAGTTTGAGGATTAAGGTGTGCCTAACTCAAGCCATGGTATTTTCAGTAACCCATGTGGATGTGAAAGTTGGACAAAGAATAAGGAACACTACAGAAGAATTTATGTGCTTTAGGTTTGGTGTTGGAGGAGAATATTAAAAGTACCATGGACTGCCAGAAGAACAAACAAATATGTGTTAGAAGAAATACAACCTGAATGCTCCTTAGAAGTCAAAATGATCAAACTTTGTCTCTCATAATTTGACATGTTATCAGGAGGGACCAGACCCTAGAGAAGGATATCATGTTTGGTAAAGTGGAGGGAGACTGAAAAAGAGGGAAACCCTCAGTGTGATGGATAGGCACAGTTGTAGCCATCAAGGGATCAAGAACAGCAGTAGTTGTAAGGATGATGCAGGCCCAGGCAGCAACTGGTTCTGTTTTACACAGGGTAACTATGGATTTAAACTGCATCAATAGTACCTAATAGTATCAATAGTACCAGAAACAGCAAGTGATTTAATAATTACTTCAAAAGTGTAAATCATTTATTAATCAGTAGTTTCACTTTCAGGATGTAATCCAACAGATTGTCTTCAAGTGACGGGGATATATACAAAATTGTCAATTTTGGTAGTGTGAAAATTAAATGTTCTTTAAAAAGGCTTTGTGAAGGTAGAAGTTTTGTAACATATAGGGGAGAATAGTTACCTTTACATTTCAGGAACAGAGAACTATAGGACCATCAAGGGAGAAGAGTACAAGTGGAATGTGGGACCCTATCCAGAGAAGCAGCACAAGAGATGGAGGCTGAAATGAGGACATGGAGAGAGAGGGCAGTTGATGACTAGACTCATAGAAAGGCTGTGTGCTGGCGGCCAGGAGGCAGGCTTGCAGAATATGCCCTTGGGTTGATTATATATATATATATATATTCCTGAATATTTTTGTGTACATCAAAACAAACAAAAACAAAAACAGAAGGAACAGAAGCAAATACTGGTATGATGATGCACAGAGGGGATCGTAATCATTGCAATGAAATGAAATATGACAGGATAAGTGCAAAACCAATGTTCTCCCATATTAACTATCATTCAATTCACTATAAATGCTTAAAAAAAAAAAAAAAAAGCTTTGTGAACTTTCAAAAATCTGGTAACATAATGGGTGACGCTTTGGGCTGCTAACTGCAAGGTCAGCAGTTTGAATCTATCAACCACTCTGCCAATGAAAGATGAGGCTTTCTGCTTTTGTAAATATTTAAAACCTCAGAAACCCTATAGGGTTGCTATGAGTCAGAACTGACTCCACAACGCATAATCACCACCATCAGGTAATGGAATGTTATCTAACTCTTTGGCAATTAAAAACATCAAAAAAAAAAAAAAAAAAGAAAGAAAAGAAAAGAAAAGAGAGTCCTATATGTATATGTGCTGAGATGTACAATCTCCAGAATAAAAAATAAAATAAACTGCACATCCATTCTCTCTTAATATACGTTTTAAAGGAGTGTTTTTGAATGTATACACACACATTATGTGTATGCCTTTTAGAAAGCTTTTTAAATATACAAAATAATGACTAACAATGGTGATGGGATTTTAAAATATACAGTGGGATGAAGACATTTTGTTTATTAGAATTTTTATTATATGCATGTATTGCTTTTCATTTTCAAAATCACTATGCAAGTGAAATAAAGGGAGAAGAGTTTTCATTTCGAAGCAAGCAGCACAAATCTACAACAATGAGTAGGAAGCCTGTCCTATGTTCCCTGCTGAGTGCTATGAAGAGCCTCTGTTCACTTTGTTTCAAGTTCCATCTAGTTTTCAATAAGTTAGCTGTGGCCTCAATTTCAGAATGAAAATCTGATCAAACTCTGGATGTCAAGAATCCTAGTTCTCGATGTTGTTGGTGTTATTTTCGATAGAAAGCTTTTTTTAAAAAATGTAGATAACTTCTTAAGTTACTCTAAGCAAAGCATCAAATTTTATTCTTTAGCAGTTAGATAACTATGTTTACCCTAGAGCTATTTATATCTTGCCATCATTTCCAAGGTATCTGACCATCTACCATTGATCTATAGCCCCATGGTTTATTTATTTTTTATTCTGCAAAGAGTATGAAAGGTTTTTATCAAACAATATTATGGCCAAGAACTGATGCTGTGAGACTGGAAGCCTGCCCCATGCTGTATAAATAAGATTGTATCATTAAATCGGACTCTCAGGTATTTGCCAACCTGGGTAATGATGCCTCTCTGGGATTCCTGCCCTTTTGGCAGCCTCCCATCCAGGCACAAGTCAGCAATCACAATTAGTGTGGAGTGGAATAAGAGTGCCAAGTCTGCACAAATGAATGCAGAAGAAATGCAGCAAGGACTGAATTGCAACTCAGTGAACAGTCACAATCCTCAAGGCAACAATTGCTTCATTCTTAAAAGGAAATAAAGCAATGATGGATCGAATGCCAAACTATATTCTCTGTGTAGCTATGCTTGAAGGTTCTGTCATTCTGAGAACCATTTCTGAGTGTTCCCCATACAATTCTCTCCTCCCAAATAGTTTCAAGTGGCTTTCCCCAGATATTCATGGCAGAAAGAAGTAACACCGTTTTAAAAGTCCTAGTGAATACAGCCAAGACTAAAGAGGTCAGTAAAAGATTGAGAGCAGAGAAGAAAATGATCACAACTACTTAAATGAATGCATGCAGTGCATTTATCAGATGAGATGTACCTTTAAATTCCCAGAGTATAACTGGGCAGTATAGTGACAAAATTTCAAATCCATATATTTCTACCTTTAACTATACTATCACTTCTGGCCTTGAATTTATTCCTGTAATGATAAATCACTTTTAAATTCATAAGTATTTGTTTGGTACTGATGCATATTTTTTTACTGTGTCACTTAAAAGTCACATCCTCATAGCGCCTGGATACTGCTTTGACCATAATAGGTGTGTAGTGGGGTGAATTGACAAATTTAGTCTTACTTGTTAATGAGTTTATTTTAAGTTGTGGCTTTATGTAAAATTACAACATATGGTATTTTCAAATGTCCATATAGGAACTTACTGACCCATATTACTGTGTAAAAATAACTTTTAAATGGCTGGTACACTGTAAAGACAGACACAGAATATCATAATGTGTCTCTTTCTGTTTTCCTTTAGTGACTTAATATAGATTGTGTGGAATCACCCAGCAGCCACAATTATAATGCTAATTAACTGTTAGTTGAGATTTAGGCTTTCTGTTCACCTCTTCTGAATAAAACACACAGTAATTCTACTACTCCAAGTTACACATGCTTTTAAGTTCTGGTTAAATTAGTCCCTAGTTGAATGTAAATATCAGTGTTTTTTTTGTTTTGTTTTTTTTCTTATCCCCTAAGTGCTATTACTGAAACTCCTTAAATTTACAAACACCAAAAGCATCAGTGAAAAAAATCTTGTCAAAACAGGTTTACAGGTGGACATTCTACTTACTCTCTCATGCATTTAATTGAATTCCGTGCAATTTCATGTGTATTATAATAGACTTCTTTTACACCATCAGGAAACAAGTTTTAAAACATGTGCTGTGCATTAAACATCACATAAATATTCAGCAAGGGAAAGAAAAACAGTTCTGAAGGAGTATAGTAATTTTACAGTCTCTGGTTTCTAATAAATTTTTACAGCAATCCTAAACTGCATTAGCAAGTACTAGTTTATTGTCAGGCTTTTGCACAACATCCCTCAGTGACATGTCAAATCTTTACCACAGCAGTTGAACTCCTAAAGCTGTGCTCATTGGAAAGCATCTTGTCAGATTAAATTGCCAGCTCTTGTCAAGTAAAGATATATGATCTGATTGTATTCTCCTGATGATGACATGGCTTGTCCCTTACTGTGGCTAGGTGTATATTCCAGGACATACCAATAACCACAGATTGTGAGGATAAAACAGAAAATGTATTGACTTTTCAAAATTACAGTTCTCCCGTGAATAAAGTGTCCAATCATTTAACAATACAATTTTTTCCAAGTGCTCTTATTGTGCATCATTTATCAACACATTTATTAGGTAACTTAGGATATTGCACCTGCTTTGCTTTCTGCCTCGCTATATTTTCTAGTCATTTTCTTAATGAGATGTCATGTATCTGTATCTCTCAAGAAATCCTTTCTACTTCAAGTATTCAGTATTTTATATGTACTCTAGAAATTCTGGATTCTTTTTGGATGGTTTAGTTTCTGTTTAAAAAAAAACAAAAAACAAAAAAAACCTTATAATGTCAGAAGACTGCAATGACTATCCATCAACAAGAAATGCATTCACAGACATAAACTTTCAAACAATAAAAACTAATTTTTTTTTTTTCTGTATAAGGTATGTCACTGCCCACCTCAAGAAATTTGAATACATGTCATGAAAAAAGGTTTTGATTTTGTCCCATATGTTTCCATTTAAATTAAGAGAATCAAAAACTCCTTTGTAACAATAAACTGAGTGCATGCCACTGTTGGAAAGAATGTCTTGGCTCACTGAAATATCTAGTCAAAAAATGTTGTACTCTTTACCATAGCCTCTACATTAGATAAAATTCAGCATCTGAAGATGATTTGGTGGCTTATCAGTAACCATAAACCAGTATTTTAACATTTAAATTCACACTTTGATTGCTAGCTTGAATAGAGAGGAAAAATATACTTCTGTAAACATAGTATGAAGAATACACATATTTTCCGTGCTTAGATTATTCTCAACCACAAATATTGAATTAGGCATGCATTCTGCATAAAACTAGATAAACTGAGAATTCTACTTATAAACTAAATCTCAACCAGGCTTGTTGTAACTTGTTTTTAGGTGCTGTCAATTCATTTCCAACTCACAGTGACCATATGCAAAACAGAACAAAACACTGTCCAACACAGTCCTTATAACTGTTGTTATGTTTGAGCCAATTGTTGCTGCTAGTCTATCAATCCCTCTCATTGGTGGTTGTCATCTTTTTCACTCAATGACCCACTTTACTGAGCATAATTTCCTTTTCTAGTGACTGGTCACTCCTGATAACATGTCTGAATTATGAGAGACAAACTCTCATCATCCTGGCCTCCAAGGAACATTCTGGCTGTACTTCTTCCAACACAGTCCTGTTTATTATTTCGGCATTTCATTGTGCTTTCAATATTCTTCTCCAACAACATAATTCCTTATTCACTGTCCAAAATTAATATGCTTAAATAGTGATTGAAAATACCATGGCATGAGTCAGGTGCACTTTAGTCCTCAAACTGACAACTTTGCTCTTTAACACTTTAAAGAAGTCTTGTGCAGCACATTTGTCCAGTGCATCATGTCATTTGATTTCTTGACTGCTGTTGCCATGAATGTTAACTGTGAATCCAAGCAAAATTAAGGCTTTGACAACTTCAAACTTATCTCCATTTATTATGATATTATTTAATGATCCAGTTGTGAGGCTTTATACTGAGGTGCAATCCATACTGAAGGCTGTAGTCTTTGATTTTCATCAGTCAGTAATTTAAGTCCTCTTTGCTTTTGGAAATCAGGGTTGTATAATCTGCAAATGCAGGTTGTTAATTGTCTTCCTCCAATCCTGATGTCATGCTATTCTTCATGCATTCCAGCTTCTCAGATTATTTACTAAACACACAGACTGAATAAGTATGGTAACAGGATACATCTCAAGCACAATCCTTTCCCAATTTAAGCCATTCGATATCCCTTTGTTCTATCTGACAGATGGTGTCTTGGTCTATATACAGATTCCTCATGAACACAATTAAATATTCTGTGATATCCATTCTTTGCAATGTTATCTATCGATAGTTTGCCATGATCTTCACAGTCAAAAACCTTTGCATAGTCAATAAAACATTGAGTATACTTACTTATTAATTAATATTTTCTTTAGGGAATAGACACTGGATAAGTTGGGTGTTGGGGAGGGAGGCAATATACAAGTAGGGAGAGGGGGATGGAAGAACAAAGCAGATGGGAGAACAATTAGACAGATACGAATGGACTAAATGGGACAGAGGTAAAAAATGATATAGGCACAGCTTTAGAACAACAGGGCTCTGGGATACAGAGACTTAGACATGGTTGAAATGGGGGAAAGGGGGGAATAATATTCAGATGCTTGGCTGTCTTTTGAACCTTGGTTTCCCGTGCATGATATCATAAAACAGACACTGGAGGGGGAGAGAAAGGAATAGACAGAAATATCACCATAGAAAGCTTGTAAGTCTGCCTTCTGCCTATAACTGATTGGAATACCTAAAATGGGGCTACAATGTTTCCAATGAAGGAGGTTTCCTGAGGAGCCTCTATATTACATAAGACTATAGGTAGAAGTCTGAACCACATCCAGACCTTCAGAGACGGGAAATCCTCCACTTAAAAGGACAAGCAGACCAGCCTGGAGCTGCTAGAAAACCAGAAGATACTTCTTGAAAGAAAGTCCTACAGGAAAAATACAAAACAATAAGGTTAGTCCGACTGATACCACAAGAACGACCAAGTTGCTTGCCCAGGAAACATCAAGGCAGGTGGTCGGGTCTTCTTGGTGTAAATCCTCTTCCAAGGCTAAGATGCAATGGAAACACACTCATGGATTGGCAACCACGCACGTCACCCATAAGGGGAAGTGACTGAAGAACATCAATGAAGCTAACCCCTACATCATCCAGCATACTACTGTGAACCCAAGTGGAGACCTGGTCAGCCAGCAGTGAGGCAGGACCTGGGGACTCATGGGATCAGAGTCAAGAATACAACCACAGAGGACTAGAGTGGAGAGCAAAGCGGCCAGCTGATAAGAAGAGGGCGGATCGATGCAAGAACACTCACACTTGCAGATGATACCCACTTGACCTGGATTCAATGACTGGATGAACAGAACTCAACATGAAGAAGAAAGAAGAGGAAAAAGGCATCATATGCAATTTGACAAACCTGACCTTCACCCATAAATGCAGTAGCACAAAAGAGGAAACAAATCGCTGCTGCAAGAATTATTTCCAACCCCTCCACACAAAGAGTGAACAGGGATGGGCAACTTGGACATTGGCTACCTAAAATGGGGGGAGGGATTCAAAGGTAAGAAGTGACTGGCTTACAAGCTATCGAGAGGGGACCTAGATCCAAAGGGCATGGAGAAAGGTAGAGTCTCCAGTGAATAGTATCCAGCCTGTCCAGGAAGGACTGATGAAATTAAATGCAGATGGGTCTCTTGTGATGCAATAGTGAAGAATGGTTATCAGGACTGATTGTGAGGATTGGAAAGGTAAAGGTGGACATTTTATAGCAAGGAGGGGAGTGATTAACTTTTCAGTCTAGGAGCGGAGGACCCCAGGACCATCAATGGAGAAGAGCAGAGAGCGGAACCCTACCCAGAGAAGCAGTGAGGCCTGAGATGGAGGCAGAGAAGATGACGTGAAGATATGGAGCAGCTGGGGACTTTAGATCCAGACAGGAAAAGGGGCTGTGTGCTGAGGACTGTGGGGGGAGGGGGGCAGGCTTGCAGGGTATACCCTTCGGTTGGATGATGATGCATGGATGGGATGGTAACCATGGCAATGAAATGATGTATGATAGAATGAATGTAAAACTAATGTTATCCCATGTAAACTATCACACAGTTCACAATAAAACATTTATTGAAAAAAAAATGGTATGTTAGTAAAAAAGTAAACAGAAAAAAAATTAAATTGAGTGAATTTTACAAATACAATTTCCTATACTATCAAATAATAAACATTTTCTTATAAGCATATATATGATAACTCTTTTTATGTACTGTAGAATGATACAATAGATATTTCCTGTATTACAAATAAATCTAAAAGATTAGAAATCACTAGCTAAAGTTTGAATTTGTTTACACATTTTTGGAACTAGTAGTTTAGTTTCATTATTTTCTATGTGTTGTTGTTGTTAGGTGACTTTGAGTCAGTCCGATTCATAGTAACCCTATGAACAACAGAACAAAACACTGCCGGGTCCTGGGCCAACCTCACAACGGTTGCCACGCTTGAGCCATTGATGCTGTCACTCTGCCAATCCATCTCGCTGGAGGTCTTCCTCTTTTTCCCTGTCCCTCCATCTTACCTAATATGATATCCCGCTCCAGTGACTGGTCCCTCCTGACAATATTTCCTAAGTATGAGAGACAAAATTTGGCCATCCTGGCCTCCAAGGAGCACTCTGGCTGCACTTCTTCCAACACAAATCTGTTAGTTCTTTTGGCAGCCCATGGCACTTTCAATATTCTCCTCCAACACCATAACTCAAAAGCATCAATGCTTCTATGGTCTTCCTTAATCACTGTCCAGTTTTCGCATGCATATGAGGTTATTCAAACTACCATATTTGGGTCAGGTGCACCTTAGTCTTCAAGCAGACATCTTTGCTCTTCAACACTTTAAAAAGATCTTGTGCAGCAGATTTGCCTAATGCAATACGTCATTTAATTTCTTGACTGCTGCTTCCATGAGTGTTGTTGGTTGATCCATGAAGAATGAAGCCCTTGACAACTTCAATCTTTTCTCCATTGAGAAGAACGTTATTTATTGGACCAGTGGTGAGGGTTTATGTTTTCTTTATATTGAGATTCAATCTATACCAAAGGCAGTGGTGCTCTTTGATCTTCATCAGTAAATGTTTTAAGTCCTCTTCACTTTCAGCAAGCAAGGTTATATCATCTGCACATCACAGGTTGTTAATGAGTCTTCCTCCAATCTTGTTGCCACATTTTTCTTCATAGAACCCAGCTTCTTGGATTATTTGCTCAGCATACAAGTTGAATAATGATGGTGAAAGAATACACCTTTCTTAATTTTAAACTATTCAGTGTTTCCATGTTCTGTTTGAACAACTGCCTCTTGGTACATATACAGATTCCTCTTGAGCACAATTAAGTGTTCAGGAATATTCATACTTCGCAATATTGTCCATAGCTTATCATAATCCACACAATCGAAAGCCTTTGTGTAGTCAGTAAAGCACAGGTAAACATCTTTCTGGTATTCTCTACTTTCAGCCAAGATCCATTAGACATCAGCAATGATATCCATCTTTCCACATCCTCTTCTGAATCCAGCTTGAACTTCTGTAAGTTCTCTGTCAATTTATGCTTGCAGACATTTCTGTATTACCTTTAGTAAAACTTTACTCACATGTGATATCAAAAATATTTTCAGATGATTTCCTTATTCCATTGACTCACCTCTCTTTTGGAATGGGCACAAATACAGATCTCTTCCAGTCGGCCAGATAGTTGTCTTCCAAATTTCTTGGCATAGATGAGAGAGTGCCTCCAGTGCCATCTCACTTTCTTGAAAGATTTCAATTTTTATTCCATCAATTCCTGAAGCCTTGTTCTTTGCAAATTCCGTCAATACAGCTTGGACTTCCTCCTTCAGTATCATTGGCTCTTGATCATATGCTACCTCTTAAAAGGGTGAACATCAACCATTTCCTTTAAGTTCATTGACTCTGTGTATTCTTCCATCTTCTTTTGATGTGCTCTGCATCATTCAATAATTTTCTCAGAGAAAACTTCAATAACAAAAGTCGAGGCTTGAATTTTTTTATTTTATTTGAGTTCCCCCAGCTTAAGAAAAGCTGTGCCTGTTCTTCTGTTTTGGTTTTGTGACTCCAGATCTTTGCACACTTTCTTGTAATATTTGACTTTGTCTTCTCAAGCTGTCCTTTGAAATTTTTCCATAAGTATTCTATATTTTCAATAAGCATTTATTTATGTAATAAATAAATTATAAGTTTGTTCCTTAAATATTTATTGATTACCTACAAAAGTATCATGCATATGGTTAAATAATTATAGTCTTCATTTGCTTTGGGGAACTGAGTCTATACTGAATTAAGTTTTATTAATTCTTTACCTCAGATTAGATATACATCTGTTTTAAAATCTGATTTGGTCTATATTGAGTCTATATTGATTTGGTCTATATTGCGTTAACATACATTTCTGCTGCATAGCTATATAAGTATAATTATCAAAACAAAGTGTCTCAAACACTTTTAAAACACTAATTTTGAGAAAGAAAGTTCTAGAATAAATTTCCTTTTCAAGGTTCGCCCATTTCTAGGTCATAAACCAACACAATTTTATTATAGGA
The DNA here is from genome assembly GCF_000296735.1 of Chrysochloris asiatica. NCBI lineage: Eukaryota > Metazoa > Chordata > Mammalia > Afrosoricida > Chrysochloridae > Chrysochloris > Chrysochloris asiatica. Next base: position 11,913,120 of record NW_006408591.1, on the reverse strand, counting down.
TGAGATAACATTTGTTTTCTATTTTAAATATACCTTCATATTCAATTTTAAAATATGTTAAATATAGTAAAATGGTATTATAATTTTTCATGTAATTTTAAATGAAGGTAAGTGTGCTAATAAATTTGATTTTAAATACAGTTAAATTTGTTATAAAAGTCAAAATAGTATGAGATGGTGCTTTTTTAATCTCTTCTCAATATAATGTTGATGAAACTCTGAGTAAAATAAAGAGAAAAAATGTTTTTATGTTTCATTTATAAAAACAGTTCATGTATATTTATATTCACAAACTACAAAGCAAATACAAAATAATCTCATTCCCTTTGTGCTTATAACCTAACAATATCTGATAGGCCCTTAAACACAATTATATGAAATCCTACCAATTAAGATTAAGAGTCACTAATGTTTTAATTTCTAAAATATAAGAAATGTACACATACTTGTAATATGATCCCCATTTCAGGGAATCTTCTTAGTCTGTTTTACCCGATTACTATTTAATTGAATTATACTTAATTTCTCATTTGTATTTTTAATTTTCATTTAAGTTGATTCAGAGAACAAGAATTATGTAACGTCTTAGAGTTTCTTAATCAAAGAGACAGCCTAATTTCAAAATGTTTTAAAATTTTAAGTAAATTATTGTTTTTTTCCCCTCTTTAAAAATTACTTTTTAAGCAAAGTCTAAACGAGCTTCATTGATCTCATTCAAAAAGGAGGGTAAAGTGATATATCAGAAAACCAAAGCATCACCAGATTAATGTTACTGTATTAAAATCCTATTTACATAAAATTAACATAAATATGAGTTAGTAAGCCATATGCTACAGCATCTGTTCTTTCCTGTATTAATAACATGGCTGTCCCCTATAGGGATCTTAAAATTAATACATATTCAAGTTATATGACAATATAGATGAAATTGTGACAAGATGATATATATACTGTTTTGTCAATTATAAACAGGCTAATTTGTACAGGGATCTATATTACGGTCATCTGTTGAACTATACCATAGTTTATAATGGGTGGCGTTTGACCTAATCCACATTCTTCTTTGGAAAACTGCTTAATTACTTCTTTGTTAAATATATTCTTTTTCCCCTATAATAACTTCTTTCACTCCCCTTTACCATCTTTGGAGGTTCAGAACAGCCAGTTAATAAAAACTTATACATTGCAAAATGCTCAATAATCCTCTACTTCTGTTGATGATTCTTGTTTTCTTTTCCCCAGTCTCAGTTCATTTGACAATGCTTTTTCTAGCTTCTCATGTGATTAGAATTCAATAACTTTTTTACATTAAATTTTATGGAAATATCAAGTATGTTCATATTGAAATATTGTATTTTTTATTTGTTTTATAAAACTGTATTTAGTTTGTTCCATTTTTACTTCTTATTTTTGGATTTAATGTAATATTAAGCTACAAATTATATTTTTCATGTTTCATTGACATAATTTCCTCTCAATGCAAAATGTAGTGTAATGATTTTCAAAATGATAAATTTATTTACACTAACTATAGTTATAATTCATGATTAATGTGGATGAGAAATATAATAAACACAGCTATTTCCTGCCTCATATGTCTTGAAATAAAGCTATAAATAATAGTTTCTTAATGTGAAGTCCTGGTGTGGTGCTGTGGGTTAATGCACCAGACTGCAAAGCCGTTTGAACTGCAAGGTCGGTGGTTCAAGCTCACCAGCTGCTCCTCAGAAACGCTATATAGGGTCGCTATGGGTTGGACCTGACTTGAAGGCACTTCACAACAACAACAACAATATGACTTGTACTGCTATTTTATCTATCTTTTTTTGAATATGTATTTAAAAAACAGAGAAATGAAAGTAAACTAAAAGAAAAATAGGAGTAAATATTTTGACCATTACAAAGAAAAATTGATTGATTAAGAAAGTAAGTAAAATATGTATTGTATGTAAATGAGTGCATACTTGTGTGTGCATATATGCACAAGTATTTATTCACACCTACGTCTTCCTGGTGTGGTACTGCAGGGTTAGAACCACACAGCAGCAGTTCCCGGTTCATACTCACCAGCCGCTGTGAGTCAGAGCTGAGTGGCTGCAGTTAACAACATCATGCATTTCTACGCACGTATATGGGTGTATTGTTGTTAAGTGCTGTTGAGTTGGTTCCACTTCATAGCGATCTTATATTGGGTTTCAGGGGAGTGGCTTCTGAGCATAAACCGATGATCTTGCGGTTCAAAAGACTTTGCAATCCAGTGCATTAACCCACAGCGCCACAACAGGACCCTATATGAGTGTATTGTTGTTAACCTTGTAGTTCAAACAGCTTTGCAATCTGGCGCATTAACCCACAGCTCCACATCAGGACTCCATATGAGTGTATCTATACTGGTATCTGTTTTGATATATGTGTATCTATATACACACACACATACGAGTGTATGTTGTTATGTGCCGTGGAGTCGGTTCCAACTCATAGCGATTGTCTGTACAGGGTTTCCGAGGCTGTAAATCTTTACGGGAGCAGAAAACCTCATCTTTCTCCTTTGGAACAGTTGGTAGTTTCAAACTGCCAACCTTGCGGTTCACAGCCCAAGTCATATAGCTACACATATATCAAAACAGATATCAATATAGATACTATAGACATAAATAAGTACAGTTTTGAAGCCCTGGTGACACAAAGAGTTAAGTGCTCAGCTGCTGACCTATAGCTTTTAACCTAACAAGCAGTTTTTCAGGAGCAAGACCTAGTTACCTGCTCTCATAAGGATTACAGCTAATAAAACCCTATGGAGTAGCTCTACTCTGTCACATGTAGTTGCTGTGAGTCCAGGTATACTCAACAACACTCCAAAACAGCAACAGATAAAGTTATGGAGATACAAACGTTACAGTCACTTGTTTGCTTCCCAAACTTGAAAATGAAAAAAAAAAAAAAAACAAAACATAGTTTAGAATTCTTTAAACCATTCTTTCTATAAACATTTGGCATCTGTAGTCTGTGGTCCCTCTGCCTTAAAAATTGTACATAAGAGCACAGTGCAACTCTGCAAACATTTCATAGGGCTTTACTGACATTTTGAAGTTGAGCCCAGACAAAGAAGAACAATTTAATTAAAATGCAGATGCGACTTATTCTTTGAGCAATCAGCAAGTACATGCCTCTCAATTTTTGCTGCATAATTATTGAGTTGGCATTCAATAGCACATTAGGTAAGACTTACCGGTTTGTATTTATATCTTTAATATAACTGGTTACGGTTTTTGCACTTAAGTTTGTTTGATATCCAAAATCTTTGAGCTTTCAGGATGTGTTCCACAACCTTGCTCCTCCAAGTATTCTCTACAGAGCAACAGCATCACAGTTTGTCAGAATCTCAGACTTCACAAAAAACAATAAGATATTCATTTTAACAAGATACCCAGAAGATGTGCATTTGCATTACATTTAAAAAATCCAGTAGTAAGAGATGTTTTAAAATAACAAAGGTACAACTTTTCAGTAAGTGATGTTTGGGAGTTTAGCTCTACATAAAATTTACATCTACATTATAAATACCTTCCCTCTCTATTTTTTCTAATTACTTCCATTTGGAAGTTTTATTATTTTCCTCTTATTTGTGAAAATAATTCAGTAAATATTTGTTCTCTTGTTATGTATAGTATTAATACACTTACTAGAATAAACCCTATATCAAGTGATAAATTGTATTGAGTTCATTTTCTTTTATTGGGAGCCCATCATTTGTTAAAAAAAGATAAAAATAATAAAAAGCGAATCTGCAACTCAAGTATTCAAAAGAAAATTTGCAAACTATTTTTAGAGTAAAGCACTTAGTGACTCCCTTCATTTAACAATTTCTTTGTGATGTAAGATAAAACATTTTGTGAATACATTGGTCTACTGGTAAATAATGTATTGCATATAATAAAAACTGTAAACTGTTTTATGGTTTTTTTTTTGGTATGGAGTTCTGATGTGGCACTGTGGCTTAATGCACTGAACTGCAAGGTAAGTTTGAGCATGCAGAATCAGAGGCTCAAACTTTCTAGCTGCTCTTCAGAAAACCTATACAGGGTTGCTATGAGTCAGGAACTGATTTGACGGCACTTAGCTACAACACAAACAACAATAATTTAAGAATATAAGAGTACATGTTAGGCTGTCTGCACCCATAAAAAGATTTACAGCCTGGACACCACATACAGGGCTGTTACTAGTCGGAATCAACAGTGACAGTGGGTTTCATTATGGTTCTTGATATATGATAGATGATTCTTAAACAGAAAATAATCTTAGGTTTGTAATAATTACACCTATTCCTCACTCAACAATCATCTCATTAGCTAATGTTTTACATTTGCAACAGTAGTGAAAAATCTACTATCTGATGTTTTGCATATTAACAGTGTATATCTGATAGTAATGAATGCCAAGGTATAAGTCAATAATGATACTGATTTTTAATTACCTTGGCTAGATCATGCTCATTTTTTTTTAGAAGTTTAATAATAATGTAATTTTGCAGTTATGTAATGATGCAATTACACTCCATTTTTGCAATCTACTGTGGTCATCCTCCACTTTCACCTACCAACTTTTGTATAATGACTTGGTCTTTAGAACTAACCATGTTGATTAATGAAGAGATGAGCGTACTCAGGAAATTTGACCAATCAATAGTATAGGTTCTTATCACAAGACTAATACTTTTATAAAATAATTTTACATATTAGATATGTGGCATGTCTATAAAATGTATTTCTAAAAATACTATCAAGCACTAGGGAAGGAAAGCTTTATCTAAAATAAAGACTGAAGAACACATTAAACACTAAAACATTTTTAAGAATAAAAAGCAGACATAAGTGGATGGGTTCAACACTATTATGTCTAACAACTAAACTCAATGTTTAGCTTAGATGTTAGACATAATATTTAGAAGCATATGTTAGATGGAATAATTAGAAGTTTAATTTAGAATTAGAAGTTTGTATGAAAAGTCATGCATTTTTAAATGTTGTTTTGAGTTCATATTTTATAAGCAATGAAGTCAGATTTTATTTACTTTATATCGCATAATTGGAGAAACAGGAGTACATTAAAAAGAGCTTAAATAAATCATTTTAAAGCGATATCTTAATGAAATAATGTTTTATAAGAATATGAAAAAGTATTTCTTAATAGCATGCCCAATTTGAGCCAGAATGTTATGTCATAGAGATTTTGAAAATAATTGAACAAATTAGGTATTTTTGCTTGGTTTCTCAGCCTTAGGGTAAACTCAGACCTATTCTGACAATAAAAAAAACAAAACAAAACAAAACAAAAAAAACACATATACGCTATTCACATAACATCAAAGATGATTAAAAAAACAAAAAAACAACAAAAAAAACCTATCTTAGCTTCAGTGAAGAATCTTGTTTATATATCAATGAGACGCTGTAAACTGGTTAAATTTTTATTTAAAAAAACTCAAAAGAGAATAATACCTAAAAATGTGGCTTATTAAAATGCTACACTCCTCATCAAATATCAACATACATAAAGGGGATCTAAAAGACTTTTTCAGAATGCATGCAGAGTTGGAATTGCTGTTTTAATTTTTTGTTGTTATTGTTGATGTTGATTTTCTTTCAAAAAAAAGCTGGTAAATTACAAAAATGTGGAATTAACACATCACAAAATAATACTACTAAAAAACAATACACTGTGACTCTCCTGTTAACCTGATTAGCCACAGATTTGACAACCCAATGTAACTAGCCATCAGGAAAAGGCCAAATCATAGCCATCCAGTCATTACTACATTTTAGTATTATTAATTCATTTTAAAAAGTTATTGAATATTCACTTTCTGCACTAAAAGTAAGTTACTCAAACTCCCAATTTGCAACTCAGCCTTTCTGTCCTTTTTTTTTTTCAACCTAAGATTCTGAGGCCAGTACTCATCTGAAAGTTTGTTGTACTATGGTGACTTGTTAGTTGCTGAGATGCAGGAATACGCCACTGATATTTTAAATACCAGCAGGGTCACACATGGAAATTATATTTCAGAAGACCTTCCAGACTAAGAGAGAATAGTAAGAAGGAGAAGCAGACTACTTGTAAATGATTAGCTAGTCATTTATGAATACCAGCAGAACATTGTACCCAAGGGGATCCAAATGTTTTACACACAGGAAATGTGTGTGCCAGGGTTGTATTCTTTCACCATACTTCTTCAGTCTGCATCATGCTGAGCAAGTAATCTGAGAAGCTAGGTTATATGCAGAAGAACGCGGCATCAGAATTGGAGGAAGACTCATTAACAACCTGTGTTATTCACATGATACAACATAGCTTGCTGAAAGTGAAGAGGACTTATAATACTTACTGATGAAGAACAAAGTCTACAGTCTTTAGTATAGTTTGCACCTCAATGCATAGAAAAAAGCCTCACAACTGTACTAATAAATACCATGATAAATGGAGAAAAGATTGAAGTTGTTAAAGACTTCACATTGCTTGGATCCGCAATCAACACTCATGGAAATAACAATCAAGAAATCAAATGACGTAGTATATGAACAAGTCTGCTGTACAAGATTTCTTTACAGTATTCAAGGCAATGATATCATTTTGATGACTAAGGTGTGTCTGACCCAAGCCATAGTATTTTCAATTGCTTCATATGCATGTGAAAACTGAACAATAAATAAGGCAGACTGTAGAAGAATATTGAAAGTACCATAGACTTTGAGAAGAAACAAACAAATCTGTGTTGGAAGAAATACAGCCAGCATGTACCTTGGAGACCAGGATGGGGAGACTTCATGTCTCATGCTTTGGACATGTTATCAGGAGGGACCAGTGCAGAGAAAGACATCATGCTTGCTTAAGTGGAGAGTCAAAATAAAAGAGCAAGATGAATTGAAACAGTGGCAGTGGAATGGGCTCAAACATAATAATTGTGAGAATGGCACAGGACTGGGCAGTGTTTTGTCCTATTTTGAATATGGTTGCTATGAGTTGGAACTGACTACGTGGGACCCAACAACAGTAACAGGTTTCTGAGGGAGTCCTGGTGTATCATTGTACGATAAGTATTGTACCAATCAATAACCACAGTTCATTGGTTCAAATTGGTCCTTGGAAACCCTATACAAGTTCAGTATGAGTCAGAAGCAACTCTATAGCATTTAACAACAACAACAACAATCAACTTATAATAATGGAGTTATTTCACCTTTCAGAGATTCTCAGGCAGTTCCTGCATGGCACAGTTAAACAGTGGACTACTAGCTGAATGATTGATGGTTTGAACCCCTCCAGAGGTACCTAGGAAAACAGGTCTTATGATCTATTTTTACAAGGTCATAGCCATGTGACTTTGATGGACAAATTCTACTCTGTAACGTGTAGTCACCATGAGATAGAATCAAGTTCTTGACAACTAAAAAGGACTTTGGGAGGAAGTACAAGGGGCTTTGGGAGGAGATTCATGAAAACAGAAAGAAGCTGAGACAAACAGGCAAAGTTAATAGTACTTGACCATCTGGGCTTTCCCAGGGAAATCCTGTTATAAACAGAGAACTCATTCTAAGTAAAACAGACACGTACATCTATTTCTTAAAAACATAACCTAATTTCCTAGTGTAATTAGATTTTAAGTGATAACAGCCCTGTAGATGTTGTTACATGCTGTCTAGTTGGTCCTTGCTCACAGCAATCCTGTATAAGGTTTCAGAGGAGTAGCTGACCATGTAGTTAACAGTCTAGTGTTTATCATACAGTGCTACAATTATATATCCATTAATACAAATCAATGCAGAAGTCCTGGTGTGGCACTACTGGATAAGCACTGGACTGTTAATTGCAAAGTTGGCGGTTCAAACCTATCAGCCGTTCCTCAGAAACCCTGCACAGTGTCGTTAAGAATCAGATCAGACTGGATAGCACTTAATAACAACAATACAGGTTTGGTTACTCACTCCTCTTTTCCAAAGAGCTTCCCCTGTTGAGTAAGATACCACAAGCTTCTTAAATGCAAGAAGCATCAGGTAATTAATTGTGCCTGTTTATCCTGATCAGGTACATAGTCCCCGGGTAACATAAACAATTAAATACTATGCTATTAATTAAAAGGTTGACAGTTTGAAGCCACCCAGTGGTGTTTGGGAGGAAAGGTCTAGCAATCTGCTTCTGAAAGACCCCAATACTCACACTCCTATGGAACAGCTTCTCTGCAACGTATGACATCATCAAGACTAGGAATTAACTTAAAGGACAACACGTGTGGGGTTTTTCTTTTTTTGGTTATTCTTCTGTATGAAGGTCTGAAAGGATGTATCATTAACATTCACATCAATATTTTATACTTGTACTATTAATACAGCGACAGAGCAGATTACCCAACAAGCAAGGCTGGCATGGGTTTCATTATGCTTGCTTACTAGTCTGTAAGGAGCTCTGGTAGCGTAGTGGTTACAAATCGGGCTGCGATCAGTAAGGTCAGCAGTTCGAAACCACCAACTGTTCCTTAGGAGAAAGATGAGGCTTTCTGCTCCCATAAAGATTTACAGCCTCGGAAACCCTGTACAGGGTCGCTATGAGTCGGAACCGACTTGACGGCACACAGCCACCTCCACCACCACCACTAATCTGTAGTGAACAGTTTCACTGGGGTTTTGTGGTTTGAACATAAATTAAACCCATGGGTTTCATGGGTTTAAAGTAGAATAATTTTACTTATTCAAACTAACGGCAGTCAAACTTCTGCTTTGCATAAAGTACTGATCCCTTGGTTTCATTCAACCAGTCTCATTGAGCTCACCTGGCACAAAAATCTGTCATTAATATTCCATTCCCTCTCCAAGCGAGAAGCTAACTCGTCTATTTTTGGATTTCTTGTTTTCCTTGCAAGCATCCCTTCAGCATCCCTTTCCCCATATATTACCCACAGTGCTCTAACTCTTTTTTTCATATAATTACCCACCAGGTTAACTGACACTGAGCACTGGACTGCAAAGTCATTTGAACCTCAAGGTCAGCAGTTCAAGCTCACCAGGGTCAGCTAGAAGTCAGAACTGATTCCACGGCACTTCACAACAACAACAATGTATATACATGTATGGTAGTTATGTGCCGTGGGAGTCAGTTCCGACTCATAGTGACTCTGTATAGGGTTTCTAAGGCTGTAAATCTTTATGGGAGCAGAAAGCCTCATCTTTCTTCCAAGGAACAACTGGTGGTTTCAACTGCTGACCGTGAGATTAGCAGCCCGATTCATAACCACTATGCTACCAGAGCTCCTTACATGTGTAGGTATATGTATGTGTATATTTTTGTTGTTTCTGTGAGATGGTTCCAACTCCCAGCCACCCTGTCTGTACAGGTTTCCGAGTAGTAGCTTGAACCGCCGACCTTGTGGTTCAAACTGACCTTGCAGTCCAGTGCATTAACCAGCAATGCCACACCAGGACTCCTGTATAAATATAGAAGGAGCTCTAGTAGTGTAGTGGTTTACAAGCCTGGCTGTTAATTTCAAGGTCAGTAGTTCGAAACTACCAGTGGTTCTACAGAAGAAAGCTGCTCTCTTAAAGATTTACATCCTTGGGAATTTTATACACTGTTGCTATAAGTCGGAACTGACTCCATGGCACATATCCACCACCATATATATATGGAGTCTTGGTGTTGCATGGGCTGTACATTAGTTTGCTAACTGAAAAATTAGCAGTTTTAATCCAGTAGAAAGATGAGACTTACTGCTTTCATAAACATTTACAGCCTTGTAAACACTATACAGGGTCACTATGAATCAGAACTGACTCGTGCTACTTAACAACAACAGTAAACCCTATACAGGGTCGTTATGAGTCAGAACTGACTTGATGGCATACAACAAGGCTCCATAAGATAAACATTAGATTGTGAACCACAAGGTGGGCTGTTTAAGCCCACCAGGAGAAAGATGCTCTCACAAAGATTTACAAGCCTCAGAAACAGATATGATGGCACTTAACAACAATATATATATATATAATTTGGGACTTACATTAATATTATTTCTTGTTAACCAATTCCTATTTCCAAGCTAATGAAAAACTTATAGCTAATGCCACTTATGGGCACTAAATAAAGAATACCATAGAAGAATTGATTAATTTGATTTATGGTGTTGGAAGAAAATATTAAAAGTACTATGTACTACAAAAAGAAACAACAAAACTTCGTAGGATGAAGTACAGACAGAAAGCTCCTTGGATGCCAGGATGGCCAGGCTTCGTCTCTCATACTTTGGACATATTATCAGGAAGGACTAGTCCCTGAAGAAAGACATCATGCTTGGTAAAGTGTAGGATCAGCAAAAACCAGGAAGACCCCCAACTAGGTGGGCTGGCACAGTGGCAGCAGCAATGAGCTCAAACGTAGCAACAATTGGGATGTTGGCATAGCACTGGGCAGTGTTTTCTTCTGTTTTGTGTGTTGTTGTTAAGTGCTGTTGAGTCAAATCTGACTTATAGCAACTCTATATAGGGTTTCTGAGGAGTGGCCGGTGAGTTTGAACTGCTGACCTTTCTGTTCAAATTATCCTTTCAGTCCAGCACACATGAGGACAATAATTTGGAAATAAATTTTAAGTATAGGAGATATGCTAGGCGTGTATAGATAATTTTTAATATCATGCTCCTTTTCATCTTGGATTTATACATTCTTAAATATATGATTTATAGCTTATATAATTTCTGATTAGTCCTTCTATTTCTATGAAATAATAAAAAATGATCCAATGAAAACCATGTCATCTCATATTGCTACATTTAACTTAAAATTTTAGAGTTTATAGTGTTCAGAAATGAATCTAAGGGCTACAGTTAGACAATTTAATATATTTTCAGTAATCCAGTGAAATTGAGGGAAATGGTTTCTGATATAAATCCTCAAATAATTAATATTACAAAATCTTAAATGCATCTTCTCTGAGTTATTATATTAGTAAGTCATAAACATGGCCCTCCAAAACAAGATGGGATGCAAGAAGAAATATTTTTAAAGTATAACCAGCTATTTGGCTAACAAATAAGTGTCTACATAATTCCCAGATTAGCTTTTGTCCACATATTTTTTATGCTGTCCATGCATTTTGTTGTTGTTGTTAAGTGCTGTTGAGTTGCTTCTGACCCATAGTGACCCTGTATAGTGTTTCTGAGGAGCAGCTGGTGAGCTTGAACCACTGACCTTGCTGTTCAAACTGACTTTGCAGTCCAGTGCTTTAACTCACAGCACCACACCAGTACTCCCATGCACTTTAGAATGAGAAATTATTCTGTACTCGGCATGGAATTGTAGTAACTGGCCATCTGGTGAAGATTTTATAGAAGCACTAAACATATTTTTTGAATGGACCACTTCCTTATGCAATGCTGTATTTTTACATTTCAATAAGTATATGTGTTTCATGGCTTGTGGCTTTACTGTTGTAAACATTGGTGGTAAGGCGGCTCACCTCTTGGCTCTAAAAAGTGCTAAATCAGGGTTTCAATTTATATGCCACTGACCCTTTATTCAAATGTGATCTGGATCTAATTATTATAAACATGATTTAACAAACCATATGCTCACTCATCTGTTCTTATTGCATTATTGTTTCCCCTAAAGGACTTTGAAATTAATGTATAGAAGAAATGTGTATCCTAATAATTAGTAGCTAACGCATATTTGACTTCTATTTGTGATATAAATACTAAGGTACATAAATAACAAAGTTACTGAATAAATAATAATGATTAATATGATACATAAATAATAATGTAATGATGTATCATTTATGACAAAAATGCAAGTATATTAAGAGTTTTTGGTTTATTAGGTATATTTGGAATGCAAAAATGAACTCTATGCAGTCATACCTCATTTTTTAATATAAAAAATTCTTAAGATTTAAAAAAATTTAATGTTGGAAATATTTGAAGACTAAATCACCCATAACATATATTTGAAGTCATTGTATGAGAATTTCCATACTGTTGCATATATGAGGGTAAGTCAAAAAGTATTGCTACTAGGGTCCCAATTCAAACATGCATATGTTTATTACATATTTAAACATGTTCTTATAATCAGCGTGTGGCTGAAGACAAATTCCCTCACTAATGTAATGTAATGGTTACCAGCTGTTCCACATGAGAAAGATGAGGCTTTCTGCTCCTATAAAGATTTACAGCCTCAGAAACCCTATACAGTGTCCCTATAAGTTGGAACCAACTTCACTGCACATAACCAACCAATTACCAACCCATACACTTGTCTTAGTTTCCTTAGGGTGATTTCAGAAAAAAATGGAATATTTTTGTGCAAGGTAAAAATGATTTTGAGGTGAGGATTAATATAAAATCTTTAACAAAACTAAGAGAACAACTTTCTAAATCACTGAAGCTTTGCAACAAGTTTATTGTAATGTTGCCCACATAAAATAATAGTTTTTAAAAGGATAAAGTGTTATAATGAAGATCAGAAAGATCTCAAAGTTAAATTAAAGTCAGGTAGATCAGCTCAGAAGGTTATGGCGACTCTTTTTGGGGATTTCAAGAGGCCAATTTTGAGAGATTTTATTGAAGGACACCAGGTGATCATGGTGTTTATTAGGATGAAGATTTAAGAAAAGTCCAAGAAAGTTGCACCATGGAATTGTCTTCAAGGGCAGGAAAGAGTAATCAATGAGATTTTCATTTGGAAGTAATAACTCATCCACCCTACAACCCTGATTTTACCCCTTCAGATTTCTTTTGGTTCTCCAAACTCAAAGAACATTTTAACCGGATATGATTTGACTTGATATAAATCAAACAGCACAGATTTCTTCGGGAAAGTGATTGTTGTTATTGTTAAGTGCCGTGGAGCCACTTCTGACCCGTTGTTGTTGTTATGTGCCGTGGAGTTGGGGTTCCGACTCATAGCGACCCTGTACAGGGTTTCCCGAGGCTGTAAATCTTTACCGTAGCAGAATCCTCATCTTTCTCCCATGGAACAGCTGGTAGTTTCGAATTGCTGACCTTAAGGTTCAAAGCCTGATTCGTAACCACTGCGCTATCAGAGATCCTTGTTCTGACTCATTGTTGTAGTTTTTATGTACCGTGGAGTCAGTTCTGACTAATAGTGACCCTGTACAGGGTTACTAAGGCTGTAAATCTTTACGGGAGCAGAAAGCCTCATCTTTCTCCCACAGAGCAGCTGGTAGTTTCGAACAGCTGACCTTGAGGTTCGCAGCCTGATTCGTAACCGCTACGCTACCCATAGCAACCCTGTATTAGGGTTTTGTAGGAGTTGCTGGTGTGCTTGAACCGCCGACCTTGCAATTCAAACTAAGTTTGCAGTTCAGCGTTATTAACCCATAGCGCCAAAGTAGGACTCCTTCGGAGCTGGACAGAAACTAGTGTTTCTGTGTCTCGGAAAAGGCATAGAGAGAAACACTTTCTTCAAACGTGTATAGACCTAATGGTACTGACCTTCAGTGTCTCGGCTCTAATGTAATGGCGTCTTCCCGGAAATTCTTGGGGCGGGTGGGTGTGGAACTGGAAAATAAACTGTCGAAAGAAGGCTTTAGGGAAACTCATCACCACTCTGAACGCGGCCAAGATGCCGGCAGATACCGAGGTTATTTGTGCACCCCTTCTGCCTACATTAACTTTGCCAGGCAGAAGCTAGATCCCAAGATTGCTGTGGCTACTCAGAACTGCTACAAAGTAACTAATGCCGGGGCCTTCACGGGGGAGATCTGCTCTGGCATGATCAAAGACTGTGGAATCACCTGGGTACTCCTAGGGCACTCGGAAAGAAGGCATGTCTTTGGAGAGTCAGATGAGCTGATTGGGCAGAAAGTGGCCCACGCCCTGGAGGATGGACTCGGAGTGATCGCCTCCATTGGGGAGAAGCTAGATAAGAGGGAAGCTGGCATCAGTGAAAAGGTCGTTTTCGAGCAAACCAAGGTCATCGCAGATAATGTGACTGACTGGAGCAAGGTCGTCTTGACTTATGAGCCTGTGTGGGCCATTGGTACTGGAAAGACGGCAACACCCCAAAAGGCCCAGGGAGTACATGAAAGGCTCAGGGGTTGGCTCAAGTCCAACGTCTGATGCAGTGGCTCAAAGTACTCGTATCCTTTATGGAGGTTCTGTGACTAGAGCCACCTGCAAGGAACTGGCAAGCCAGCCTGATGTGAATGGCTTCCTGGTGGGTGGTTCATCCCTCAAGCCCGAATTCGTGGACATCATCAATGCCAAACAATAAGTCCTGACCCCTTCCTCCTGAGCCAGAGACTAGACAGCCCAGAAGCCTATAACTGACCCCCACCACCACCACCACATGCTTCTGATGGTGTCACCTGCCCCTTCTCCTGGCCTAATCCATACTGTCCCTTCCTTTAACGTTTACACCTTCCCTTGTAATGGTTGGAACCAAGTCAATCACTTCTCCACTTACTGATAATGGTTGGAACTAAACATGTCACCTAAGTGGCTTCTCGTTGGCTGAGAGGTGGAAGGGGTGGAGCTTGTCCATTGATCCCCTAAAGTCCCCAGTGAGGATTGGAGAGAAAGCATCCTTCTCTTCTCCTCTCACACCAGAGATTAGGGGTGCTACCCTCTCCCATGATTCCAGCGCCTGTGTGTGTTATTTGTGTGAGCTGTCCCATGTGTGGAGGAAATAAACATTGGGCATGAAAAATAAATAAATAAATAAGTGTATAGACCTAGATGGAGGATATGTTGAGAAAATATAGCTTCAAATTTTGATATTTCTGTTTAATAAGTGTTTCTATGATTTTGGAGTCCTGGTGTGACATTGCAGGACAATCAATGCACTGGACCGCAAGTTTGGTTTGGATCACAAGTTCGATGGTTCAAACCACCAGACCCTCCTCGGAAACCCTAAACAGGATCTTTAAGAGTCAGAATTGACTTGACATCAGTTAATAACACTGTGATTTTTTAAACAATCTTTTTTGACTAGCCCTCATATTCTTAAATAGACTTTTGAGTTGATTATGTTTACCAATTTGTGAAATTGTACAAAACAAAACAAAGACTTAAGCTTAATTCTTTCCAAACTAAACTTTAAGTTAGAATTTCAAATACTGGGATTGTAGATAGACTCATAGACTCAATGCAATATTTGATTTTTACTATTGTCATGTCACACAGTGGTTTCATGTATCTTCTACTAATTGCTATTGTATCTTGTCTTTTTATCTTTTAAAATCATTGGTGCTTTCTTTCTGTGAATCCTACCTGAACTAAAAGCCATTCTTTCTAAATAATGGTTATTGTTGTTCGCTATGTGCCGTGGAGTTGGTTCCAACTCATAGTGACGCTGTATAGGGTTTCTGAGGCTGTAAATATTTATGCGAGCAGAAAGCCTCATCTTTCTCCTCCGGAACAGCTGGTAGTTGCAACCTGCTGGCATTGAGGTTAGCAGCCTGATTAGTAACCATTATGCTATCAGTGGTTACAAGTTGGGCTGCTAACCCTATCTGAAGTAAAATGTGAAAAACTGGACAATAGAATTCGTCAGCAGCTAGTAAAAATAAAACAAAATGAATGTTATCTGACCACCTGTACATTCTTGTTTTGGTAATAGCTTCAGATATTGACTCAGAACTCTAAATGAATTTAATACCTTCCTTAATGAAGCTTTTTATTCAGAGGTGTTACAAATTATAACATTTCTTTATATTTTCAATCTGCAAATCCTTTCATTCTTCAGTCTCAGGTTATTAACCTTAACATGATAGCAGGTGGCCAACATAAGAAAAAGAACAGATTCTTCATTTTGTAACATACTAACATACTGCCTGCTGCAATGGATTACACCACCTGTGATGTGCTCTATCATCTTATGGCTTGTGATAACCTAATGATATGAAACAGACAAGAAAAAGAATGTGAAGCTTTATGTGTTTAACTTATGATTGAACATTTTTATTTGTTTTCCAGAATCGTATGCAAGGTTAAAAATAGACTCATTATAGATAGGCAATTAATTTTCTTTTACTTATACAATTATTTTATTGCACCATCATTTTCCTAGGTATGCTTATTTATATAACACACATATAGAGAACAATTTCAAGGTATTTAAAGTGAACACTCTTTAAAAGCAGACTGATAGCAATATACCAGTGGACTTCAGATTACCAACTACTTCAATTCTGCAAATTTGACTAAAGGAAAATTGTTCCACAAGGCACATAGCTATACTCTAAAGTGATGACAAACACAAATGCATCAGTATATCCATTACACAGAGGGAAAGCAGAAATTATAAAAGCATGTTGCACAGCAATTCTCAAGATTTTGTAAAATGTTTGCTTATGTTGAGGTTGATGTTACATTGTTTTATACCTGGATTATATATATATATAATATAAAGTTGTCAAGTCTAGTTCAACTGTGTTCCATATGGCTTTCAATGTTTCATTTTTTGGAAGAAAAATGTTAGGCTGTTTTTCTGAGGTACCTCTGTGTAAACTCCAGCCTCCAACCTCTCAGTTTAGCACCTAAGTGTATTAACCAAGTATGCCACACAGAGACTCCAGATAATACACAGGACATTATATTGTCAAGATATGTAATATATACATGTAAATATATGTGTGGAAGGTGCCCTGGTAGCACAGTAGATTATGAGCAGGTCTGCTAACCTCAAGGTCTGCAGTTTGAATCTGTGAATCATCCCATAGGAAACAGATGAGGCTTTCTGCTCCTGTTAAGATTTACTGTTTCAGAAATCTTACACAGGGTCATGGTGAGTCATAACTGACTCGGTAGGTAGTGCACAACCACCACACTCATTGTTGTTGTTAAGTGCCGTCAAGTCAGTTCTGACTCATAGTGACCCTTATTGGGTTTCTAAGGAGTTGTCGGTGAACTTGAGTCACTGAACTTGTGGTTCAAACCAGCCTTGTAGTTCAGAGTATTAACCTTCAGTGCCATACGAACCACTGACCTTAAGGTTCACAGCCCGATTGGTAACCACTAAGCTACCAGAGCTCCATATATATATATACACACACACATAATTAGATTGTTGTTGTTGTTAAGTACCATCGAGTCAGTTCCAACTCATAGTAACCCTGTATAGGGTTTCCAAGGAGCGGCTTGTGGGTTTGAACTGTTGACCTCGTCATTCAAACTGACCTTACAGTTCAGCACATTTCCTTAAGCACCACACCAAAACTCCACATAAACAGGTAGAGATTAAATATTGGAACAACTGTCATTTTTAAATGCCATTGAGTTGGTTCCAACTCATATCAACCCTGTATAGTGTTTCCCAGGAGCAACTGCAAGCTTTGAACCACCAATCTTTTGGTTTGCAGTCCAGTGCTGATCCTACAGAAGTCCAAAATTATATGTTGACCCTCAAAGCCTATTCCCAGCTTTCTTCTCATCGGTCTTCTTATATAATTCTCTCTTTAAAAGTCAGAAGAAATCGTTTGACCTTGTTTATATCCAATAAAAAAATTAAGTGAAAGTTGTAGGTGGGCAAATATTTCTTTCTTGAATAAAATAGCAAAGATTTGATAGATGGTTTACATATTGCTGTGATGCTAGAAGCTTTGCCACCGGTGTTTTAAAGACCACTAGGTTACACCCCTATTGGACAGGTTTCAGTTGAACTTCCAAACTAGGACAGACTGGGTGGAAGGAGAAGCAGATTCCTTCAGAATGTTTAGCCACTAAAAAAACTTATAAATAGCATTGAAACACTGTTAGAAAACATCAGAATACTGAATACTGAAATATGATTACTAATACCAGAATGTTGTTGATAATATGCTGGAAGATGAGCCCCTCAGGTTGGAAACCCCACAAAATATTATTGGGGGAGAGCAGCTACCTCAAAGTGATTTGACCATGCTGATGTGAATGGAGTAAAGATTTCAGGACATTCATTTGCTGACAGGGTAAAATTCAAAATGAAGAAAAACAGTTACAAACATCCATTAATGACTAGAAAATGAAATGTTCAAAGTATGAACATAGGAAAACTGAAAGTTGTCAAAAATGAAATGGAAATGGAATGCATAAAGACCATTATCCTTTAGGCATTAGAAAGTTGAAATGGACTGGTATTGGTCATTTGGAAACTAT
>NW_006408591.1:11888021-11889195 GCF_000296735.1 Chrysochloris asiatica | reverse complement strand
AGTGGTAGAATGTGGATTAATACTTAATTAAGTATATCTGGTGTGCAAGTGCCAATTCTCAGTAGAGGGCCAAACCTTAATGAACTGGTTTGAAGTCTTGACACAGGTACACAGACTTCTCTTTGGGTTGGCATCTTACATGTCTATAATCTGGTTGTTGCTGTTGTTGTTAACTATCGTTGAGTTGCTTCTGACTCATATCAACCCTGTAAAGGGTTTCTAAGGAGCAGCTAGTAGTTTTGAACTGCCAATCTTGTAGTTAGCTGTCCAATGCTTATTCTACAGCGCTATAAGAACTTCAACTCACCTTTGAATTACCTTAATAATTAAGACTATTGTTTTTTTGTTAAGTGCCATCAAGTTGGTTCTGACCCATAACTTATAGGATATGCTGTATAGGATTTTGAAAGAGTGACTGATGGGTTTGAACCACCGACCTTGTGGTTAGCATCCAATTCTTATCCTATAGCACTACACCAAGATTAAAACTCAATTCTACTGAGTTCATCCAGTTTAAGATTCTGGCAGGAGTTAACAAACATAACAAACAAATAAGGCAACATAATTCACTTGGGAATAAATACCATATATCTCAATATTTCCAACAATAGTCTGTAAATAAACAAAGGTAACTACGCATGTAAGTTAACAGAAACAAACAAACAAAAAACTATAATAAAATGTTTACCTGAAACAACGACATAGACATATTGTGACTTAAGATATTGCAGTTGTCAGATAGAAATTAAACTGTTTATATGCAATATCTCCAAGGTAATAAAAAGAAAGACAAATGTTATAATTTAAGAGCATAACTGAATGAAAATTTCAATAGATGGGATTAACATTAAATTGATCATGGCTAAAGCAAGTTTAGTGAACTGAAATAAAAAAGGTATGCTTAAAAAATATACAAAGGAAGAATGGAGCAATTAAAAGAAGGAAACTACAGAAAATAAAATAAGAACATACAGGACATAATAAGGAGGTTTAATATTTTTATAACTGTATTCTGGTGGCAAAGAAAAAGAGAACAAAACATAAACAATATTTGAAGAAATGTCGAAACTTTTTAAAACTAACTAGATTCATACAAACACATATTCAAGAGGCCTGATAAATGAAATGGTGAATAAACAGAAATTTACACCTAGGCACCTCATAATAAAATATC
>NW_006408591.1:11881219-11887191 GCF_000296735.1 Chrysochloris asiatica | reverse complement strand
TTTCTACTCCTGTAAAGATTTACACCCTTGGAAACCCTGTACAGGGTCGCTATGGGTCGGAACCGACTTGACGGCACTTAACAACAACAATAGTTTACTATATTAAGTTATTTTGTAATCACTCCTCAGTATAAAATAACTCAGCTATTTAGCTACTCAGCCCAATGTTGTTCTTGTTAAGTGCCGTGGAGTCGTTTTCGACCCATAGCTACCCTGAATAGGGTTTCCGAGGCTGTAAATCTTTACGGGAGCAGATCGCCTCATCTTTCTCCCGCGGAGCAGCTGGTAGTTTCGAACTGCTGACCTTCCAGTTCGCAGCCCGATTCGTAACCACTACACTACCAGAGCTCCTCCCAATATGAGTTATAAATTCAATACGGCTTGATCATAATTTTCAATTTATTCTACTCAATAGAATTATCCAGGTTACTAACACAATTTTAAAACAGATTATAAAATATTAATAGATTATATAGACTCCAAATAAAGTTTTCAAAGCAGTTTCTATACTGTTTATCTTTTAATGAACAGACATATTTTCTATGTCTGCTTTCATGAAGAAAGTGATAGAAATTCATGAAGTTTGACTTTTGTCCAAGTTGGCATGTTGTTGTTAAGTGCCATCGTGTTAGTTCCGACCCATAGTGATCCTGCATAACCTGAGGAGAGGAGTGACTGGTGAGCTTGAACCACCATCCTTGAGGTTTAAACTGACTTTGCAGTCCAGTGCATCAACCCACAATGTCACACCAGGACCCCAAATTGGGATACGAGACAATTTTTTATACAAATATATCACTCTAGCAACCCAAAGCCAAGGTTTTATTTTGTGAGCTGTAAGTTTATTTATTTTTTTTTTTTACAATTTGGTCCTTTGGTTTTAAACCTAGACTGGTTTCCTATTTGCAAACAGGTATAGACTTGACAATTTAACCACTGATGGCATTTGTCTTGAAATATAATTGACTTTATTCTCTCTCCTTTTTATTAATTTATACTGACAAACCTCTGGATGGCATTTAAGGGGGGGTGATACATTTCAATAGTTAAATGCTAGAAATAAATCCATAGAGAGTTACATTTGCTCTTAATCAATTTCAATGCACTGGGCAAAGCTAATATTTAAGTTCACTGAAAACCAGTCTTATATAAGACATGGTCATGGAAATTTTACATGTCAGGTCACATAGCAACTTCTGGTATCCTTTTCATAATACCAAAACGTTGCATAAACTATAATGCATTTCATCATTATTATTGGTGGTAATTTAAAATAAATCAAATGCTAAAAGGAAAAGTCATGCTGGTAATCTGATTTTGCAAGCTATTAAGTATATTTCATACCTCTTATTGTTCTATCAATTAAATCAGTATCGAATTTTGGGTTGAGAGAGTGTCTCAGTGTAATTTTGGAATCAAAATATACATAGAATGTAAAAAATATAGATACTTTCATATTCAAATATCAATGAATACTAGATAATAAGGCGTCCTGGTGTGGCGCTGTTGGTTAATGCTCTGGACTGCAAAGTTGGCTTGAGCTGTAAGGCCAGTGATTTAAGCTCACCAGCTACTCCTTGGAAACCCTATACAGGTTGCAATGGGTTTGAACTGACTTGATGGCACTTAGTAAGGAGCTCTGGTAGCGTAGTGGTTACGAATTGGGCTGCGAACTTTAAGGTCAGCAGTTCGAAACTACCAGCCGCTCCGCGGGAGAAAGATGAGGCTTTCTACTCCCGTAAAGATTTACACCCTCGGAAACCCTGTACAGGGTCGCTATGGGTCGGAACCGACTCGACGGCACTTAACAACAACAACAACAACAACAACAGTAATAACAATAGCAACCAGATAATAAATACCATGAGTATATGTATATTAAAAGGCTCATGGGAAAATTGCATTATATCTTACTTTAATTTTTCCGTGAACTTTTTGAAGCCCCCTCTAGAATCATACGACTTTTTCTTCATCAATAGCTGATATCCTAAATTTCAAGTGAGACCATAAGAGAGTATAAATATTCAGATCTAAACAACTCCAGCAGGTTAATCATCTCCACTGGGTTGATTTTACTGATTGAAATGTTTCGTCTCAATTGCCAATCCCTCTGTTGTGCTTTCTCCAGATGACATAAGGAAACTTCTCATACTGACAAGAGATGGAACATTTCTGCCAGTAGAGGTGACATTGTATTCACTCAATAATGATACAAGGCCCTGAGGTCCTTCAGCAAGAAAGATAACAAAGAAATCCTCATTAGCTAACAGAGGAAGAATGAAGGTCATCCCACAGAGAGAATGTCAAACTTGCACGTCACCTAGAACATTTGTTCTTCATTAATTCTGTAAACCCAAGCTGGGCTATCATCAAATAGCATTTTAATACTCTGTTTTCTCTCAGAATTAATGGTTAAGTATTTGTTTCCTCTGTTCTGTACTTAAGAGAATATTTTAACATCATTTGCCATCACATCAATAAATTTAAATGTTTCAAGAAATAATATGATTATATTAAATATTGGTAATAACAATTTGGGTTTTTTCAGATAAAATAAATAAGTGGTGATATTATACAACACACAGATTTAGTTATAGCCTTTTAAAAATAAAATTACTAACTTAGAGGAGAAGACTTCTACACCAGTGCATCTACAAAAAATTCCCTTATAGTTAGTCCTAATTTAAATACTTCATAAGTTATCTGTCAGACATATATTTTCTAAGGCTTTCCAATCAAATCTAAAATTTTCTCAATATTGGAATGAAAGAGAAAAAGAAAATGTCTGTTCTATAGAGTGCTGTAAAAATAACCTTTACAAAAGATATGTATTGTTTCTTTTGTCAGAAACACATGACAGTTTACCTTAGGTTTATATGGACAAATCATTTCTATAAGCTGTGATGACACTGTTTTTGACAATTGTACAAAGGTCTGACACTTTTAGTAAGAAGGATAGTACTTTGCTTCAATAGAAGTAAAAAGTTACATGAATATTTATTTACTCAGAAAGATACATTTTTAGCAGTTTCCCAATAATCTTAAATCATGTGTGCTAAATATACCTATAGTGTCACATTTTTGTAACTCTGATCTTAAGCATAAGCCTTACAAATGTCACATCCTTAAAAGCAAGTAACTATTGGAACACTGTGGAAAATAAGAAGCATATGTAACTATTCAACGAAAAAAATAATATTTAAAAGATGTTAGTCTGTCTAATTGCCTTAAAGATGTAAGATAGCAGACAAGAAGCAATTATAATAAAATTTGACATCCAAAAACAATTTTAAGGTTAGTAGTTTACTATTATCAAATGAAGCATTTAATTCTTTCAAGGTTTAATTTCTTTAAGAAACGTAAGTGTCAACAAATAGATAAGGACATTCTCATGTCAACTTGGGGAGTTAAATTGAGTAAAATGTTAGGCAGAAAATATTTCACAGCAAAATCTTCAAATGTTTGTTTAGAAATGTATCTGCATATTAATTTGAATTTCATTAAATTAAAATAATGTAGTAAAATCTTATGTGAAGCTCATGCTATGTGAATAATCAGAAATAATATAAAGTATGTCAGGAATTACATAGTTTCAAATGAAACTGTGTGGTTGTTAATACCAGTAAGCAGTGTCCTTGAAAACCAAATAGAAATATTTATACTACCCATTGTGTGACACTGTCAGATAATGCACTGAAACAAAAAGTTAGTTTGAACAGCAAGGTCAGCAGTTCAAATTCACCAGCCACTCCTTTGAAACCCTATGAGTTGTAACCGCCTCAACGGCACTCAACAACAGTAACAACATAACTATAATCATTTTTATGGTAATTGCAATTATAAACATACTTCTGAAACACATCCTTTCATATAATACCAATGTCCAGGAATGAAATTTAGAGAATACTTATAGATTAGACACTAAGGATTGAAGAAATGAGGAGTTGTGGGATGACATCTAGTGCATCACACTTAAAAAAAACAAAGGTTCATACAAAAGACAGGAAAGAAAGAAAAGACAAAAATGGATGCCAGAGGAAACTCTGACACTTGGTCTTGAGCTTAGAGATATTAAAGCAAGAGAAGAAGTAAAAGAGCTGAAGGGAAATTTTCAAAGGGCAGTTCAAGTAGACCGAGATAAATATTATAATGAAATATGCTTGGGTTAGAAAACCAAAAAGGAAGAACATGCTGAAGAACAAACTGAAAGATCTAAAGAAAAACCTCAAGCTTCAACTTGAAATAGTGAAGAATTCCATCAGCAAAATATTGAATGACTTGGGAAATATGAAAAACAGGTAGAAGAAACATACAGAATCACTGTACCAAAAATAATTATTCGATATTCAACCATTTCAAGAGATAACATATGATCAAGACCAGATTGTACTGAAGAAAGAAGTGCAAGCTGCACTTAAGGCATTGGCAAAAATCAAAGACTCCAGGAATTGATGGAATACAAACTGAAACATTCAACAAGCTGGTGCAGTGTTTTAGAGGACCACTGCTCTATGCTAACAAATTTGCAAGACAGCTACCTGGAAAACCAATTGGAAGACATCCATATTTATGCCCATGCCAAAGAAAGGTGACAAAATGGTATGAGGATGTAGTAATATAACTTGCAAGTAAAAGTTTACTCAAGAAAGTGAAAAAATGATTGCAGCAGTATATAGACAGGAAGCTGCCAGAAATTCAAGCCAGATTCAGAAGAGGACATGAAAGAGGATTTTACTATCTGACAGATGATTCCTGACTGAAAGCAGAGAATACCAGAAATATGTTTACTTGTGCTCTATTGACTAATATTGCAAATTGGGAAATCCAGAACGCTTACTTGTGCTCATTAGGATTCTGTACATAGACTGAGTCATTAGAAAAATAACAAGGGGATACTGAATGGTCCAAAATAAGGAAAGGTGTGTGTCAGAGTATCCTACTTAATGAATCTGTATGTTGAGTACAACATCCGAGAAGCTAGATTATATAAAGATAAATGTGGCATTAGGATTGGAGGAAGACAATATTGCTGAAAGAGTACTTGAAATACTTACTGATGAAAATCAAAGACCACAGCCATCAATGTAAGATGCACCTCAATGTAAAGAATATAAAAATCCTCACAACTGGACCAATAAATAACATAAATGATATTCAAAGAAAAGATTGTAATTGTCAAAGGCTTCATTTATGGATGCACCAGTTAAGAAATCAAAGCATTAGGCAAATCTGCTTCAAAAGATCTTTTAAAAGTGTTAAAGAGAAAAAGATGTTACTTTGGGGGTTATAGTGCCATTGATTCAAGCCATAGTATTTCCAATTACCTCATAGTCATGTAAAAGTTGGACAATGAATAAGGAAGATCATATAATAATTGATGCATTTGAATTATGGTGTTGATGGAGAATATTGAAAGAACCATGGATTTCCAGAAGAACAAACAAATGTGTTTTGGAAGAAGTACAGCCAGAATGCACCTTAGAAGCCAGGATGACAATTTTTCCTCTCAAGTACTTTGGACATGTTGTCAGGAGATATCGATCCATGGAGAAGGCGATCATGCTTGGCAAAGTCTCGATTAGTCATGATAACAGTTGTTCACTATTGAAACTTACTTTCTTTCACCAGACCCATCTAGACGAGATGATAGCTATTCAGTAGGGACTCTTTCTTTTCCCCCATACTCTTAAACTAGGCACCCTCTTGAAACCTTGTAAGCCAGTCACTTTGTGCCTTTATTGACCCCTCATTTTAGATAGCCGATATCTAAGTTGCCCGTCCCTATCTACCCTGTACACAGAGGGTATAGCATTGATACTTAATTTGAAGACTCTTTCCCTCTCTGTTGGTGTTTAGAGTAACTACTGCTCTGAGCATAGGTCAGGTTCATCATGAAGATGTATCTTCTGTCACTGTAGCTGTTCCAGTCTGCTTGTCCTTTCTAGTGGGAATGTCTCAACTCACAAGATTGT
>NW_006408591.1:11848506-11879204 GCF_000296735.1 Chrysochloris asiatica | reverse complement strand
CGCATGCGTAGTAGAACCCTCTGAGGGTGGGGCTGGGGTTCCCACTTGCTCAGACACCCCTATAGTCACCAGAATAGAGGTACGCAGACAGCAAGGAACCAATGAACAGATAACAAAAGAAAAGAATGTCCACACCTTTATCTCAGTGGTTCTGCCAGGCGTCTGTGGCTGCTCTGAGCCTTCCCCTGCTTGGTCTCACCCAAAATGGTGGCTCCTGGAGCAGCTGAGCATCACGGACTAGAAAGCAAAAGATTGCTTGCTTCTGCCACAAATTCCCCCAGCTGTAAGCCTTCCAACCTTTAAATATTCTTTATATGTGGTTTGGAGTTCTGGGACCATTCCCTGAACCTGCTTGGTCAGGTATTCTCTGTTGTTGTTAGTTGAGCTCTTTACTACACGTCCACCCGATCCGCCATCTTGTTTGTTCTCTCCCTCCATCTTCTTTTGATGCTTTCTGCATCATTCAATATTTTGCCATTGAATTCTTCAATATTGCAAGTTGAGGCTTGAGTTTTTTCTTCTATTCCCTGAGCTTGATAAATGCTGAGTGTGTTCTTCGTTTGTGGTTTTATAACTCCAGATCTTTGTACATTTCATTGTAACATTTGTCTTTTTCTTCTTCAGATGCCCTTTGAAATTTTCTATTCAGTTAAATGACCTCCCCATTTATTTCATTAGCTTTAGCGTCTACATGCTGGAAAGCAAATTTCACAGTCCATTTTGGTCTGACAATATCATTGATATCACATGCAATTAAACTTTTTCTATAGATAATTTAAAAATTACTGCAATCATACATTGATAGGGAACTACCAGAGGTTCAAGAAGGATTCAGATGAGGAAGTGAGGTAAGGGATATAAATGCTGATATCAGACAGATCTTGACTAAAAACAGAGACTACCAGAAAGATGTTTACCTGTGCTTTATTGACTACATGAAAGCTTTATTGTGTGGATTATGATAAACTATGGACAACGTTGCAGTGAATGATTATTCTGAAACATTTAATTGTGCTCATGTGGAACCTGTGCATAGACCATGAGGTGGTGCTTTGTACAGAATAAGGGAATCACTGAATGGTTTAAAGTTAGGAAAGGGGTTCACCAAGGTTATATTCTTCCACCATGCTTACTCAATCTTTATGCTGAGCAAAAAATATGAAAAGCTTTGATTATATGAGGAAAAATGTGACATCAGGTTGGAGGAAGACTCATTAACAACCTGCAATATGCAAAAGACCCAATCTTGCTTATTTAAAGTGAAGAGGAGTTACAATACTTCCTGTTGAACACCAAAAGAAAGACCACAGCCTTCATAATGGGTTGCACCTCAATGCAAAGAAAACAAAAATCATCACCACTGAAATAATAAATAACATCAAGAAAAATGAAGAAAAGAATGAAGTTGTCAAAGACTTCATTTTGCTTGGATCAAGCATCAACATTCATTGAAGCAGTAGTCAAGAAATCAAACAACATACTGCATTAGGTAAATCTACTGCACAAGAACTTTTATAAGTGTTGAAGAGAAAAGGTATCAGTTTAGGGACTAAGGTGCGTCTGACCCAAGCCATGGTATTTTCAATAACATCATAAGCATGTGGAATTTGGGCAATGAAAAAAAAAAAAAAAAAGATCATGGAATCATTATTGTATTTGAGTTATGGTGTTAGAGGGAAATATTAAAAGTATCATGGACCACCAAAAGAACAAACAAATCTGAGTTGGAAGGAATACAACAGCATGCTCTTTAAAACCAGGATGGTCAGCTTTAGTTTCTCATACTTCAGGCATAATAATATTAGGAGGGACCAGTCCCTAGAGAAGGATACCACACTTGGTAAAGAAGAGTGTCATCACAAAAGAGAAAGGCCCCCAATAGATGAATTTGAACAGTGGCAGCAGCAATGCTATCAAATGTAGCAACAATTGTGAGGTTGGCACAGGACGGGGTTTGTGTTTCTTGTTGCTCTTCATAAGGTCACTAAGAGTCAGTATCACTCAATGGCACCTAACAGCAACAACAATTCTTTAATTAATCATAGAGATCATATATTATATTTGCTATTTGCCTAACATTTTATAATAAAACAATTAAAAAGTAGCAAAATATATTTCTCAATATTATCGATCTGAGAATAAATAAAAAAGCATTGCTAGAAAATCATAGAAACCTTTACAAAACAAAAAAAATATCAAAATGCTTCTCAACATATCTTTAATCTAGAATTCTACACTTCTGCATGTGGAATTCCTATGTCTCTAACTGCTGGTGTGGCACTGTAGAATCAGCACTGGACAGGGAAACACAAGGTGATCAGTTCAAATCCAACAAATCCTTCTCAGAAACCCTTAATGAGGTTGCTATGAGTCAGAACCAATGATGGCACTTCAACAACAACCTTTTCAGAGTGAGAACATGGTGATTTTATAGGACACACACTGGATTAGGAACCAAAAAGTTACCAGCTCAAGCCAACCGTGGAGATAAGATGAGGCCTTTTGTTCCCACAAAGCCTTGGAAACCCTATACACAGTCTGCTTAGAGTCAGAACCAACTCAAAAATACTTAACAGAAAACCTTCCTGAAGAATTCTGTTTATACCATGTCAAAATGTCAGTTTTGGCATCCTTGAAGGACTCAAAGCATAGTTTCTTTTAGATTTTTTTTTTTTGAGTTTTGGTGTCGAGGTCCTCTGTCGGGGTCCCGCCTCAACAAGGAAGTGTGGGTGTCATGAAGAAGGGACATCTGGCGTCGAAAGGGATAGAGAGAGAGACGAAATATATACAAAAAAGACAGACACACAGATATGATGCAAGCTGGCAGGTAGACAGATCTGCAAACATTTTGCCTAGCAGTGCACAGCATTGCATGCAGAATTCCCTCTACCTCAGCCTTTTATTCTCTTTTTTAGGGAGGGATTTGTTACAAAGGAAGGATGTAATTCACTCAGGGAGGATGTCACAAAGGGAGGATGTGATTAAGATAGGATAAGGAACTGAAATGTGATTAATCATTCAAAACAGGACATAAGGATTCACAGGAACAACTTTTAAGATATTTTCATAGTTTTTAACAATCTAACATTTTTATTTGTACAGAAAAAAGGTTCAATCAAGCTGTTATATTTTAACTTTTAGGCTTAAATTATCTAGAGCATCAACGTGTGGTTTCTCAAGGATACTTAACATAAAGAAAGGTTCCTGAAAGGAGCCAAGCTGTCTCTGTACACTTTGCAAACTTTTGTTTGTGAGCAAGATCTCAGGCACCGGGCTTCATTTATCTATACCTAAAATGCTACATTGTTTTTAATATTCCTATATACTTTCAGGAGGAAGGAGAGCATCTGGGTTAAACTGATTTTCAGAGGTGGTCTAATGGGGCTGCCACTGATCAACCCAGGGTCTGTGTATGTTGTCCCCAGCATTTTGGGAACAAAGAAATAGCTCTGAAGTGGCAACAGCAGGCTTACAAGGTTGATGAGGTAAGATGCACCAATGAAGGTCTCCTAGAACTTGATACCCTGGAAAAATAAGCAGGTGCATTGTCATGCTGAAAACAAAAATGTCCTCATTACAGATTTCCTGACCTTTGTCTCACCAAGACAGTTTTCAATTTTTTGAAAATTTTTTTCATAATAAACCTTTGTGATGGTTCTGTGTCTCATGAAAGGGCCTATCACAATTGCTGTTTTGGAATCACAAAAAAACAGTCACAAGAACCTTCTGAATTAACCTCTTAGCCTTGAATTTAGCTGGCCCAGCAGATTCCCTCTGAAGCCACTGTTTTCTTCAGACCTATCTTTATAAGACACGTCAACAAGACTAAGATAAGTAAATTACTGAGAGAACTTGTCTTCAGCCATCCACCAATCATAGAGAAATGTTATACACTTTTTGTTTAGAATAGACCTATGCATATATGAAGTAGAACCCTTGTAGCAGTACTTTTTGATTTAGCATCATAGTTTAAGTAACAAGATTCATAATATTTTAAATAGTGAGCTAAATATATATGCATTAAACTTTTTTTTCTAGAATTAGAATTCTAATTTAGAAATGAAGAGAGCAGAAAATAACTTCCCCCATTTCACTCTCTTTTTGTTTCCCCTCCATTACTTCCATTTTCAAGGTCCTTGACCCAGTTTTGCATTTTAATATTTTATTTTTTCCTTGCCAGTCTCTTATTTCCTTGATTGTTTCTTTTTCTTTGTCAATGTGCAATAGACTAAACAAATTTATCAAATAAGAAAGATGAGTTTTTCCTTGGGATGTACATTGAAATATGTCTTATGTCAAAATTAAAAACTTTAAAATTTTTAGATGTGCAAATATACAACTGGTATAAACCTTTGTGTGGAAATACCTCCTGAAACTTTCATGATACTGAAACATAATTTAACCTGGCTGAACTGTTCAAGTTATCCCTTATTATGTGTTATTTCCCCACATAAATATCTAATTATTTTTAGTTAACGAATTAATGAGCTACTCCTTGAAATATGATAATAATTAACCACCCATTTTTACTGATAGTAGGAGCAACTTCTCAGAGGGAAAAATGAAAGGCTTTCAGGAATTCTAATCCCTTATGCAAAGCATATTTGAGGTAACTATTACTACCCTGCATGCTTGCCCTTGTTAGAGAAAACTGTTTTCAGTTCCATCAATCTCAGTCTATTTATTTACAAATTACTGAGTTATTAGAGATGTTGTCTGGTCTCTTGTGTTTAATTTTCTCTCGGCATCACATTCAGAAATCCTAGCTGCTGACGAAGTGCTGTGCAGTTCCATTTCTGCATCTTGCAGTCCTATAAAAATATTCTTGCTGTGAAAAATGAAGAATAATGGCCTTCATAATGACTTTCCCTTGCTAAAGCCAATCTGAATAAAGTGTGTGTTTGTGTGTGTGTGTGTGAATGCGTGTCTTAAGGTGCTGGTGATATGGAGAGTGTGATGAAGACAAAAACACACAAACAAAATTATGGATTATTTTGGATATACATAAGCCATGAGTCTAATGACTAGTCTATAAACCAAGAAACAACACATTACAACTAGTGTTTCAAAACGTAAGAAATAATCATTCTAAATATTTATTTCCTTTGTTTAAAAGCTGATAATAATGTATTGAAAGAGTCCAAGATAGGTGCTTGAAATTTTGACCAACACTCAGGGATTCTGGATATATAGTTTGTATATTACTTTTACTTGGATCTCAACATACTTGATGTTTCACTTAAAGCTGATTGTCACAGAAAGCTGCTTTCTTGAATTTATATTTTAATTCTGTCTTCTCTCACAATTACTGTCCTAATGTCATATTTTTATCTTTTAATGTTTTTGATTGACTATTCTATCATAATTCGCTACCCAAAAATGGTAAAAATTAAATTTAAAAAATTCCTGTGACTACAAGACTCTACGGAGCTCTGGTAGCGTAGTGGTTACGAATCGGGCTGCGAACCCCAAAGTCAGCAGTTTGAAACTACCAGCCGCTCCGCGGGAGAAAGATGAGGCTTTCTGCTCCCATAAAGGTTTACAGCCTCGGAAACTCTGTACAGGGTCGCTATGGGTCGGAACCGACTCGACGGCACACAACAACAGCAACAACAAGACTCTAGATGTTGCTTTCCTATGAATTGATTTTTTTAAGGGTAGTATTAGTATGCAATATAAAAAAACACAAGTTTCAACCAAGTCTGATTTAAATTAACATAAACATTTATTGGAGATAGAGTTTAACAACAGGAGCTCTGGTAGCATAGTGGTTACCCATTGGGTTGCTAACCTCGAGGTCAGCAGTTGGAATATACCAGTTGCTCCTTAGGAGAAAGACGAGGCTTTCTATTTCCACAAAGATTTACTGCCTTGGAAACCCTGTGCAGGAGCGCTATGAGTCGAAACTGATTGGAGGGGACACCACCACCAGCACCAGACTTTAATGAGATTGATTTTCTTTTCTTTTCTTTTTTTTTTTCAGTTTTTGTGTCTATGAATAAAAATGTCTTATTGCTAAAATAAATATAAAATATTTTCCTATATCTCCTTTATAGATTTAAGTACTGAAAATATAATCATTAAATATGTATAAGTATATATAGAGAATTTTCTCCTACAACTGCATTTAATTCTCATAATGCCTTCTCATTTTTAGATAAAAAGTCACATTATAATATAAGTGTAAAATTAGTTTTAATCGTTTAACAGATAAATTTGGTTGAACATTTTTGACAAATTGGAAATGATAATTTGTTATTATTTATACTAGAGTCAACTCTAAAACTAACACAGATATTTAAAGTTGCTCCTTTGTTTAGCACCAGAGTTTTAGCCTATGGTGCAATGTGACTTAAGAAATGCTAGGTAATCTGTGTTTCTTTTTCTTTTTAAACTTTTTATTGTGAATTGAGTGTAGGTTTATAGACAAGATAATCAGTTTTACACTCAAAAAATCATAAACTTTGCTTCATCTTAATGCTTGTAATCTCCTCCATGCAACAGTTATTGCTTCTTCCCTGTGATTCCTATTTCCATTCCACCCACATTCCCATCACATCTCAACTTTGTCCTTAGGAAAATGTTGCTCTTTTGATTTTGAATGATTGATTGTTCATCATTCACAATGAGCATACCTTACTAATGTTGTTGTCTCCCCTATATATCCATCAACCACTTGGCTGAAAGTTGGGCCACAGTGGTGAACTCCAATCCAGAGTTGAAGGGAGGTTGTGGGATATAGTCTTAGGTTCCTCTAGTCTCTTTATAATCAGTAAGTCTGATATCTATCTATCTATCTATCTATCTAGTAATTTTAAGTTTTGTTCCACATACTCTGTTCCACATTTTAAAGAGGAAACACGGTGAAGATGCATGACATCAAAATTGCTGATGAATTTAAAACTTTTGAGTATTATTAAAGTTAAATAATAGAGACTCTGAACTTGCTTTTGAACAAAGAGAAGATTTGTTTACAAATCTTGGTGTATATGGTATTCGAGGTCTAGAACTATTTTATGTCCATGTGCTCCATAGCTTTTGAAATTCTCTTTCCCAATGATGACTAAGGGTAAGGTAGGCAGTGGCAGGTTAGTAGCAAAATATAATAGAGGCATTTTGAAATGCATCGGTGAGACAATACAATCTTTTAAAGAATTTTTTATTTTTAAAAATATCTTAAAAGCAAGATCAATAGATTTTAGTGACTGAGAATATGAAGAATAACTCCAAGTAACTTCAAAGTTTCTAATAGGCTCAGTGATTTGAACATCAATTCCATTAATTGAGATCAGAAGCATAGAAGTAATATATATTTAAGAAACTAAATTTTGAATTGAATGATGTTTAATTGAAGAAGCATGAGGGATATTCAGAGGATAGGCAATAGACATTTACAAATGGAACTCATGAAAGAAGTGGAATTCAAAGATATAAATCTTCTGATGTTGTTGTTAAGTACCATCGAATTGATTCCGACTCATAATGACCCTGTATAGAGTTTCTGAGGAGCAGCTGGTGGATTTAAACCGCCAACCTTGCAGTTCAAATTGGCCATGTGGTCCAGTGCTGATCCTACAATGCCCAACCAGGACTTTTAGTCAATTATAATTAAGGATCATGGACAAAACAAACGTTTCCTTCAGAGAGTATGCAATGTCCAAATGAGAAAGAATATGGACTAGATTTAGGAAGAACACATCATTTAATTTAAACAAGTCAGCTAAGAAGCCTGAGAAACAGTTATGGGGCAGCTCAGGGACAAAGGAGGAAAGAGTTAAAGGATGAGAAGAGACTGGTCTTCAAACTCAGAGATAAAGCCTGTCTCTGGCCTTCACAGTCAGAGGCAACATAGATATGCTGATGGACATATTTATTATACATGTTTCCACGTGTGTCCTGGTGTGGTGCTATAGTATGAGCACTCGAACTCAAGGGCGGTTTCAACTACAATGTTTGCAGTTCAAACTCATCAGTTATTCCTCTGAAACCCTACAGTGTCGCTATGAGTTGGAGCTGACTCAACCACACTTAACAGCATAAAAATATGTCAGCAGCATAGGCTTTGACATCACAGAAAAAGCTAATGAAATTGTATGATTCTCTCTCTTCATTGGAAAAAATTAAAATGCTACTACTTCATATGAAATGAATTGAGCTGATGCATTTAAAACATTTAAGACAAAAAATTTGCACATATTAAGCACTTGTAAAGTTGTTACAAGTATTTATATATTATTGAAGTCAAATATTAGTGACTTTGAAATTTGCTCTTGAACATAGAGAAGCTAAAATTTTATGAAGTAAAAGATCTGAACAGATAATTTCAAAAGGCAGCTCAAAAAGATAAAGTGATTTATTTTAATGATATGCACAAACAACTGTAATTGGAAAATTAAAAGAGAAGAATGCACTCAGAATGTCTTAAGCTGAGAGAACAGCATAAAATAATGAAGGCTGAAGTTGCAATACTGAGGATGCCATTTTGAGGACTAAGGTGCGCAAGTTTTTTAAAAAATACATCTTATGCATGTGAGAGCTGGGCAATGAATAAAGAAGATTGAAGTGCAATTCATATGCGTTTATTATAGAGTTGGCTAAGGCATGTTCAAAGCCTTGAAGCAGTTCATGATGCATGACTGTAGTCCTGGAGAAGAAGATTTAGCATTGATTCTGGGGAGATCTTCAGGATCAGGTTATTACTGTGATGGACAATGTAGAGCATGTAATGAATCTTAAGTGCGTGTGGTAAATCCAGTGGTGGTTTCTAATGGAAAGCTAAATATGCTGGTGGAGAACTCAGATGTGGAATACATTTTGATACTTGGACTGGAACTTTGGGAATAGATTCAAGGGAAATGAGTATGAATGTCCACAAGCAATTTTGCATAAGAATGCTCTTAGTAGTTTATTCTTAACAACTCCAAATAACAAACAAAAGTAGCCATCAACAAGAGAATGGATAAAAAAGTTTTGATATTATATCTTTATGATAAAAGAAATATTCTCAAAACAAAACCAAAAAACTGAACTTCCAGAAGAACAAAAAAGTCTGTTTTAGAAAAAGTACAACCTAAACACTCCTCAGAGACAAGGATGGTGAGTCTTCCTCTCACGTACTTTGGACATGTGGTCAGAAGGAACCAGTTCCTGGAAAAGGGCATCATACTTGGTAGAGGATCAGCAAAACAAAAAAGTGGAGGTTGCTCAAGAGATCAGTGGACACAGTGATTGCAACAATGTGCTCAAAATCACTGATTATGAGGAGTGCCTAGGACTGTGCAGAATTTCATTCTGTTGTATATGAGGTTGTTATGAGTCAGATCCCACTCAACAGAACCTAACAACAAGTGTGATTTTGCCTGCTGAAGGGTTTTGTGTTTTTAAGAGTATACCCTGTCCCAGGAAACTAGGTCCAAAACGATGCACAGAACAGTTACTTATGCAAGATAAACCTTAAAATTATGCATATCCTCCCTGAAGTCACACAAAAAGCATCTCATGATTGTTTGAAGCCAGAAATACTCAATATGACTACTTTGTTATTTTTTAAAATTTAGGAATGTATGTACTCTCATACCAATTAGATGTACACTCACCCAATTTTGTAACCATTACCTAAAAGTCAACCAATTACTGAATTTTTACTGATATTCCTTGTATTTTCTTATCAAAAACTCTGAATGTGTCTCCTCCTTATATCAGTTAGTTAAGAATCCTCTGGACCTTGTGACTCCCTGTTTGTAATTTGCCTTTTCGCTCAATGAAAGTTCTTTACTTTTAATTTCAACAGGACACTACTGGTTTTGATTGGTGACAAATACTTGATTCCAGAAATGTGCTAGACAAAGTAAGAATGGCCCTGTCTCCATATGACTTAGTCTAATGGAGGCAATCAAGCAATTCAGCCAGTGACTGCAAAACTGTATGGTTAGGGAAGGAAATAGGAAATACAGAGTAGGATTGGAATACAGAAGAAGCTTAAGTATCCAAGGCACCAGGAATGGATGGAACACAAATTGATATCTTTTCCACATAGTGTTGTGGCACTGTCTGTACTCACTCATCTCTGCCAAGAAATTTGGAAGAAATCTACCAGTCAATTGACTGGAAAAGATCTATATTTATGCCCATTCCAACATGAGGTGACCCAATGGAATGAGGAAATCATCTGACAATGTAATTGATATCTCGTGTGAGTAAAGTTTGACTAAAGGTAATGCAAAAATGGCAGCAACCATACATTGAACGAGGTTCAAGCCAGAGTCAGAAGACGACATAGAACAAGGACTGTCACTGCTGATGTCAGATGGATCTTGGTGAAAGCAGAGGATATCAGAAAGCTGTTTACCTGGGCTTTACTGACTATGCAAAGGTTTATGATTGTGTAGATCATGATAAACTATGGAAAACATTGCAAAGTATAAATATTCCAGAACACTTAATTGTGCTTATGAGGAACATGTACATAGATCAAGAGGCAGTTGTTTGAACAGAAGAGAATACTGAATCATCAAAAATTAGGAACGTTGTGAGCCAGGGTTTTATTCTTTCACCATATTTACTCAATCTTTATACTGAGAAAATAATCTGAGAAGCTGGATTATGTGAAGAAAAACATGGCATCAGGATTGGAGGAAGACTCATTAACAACCTGTGATAGATGATTTGACCTTGCTTGCTGAAAGTGAAGATTACTTAGAATACTTTTTTGATGAAGATCAAAGACCATAGCCTTCAATATGGGTTGCACCTCAATACAAAGAAAACAAAAATCTTCACCACTGGACCAATACACAACTTCCATATAAATGGAGAAAAGATTGAATTTGTCAAAGACTTCACTTTGCTTGGATCAATCATCTACACTCATAGAAGGAGCATTCAAGAAATCAAATGACATATTGCATTTGCCAAATCTGCTATACAAGACCACTTTAAAGTATTGAAGAGCAAAGGTGTCACTTTGAGGACTAAGATGTCAAACTGACAAAGATGTCAGTTTGAGGAAAACACCTGATTCAAGCCATGGTATTTTCAATAAGCTCATCTGCATGCCAAAGTTGGATAGTGAATAAGGAAGACCAGAGAAGAATTAATGCACTTGAGTTTTAGTGTTGGAGGACAATATTCAGTGTCATGGACTGCCAGGGTATCCAGAATTAGTTTCTCATACTTCGGACATTTTGTCAGGAGAGACCTATCACTGGAGAAGGATATCATGTTTGATAATGTGGAGGATCTGAGAAAAAGTGGAAGACCCCCAGTGAGATGGATTGGCACAGTGGCAGCATCTATGGGCTCAAACATAGCAACAATTGTGAGGTTGGCCCAGGTGTGGGCAGTGTTTCATTCTGTTGTGCACAGGGTCACTATGAGTTGGTACTGACTCAATGGCACCTAACAAGATCAAATTAATTTCCTGGAAGTTAAGTAACATCCTTGACATTGTTGATTCTTGGTTTACATTCTATGAATTGAATTTCAACATTTCCATTCATACTTTCATATCTGTTTATTTGGGCTATATATATATGGCAAATTTCAAATTTGAACTTGGTAGATTTGTCACCATCATTTCTCCCACTGGAAGTATCTCAGGAGCCTGATTTGCCACTGTATATATGTCAAACTCACTATTTTCTCATTTAAACTTCCCATTTGATCAGAGAAAATATAGTAGCCTTTATTCATTTCCTTTGAGAAAATAAATTTGAGAAATAGCATGTCTGCCCAGTAAAATATCTTGGTTCAGAGACATTTAAAAAAAACATTTTATGTTGTCCAAAACATAACACAGCCTTCACTCTTTGTAAATACAAATCTTTTTGATTCAATGTTCTTGGAATCTGAAGGTACCTTTCAGAAAACAAACAACTTAATGTCTTTACTCCAAGGGTGCTCATTTTTAAAATGTGATTTAACTCTATTTAGTTCTTTTTGTGCATCCAAAAGAGAAATATCACTGAGTCTTTTGTGGGAAAGCACACTAATCAATATCCTTTAACATAGCATGTTGAGTTAAATACCTTCTATATTCAGATACATATTTTAAATTCTCTAATTAGTTTTTTCATTGGAAGATAGCTCTTTGTTCTGTTCCCTGTGATGAAGGGGCATCTGGATGAAGAATAAGAGAGAAAAAGAACATGAATAAGTTATTGAATTTCAAAGGAAGAATCTGGGAAGGAAAGCTATGATTTTAGGCTTATTTCTATGTATCCTTTATATAAGACCCAATTTCTTCT
The DNA here is from genome assembly GCF_000296735.1 of Chrysochloris asiatica. NCBI lineage: Eukaryota > Metazoa > Chordata > Mammalia > Afrosoricida > Chrysochloridae > Chrysochloris > Chrysochloris asiatica. Next base: position 11,866,959 of record NW_006408591.1, on the reverse strand, counting down.
TTATTGCTTGATATTTACTGCCTTTTCATTCATAGTGGGATATTTTTTCATCGTGATGTTTTTGAGACTATTATAATCTGATAAAACTTAGCAATTTATGATCACCAGAAAAGACGATTTTAAAACAAAAGACCCTCATCAAACCTATAATTTACTGATGCAAATAGGATAGTCACATTCTTGCTTTAAGTGAACCATAACTATGAAAACTACATATAGGACAGCATAATAACTTTTAAATTGACAATAAAGTATTTCTTTAACCCTTTTACCAAGCTCTCTAATGCATGTAAGTAGTATTCAATTCCTAATAGTTATACATTGAGAACATGCTTAAGATACATTATAATAAGGTAAAGTATTATTAGATCAATGTTGAAAAATTTTTAAAAAAAAAACCACTTCAGTGTGACAATAATGAATTAACTAAGGAGAGACAAAAAACCTTTCATAAAAGATTATTTTTTTAATGTGAAGACAAAGGAGAGAAGTTAATTGTACTTAAGAAAAGAGGCAAGTTTCTATCTTAACCTTGAAACTTGTGAAAACATGGAATGCCAGATTTGTGCCATATGTTACAGCTCCTGACAGTGTTATGTGTCTTTACCACAACACCATCTGTGCTGCTATACCTGAATAGGGACAATGGAGAAAAATAATGAACTATTCTAATCTTTTTTTTATTTTCTCTTGAGCTCACACAGCTGGTGATAGATGTTATACTTCAATGCTGAAGAGCGCTACTCAGGTCTCAAAGGTCTGCACATCAGGATGTCTTTAACCTCTTCTAGCGAATATTTATACTTTACAAGTATATAACATGATTTTTTATTAAAAAAAGAAAAAGCAAATTAATAATAAAACTTAAGTGATGGCATTTGGTCTTACTTTACTCTTTTATTAAATTTTCTAATAGGTTTTGTTGTTATTGTTGTTGTTAAATGCAGTCAAGCTGGTTTAACCAATGGCAACCCTATATAGGGTTTCTGAGAAGCCGCTGAACTACCTACCTTGTGGTTCAAAGGGAGCTTGTGGTCCAGCACATCATCCTTTTATGGGTACCAATGCCTGGTATTGGAATTCTGGTGTGGTGCTGTGGGATAATACACTAGACTGCAAGGTCAGTTTGAACCAAAGGTTGACAGTTCAAATTCACTCTCTGCTCCTTGTAAACCCTACACAAGATCACTATGAGTCAAAACTGACTTGACAACATTTAACAACAACAACAGCATACCTGGTATGGGACTCCTTATGTGGTGTTGTAGGATCAGCACTGGACTGAGAACCACAAAGTAAGCAGTAACTAAAAAGTAACCACAAAGTAAAAGTAACCTATCAGCTATTCCTCAGAAAACATATACAGGGTCACTATAAGTTGGAACCAACTTGAAGGTACTTAACAACAATACCTGGTATGACACTTTAGGACAAACACTGTATTGCTAACCAAAAGTTTGGTGGTTCAAACCTACCAACCTCTCCTTGGAAACCCTATATAGGGTCACTGAGCAGCAACCATTAAATGGTACTTAGCAACATAACAAAGACAGCACTTATCAACAGCATAATAAAGATTTTCTCTGTGTACTGATAAAAAGCAATAGGAGTAGAATAACAATTGATTCCATTGGCTTTGAAATTAACAAGGGATCACTGAGGCATGCAGCATTATACTCATTTATTGCCATCCTGGTGTGGCACTCTGGGCTAATGCTCTGGATGGCAAAGGTCTGTGGTTCAAGCTCACCAGCCATTACTTGGAAACTGTATACAGTGTTGCTATGGGTTGGAACCAACAGGACAGCACTTAACAACAACAACAGCAACATTGCTATCTTGCTACATAATTAGAGACTTAATTTTGAATATTTAAAAATTATTATTGTTTTTTATTTTAAAAAATAGGGCATACCACCTATCATTCCAGAGTTACAATAAGATTAGAGCTAAGGCCTAGAAAGATTCTAACATACTGTTAGGTTAAAAATAGGCAATTACTAATTTTCACAGTCGTCCCAGATATAATTAGCCATGCTTTGCTACTTTCAAAGAAGAATATTATTTCTGTACCTAGGACTGTGAGGTTGGTGAAGCACCAGCAGTGTTTCATTATGAGGTGGTACTCACTCCAGGATACCACAACAATGATTTTACCAAAGACACCGTGGTAGCTTAGTGGTTGAAAGTTGGGCTGCTAACCTCTAAGTCAGCAGTTTGAAACTACCAGCCATTCCGCAGGAGAAAGTTCAGACCTTCTGCTTCCATAAAGATTTACAGCCTTGGAAATCCTATGCTTGGTCACTATGAGTCTGAACCAACTCCATGGCACACCACCACCGCCCTACGGTATGTGTGGCTTATCAAACAGGTGAGTAGGGATTTAAATTTTTATCTCTAAGGAACACAATTACATGTTTATAGAAAGAAACTAGTTCTATTTTACAACAAGTTTAATATGTTATTTGTTTGTTATATGTCTATTATTTTACCAAGCATCCTGGGAAAAAAATAAAAGAAGTTAAGGATGTAAACCTTAGTCCTGTTATTATTATTATTTAGACAGAGAGCTACAAAACAACAGGCAAATTTGTAGGAATTCAGGAAAGCAGCTAGTTGGGTAGGAAATTAAGTCAGAAGAAAGGGGGAAAAATTAAAAAGGAGGTGGGTGATCATTTAAAGAAGCAATTTGCAGGTGTGCCATTGCTGTTAAGCGTGTTTGAGTTGCTTCTAACTCATAGCAACCCTGAGGAGGGTTTCGGAGGAATAGCCAGTGGGTTTGAACTGTCAACTTTGTATTTTGCAGTCATTGTTGATCCTACAGTGCCACATCAATAGTCCATGACAAACATGTATACAGAGTAGTAGCTGATTAATAGATGATCTGAAATATACTCAAGAACATAGACTTTTTTCTTCCCTGCCTGTTTTTACAATAGGTCATTTATTCTGAAAAAATAATTTTATGTTGTTGTTGTTGTTGTTATGTGCTATGGAGTCAGTTCCGACTCCTAGCGACCCTGTGCAGGGTTTCTGAGGCTGTAAATCTTTACGGGAGCAGAAAGCCTCATCTTTCTCCCGCGGAACAGCTGGTTGTTTCAAACTGCCCACCTTGTGTTTCACAGCCCAATTCATAACCACTACACTACCAGAGTTCCTTGCTGTCAAATTTGTTCCAACTCATATAGACTCTATGCACAACAGAACAAAACACTGTCCTCCTGAGCCATCCTAGTAATTGTTGCTATGTTTGAGCTCATTGTTGCTGCCACTGGGTCAATCCAACCTGTTGGATGTTTTCCTCTTTTTCGTTGACCCTCTACTTTACCAAGCATGATGTCCTTTTCCAGGGACTGATACCTCCTGACAACATTGTCCAAAGTATGAGAGATGAAATCTCACCATTCTCGCTTCCAAGGTGCATACTGGCTGTATTTCTTCCAACTCAGATTTGTTTGTTCTTCTTGCAGTCTTTGGTTGTTGTTGTTGTTATGTGCCGTGGAGTCGGTTCCGACTCATAGCGACCCTGTACAGGGTTTCCGAGGCTGTAAATCTTTACGGGAGCAGAAAGCCTCATCTTTTTCCCGCAGAACAGCTGGCAGTCTTTGGTAATTTCAGTATTTTCCACCAACACCATAATTCTAATGCATCAATTCTTCTACAGTCTTTTTTTTATCATTGTCCAAATTTTACATGCCCATGAAGCAATTGGAAATACCATAGCTTGAGCCAGGTCCACCTTAGAATTCAGGCTGACACTTCTGCTTTTTAACACTGTTTGCAGCAGGCTTGTCTAATACAATATGTTCGTTCAAAATTCTATCATGTGTTTTTAGCCTAATTTCTATCACCAAGTACATATTTTCCAAATACTGATCCTTCCTCTATGTGTACAACTTTGACATTCAAATCACCAATAATTATCAGTGTATCTTGATGGCATGTTTGATCAGAAGCAGATGGTAGAATTCTTCAATTACATCATTACTGGCTTAGTGGTTGATGCATACGTTTTAATAATAGTGGTCTTCCTTGTTGTTAAGTTCTGAATCATACAGACCCTATATAGGATTTCCAAGGAGCGGCTGTTGAGTTTGAACCACCAACTTTGCAGACATATGTTGTTGTTGTTGTTAAGTACTGTGGAGTTGGTTCCGACTCATAGTGACACTGCACAGGGTGTCCGAGGCTATAAATCTTTACGGGAGCAGAAAACCTCCTCTTTCTCCCGCAGAACCGCTGGGAATTTCGAACTGCTGACCTTGAGGTTGGCAGCCCAATTCGTAACCACTATGCTACCAGAGTTCCTTTGTAGGCAAATAGATATTATCTCATAACAGGCAGCATTGTACTTGAATTGTTCTTTTTGATGATGAATTGACACCATTACTCTTCTTCAATTTGTCATTCCTGGCATAATAAACAATATGATTTTTTAATTCAAAATGGCCAGTACCAGTCTATGTGAGCTCACTAATACCTATGATATCAATCTTTATGTGTTCTATTTCATTTTCGATGACTTTCAATTTTCCTAGATTCATACTTTACATAATCCATAATCGATTATTAATGGATGTTTGCAACTGTTTCCTCTTATTCTGAGTCATGCCATATCAGAACATGAAGGTCCTGAAAGTTTTACTCCATCTACATCATTAACATAAACTCCATTTTGAGGAGGCAGCTTCTAGTACTACATTTGAAAAGGTCTCACTGCTTTTCATAAAGTTTTCAATGGTTAATACTTCATAAGACATTCACCTCTCCTTCTTTCTAGTCTGTCTTCATCTGGAAGCTCCACTGAAACTTGTGTAGCATGGGTGACTCCATTGGTATTTAAAATACAGATGACAAAGCCTCTAGCATCACAGCAATACATAAGCTATCCCAGTATGACGAACAGAATGTTTTTAACAAACTAAAAACAACAAACTAAAGCTAGTAATGTCTAAATAATTTTAGATATTTATAAACACGTAGGCAAATAATGCTTGTTCCAGATGATGAAAATCTATTAAAGAAAGACACCGAAAGCATCAGATTTTTTCTATCAACCACCACATAGTGCTCTGGTAGCGTAGTGGTTATGAATCGGGCTGCTAATCTCATGGTCAGCAGTTTGAAATTACCAGCCACTCCGTGGGAGAAAGATGAGGCTTTCTGCTCCCATAAAGATTTATAGCCTCGGAAATCCTGCACAGGGTCGCTAGGAGTCGGAACCGACTCCGCGACACATAGCAACAACAACAACTACAATACTACTCAGGATTATCAGGAGGCCCAATGTGCCCTGTAAACACTCAATGTTGTTCTCTCCCTCAAATTATTTTGTAGTGCTCCCATTTCACTACTTGAACCCATATTGGAACATGTTGATTCTCTTCTATTTATTATAAGCCATTTCCTCTCAATTCCATGAAACTTAGTGTGCTGATTTTAATTTTTCAGACAGGTAACGCATATTGTTAGTTAAAAATTTGTATTATTTTATCCCCAAATCATACTTCTGTAAATCATACTTTTCTAAAACACAATTCTATGCATCTTTAACGTATTGTTTATGTGAGATACGTATCTGACATAATTATCACCAAGGCATATTTTGCCTTTAATAAAATCTGGAAATGATAATAATCTGACGAAAGTAAATTATATTATTAATGGTCCAGAGAAGTTAATTTACCCAATATCAGACAACTTGAAACTGAAATTAGAACTCCAGTCCTGTGTGCCACACCATGTGCATGATGATTAGAGTACCAGCTGTCACTAGTTATCTATCTATAGAGTACAGTAGGAGATTTGCATGCATTCATTCTTCCATGAATAATTATTTTAAAAGTTGTGAATACTAATATGCCAATATTATAGATGAAGAAACAAATTCAATTTTAGAGAATTTCTCTGAAATTTTGGTTATGAAAAGTGGCAGATATCATTCAAACTGAGATTTGTGTGAAACACTTTCTTTATAGAATACTGTAGGCACAAATATCAAACAAGACCATGATTGGTACGTTAATAAAGTTCTAAAAAGGAGCTTTGGTAGCGTAGTGGTTACAAATTGGGCTGTGAACCGCAAGGTCAGCAGTTCAAAACTACCAGCTGTTCCGTGGGAGAAAGATGAGGCTTTCTCGGAAACCCTATACAGGGTCGCTATGAGTCAGAATTGACTCCATGGCACACAACAACAACAAGTAACCTAAATCTTACATATAAAGAAAAGTACCATGCTCATTCCTCTTAAAGTAAACAAAGTAATCTGAGGCCAGAAAGTCAGTAATAATCTTTCTAATTTAAAATTTAAAAAGCAATGATAATATTTCAATTGGTAAATGAAAGATATGGGGAATGATTTTATATAAACTCCACTTGAGGGACATTAAGATTCATTTTTATTAAATTCACAATAGGATACTGTCCTCATAAAGCCATTCAATGTGACATACACATAGATCAGATATAATAAAATTCTGTACTGCATTCCCCGCTTTGTGATCAGGATTATTCTATGGAATCTTTGACTAAAATGTAAAAAAGTATTTAAAAACCCTTTAAAAACCAAGAATCTTTCCATTAATAATAGTTGAAACTATTATACGTATAGATGTACAAATACATTTAAAGACTGTAAATATTTTATTGCTGTTTTGTGTGCTTGAATTGGTTTTGACTCATAGGTTTCACAGAGCAGCTGGTGGGTTTGAACTGCTGACTTTGAGGTTAGCAGTCCAGTGCTTATGCTACAGCAGCACTTATTATGCATTAACAAGTAAATGCATCTACATGCAGCGATTTTTGGAGGTACAATTTTTCTGAACTAAGCAGATTTCAGTGTAGTTAAGTCTTACTATCCCCTTTTTCTGTCGATCCTATTGGCTTTTGCTGAAAACAGTAAAAGACTGAATAGGTATATGTGCTTAATGTAATTTCTTTCCTTGTAAAAAGCAGTTATTGCACATCTGAAATTGCTGCTTTCCCTTTCTAATATCCCTATCACTGTCATTTTAAGTTTGCAATATAATTAAGTTATTGCAATGCTGAGGCATTTGATAGAGTTTCCATTTCCAGCCAATGCTTTATATTTACTCACTATAATATATTAACAGGCTTCTAAATATAATTTTAAATTCCAGCTATTTTTAGTGAGTCTGTTTTCCTTCCTGAATTTTATTATAGTTAATGGCAAGGTATATGGTGCCTGCATGTAATATTAATCCTAATATTGCTATGTAGATATTACCATCTCAAATTTTTAAACTTAAAAAAAAATATTTAGAAAAAATTCATCAGGAAAAAAATATCATTAGAAAATTATATTGAAATCACAAATACAATTTATTTTTTATAGACTTCTATAATACTGTGATTATAGAGAACCAGTGATATCCTTTGTGGGGGTATGGGGCAGGCAATGAAAGCTTTTATAAGGAAGGTACTTATTAAACAACTAAAAGACACAATTGTTGCTCAGTGCTGTCCAGTCTGTCCTGACTCATAGTTGAAACTCTTTAAGGTTATGAAGGAGAGTTGGTGAGTTTGAACTGCCAGTCTTGTGGTTCAAACTGACCTTGTGGTCAAATGCTTATCCTACAGTGCCAAAGAGACAATAGGAAGTAGAAATATTACTATATGCATACCTAACATAGCATTATAATATTTTAGGGTGACAGATATCATGTTTTATTTATAGGCTCTAGTTTTATGATTGTATTTGTAAAATTCTATTTCTGAGTTGGAATTGGATTTTATATAAAGTTTATGGTCATCTTGGAGCCCTAATGTGGTGCTGAAGTATAAGCACTGAACCTTAAGGTCACTCTGAACTGCAAGGTTGGTGGTTCAAAACCAGCATCCACCCCTCAGAACCCTATACAGGGTCACTAAGAGTATGAATGAAAGTACTTAACAACAATTACAAACATGGTCATTTTAAACTTTTTCCCCTAATATAACCTAAAGGAATTGGGGAAATGAAAAGAAGTTTGTGATGCAAAAAATGTTAATGCTTCTCATGCTGTCTTTTTAAAAAATACAAAAATGGAATTATGTGCAATAAAATATGCATGATTAGTTTATATGAAAAATAGTATTTGTCTTCTAATGTAAAGTAATGGATTAACCTAAGAAAATGTGAATCTTGAATCTTGTATCAGGGAAATTAAATAAAGAGCGGTTGAAGAGCTCTACAAGCTTTTGACTTTTTATAATTTAAACCAGAATTGTACATCATAAACCCACAAATACCACTTTAAAAATAGTAATTGAGGAAAATGTGCAAAGTTTTACCAATTAATTTAACAATCTGAGTTAAATAAATGAAAATGAAATGAATCACATAGTATTTAAAAACTACAGAGTAATAGAATAAGTAAAAATGAAATGGAATAATTCCTTGAATGAGATGTGAATAAAAACACAACATATCCAATCCTTTGGAACACAGCAAAAAGCAGTGCTCTCAGGGTAATTTGTAGCAATAAACACACACACACCAAAAAAGAAGAAAATACTAAAATCAACACTTTAACCCAATATCTCCAACAATTAGAAAAGAACAGCAAAATAAGCTTACAGAAAAAATAAATGAAAGCAGGAAACAATAGGAATAATTAACAAGTCTAGAAGTTGGTTCTTTGAAAGAATTAATAGAAAAAAATTAGCCTAACTGTAACCCTAAAAATAGGCCAAGTCTTACTTCTTCTAGTCCTAATCCAACCTTAATTCTAACCCTAGTCCTAACCATAGCCCTAGTAATGGACGAAGTCTTGAGCCTAGCCTAAACCAAGCCATAGTCTGTACTCTAACTCTCACTCACTCATACCCAATGCCCCCAAAATTTTAAAAATAAAAAATTTGATACATACATAATTAAATGTTGATGAATTTTAAGAAGAAAAGTAAAACTTTGTTCCCATGAGCTTAGACAACTAAGGCTCATCATAAATTGATTTCTATATTTCACATGTGATTAAAGTGACCTTGGACAATGTACTTGGGATAACTCCAACTGACTTTGTTAAATGATGATAATAATTTTTATAATTGAACAGTTCCACAATATTAACTGTAGTAGATGTATTGTTTTAATTCATTTGAGTGAACTTACATATCAAGTGGTGGTGTTTTATTACACACATGTTCATGTCAATCCCTGAATTATTCACAGAAATACAATAACACATACTTAATGTAATCACAATACATCCACTAAAATAAAAAGGAAATTTTTTCTTGATTCATTTAAAAAGCATACTTTAATGAGGCAATAGTTGGTTTCTTTAAAAATCAATTATCCTTGTATATATATTTTCTGCAAAAGATGAAAATCAAAGTGATGAATAAGAAAAATTTTGTTAATTTTGGAAAGCATTGATCTTTAAGTTGGAAGATAAAAATAGGGCATGTAAATCAAACTGCTTATTCCTACTGCCATTAATTTTCTTGTAGTTTCTTCATAATTAATCATTCTTCCCTAGGCATTCTATTATTATTACCTAATTGCTCATATGCTCAAACTCAGGCTGAAGCAGAAGAAAGTTAAAATAACTCCACAAGATCCAAAATGTGACCTTGAGCATATCTTACCTGAATTTAGAAATCATCTCTAAAACAGAATTGATGTATTAGACTCATGACCAGCAGTGTTGTGGGATGACATCAAGCACATCATGCATGAAAAAATCAAAAGGTCATTAAAGAGACAAGAAAGGAATACAGAGACCAAAGTGGATGTCAGAAGACACTCAGAAACTTCATCTTGAGCATAAATAAACTAAAGCAATAGAAGAAATGAAGAAGTAAAAGAGATGAAAAGAAGATTGCAAAGGGCAGCACACGAAGACAAAGTCAAATACTGTAGTGACATGTGCAAAGACCTGGCATTAGGAAACCTAAAGAGAAGAACATGCTCAGCATTTCTCAAGACGAATGAACTGAAGAAGAAATTCAAGCTTCGGGTTGCAATATTGAAGGAAATACTAAAGGACACAGGAAACATCAAAATACAATAGACTGAATATACAGTCACTGCACCAAAGATAATTGGTCAATGATCAATTACTTCAAGAGTTATCATATGATCAAGTATGGATCGTATTGAAGGAAGAAGTACAGGAACACTGAAGGCACTAGCAAACAATAAGTCTCCAGAAATGGACAGAATGCAAACATAAATGTTTCAACAAATTAATGTAGAACTGGAGGCACTCACGTGTCTTATGTCAAGAAATTTGGAACACAGTTACCCGACCAGCTTATTGGAATGGATCCATACTTGTGCCCATTCTAAAGAAAGATGACCCAACAGAATGCAAAAGTAATCTAGCAATACCATTAATGTCACATGCAAATAAAAGTTTGCTGAAGATAATGAAAAAGCAATTGCGGCAGTATATTTACAGGGAGCTACCAGAAATTCAACCTGGATTTAGTAGAGGACTTTGAACTAGGGAAATCATTGCTAATATAAGATGGATCTTGGCTGAAAGAAGAGCATACAAGAAAGCTGTTTACTTGTGCTATATTGTTTACACAAAAGCATTTGACTGTGTGGATCATAAGAAACTATGGATAACATTCTGAAGAATGGGTATTCCAAAACACTTATTTGTGCTCACGAGGAACATGCACATAGACAAAGAAGCAATTGTCAGAACAGAACAAGGGAATAAACTAATAGTTTAAAATCAGGAAACTTGTGTCAGCTTTGTATCCTTTCACCATATTTATTCAGTCTATATGCTGAACAAATAATCTGAGAATCTAGATTATTTGAGGAAGAACGTGACATCAGAATTGGGAGAAAATGTACTAACAACCTGTGATATGCAAATGGCACAACCTTGCTTGCTGAAAGTGAAGAGGACATTAAATACTTACTGATGAAGCCTATAGCCTTCAGTATGAACTGTACGTCTATGTGAAGAAAACAAAAACCTTCACAACTGGACCAATAATCAACAGTTTGATAAATGAAAAGATGGAAGCTGTCAAATGCTTCAATTTGTGTGGATCAACAATTAATTCTTATGGACATATCAGTGAAGAAATCAAACAATGTGCTGGATTAGACAAATCTGCAAGAGACCGCTTTAAAGTATTCAAGAACAAAGATGCCACTTAGAAGATTAAGTTGCACCTGACCCAAGCATGTTATTTTCATTAGCCTCATATGCATGTGAAATTTGGACAGTGAATAAGGAAGACTGGAGAAGGATTGATGCTTCTGAATTATGGTTTTGGTGAAGAATATTGAAAGGACCACAAACCGTTAGAAGAACAAACAAATCTGTCTTGGAAGAAGTACAATCTAAACTCTCCTTAGAAGAGATGATGGCAAAACTTCTTATATCATACTTTAGACATATCATCAGGAAACACCATTCCCTGAAAGAGGACATCATAGTTTGTTAAAGTGGAGGGTCAGAAAAAAAGAGGAAGACCCTCAATGAGATAGACAGACACAGTGGGAGCAACAATAAACTCAAACATAGCAACAATTATGAAGCTGTCACAGAACTGGACCATATTTCATTCTGTTATATATAGGCTCGCTATGTGTAGAAACCATTCAATGGCATCCAACACTGTTATTTTAATGTGGCAAAATTAAACTGGGAATTATATTGAGTCCCTATATTACATACAATCAAGATGGCGGATCTGGTAGACGTGCAGTGAGGAGCTCCATCAATAACATATCCAGATCAGTCATGACGTACAATACTGTAAGTGATAGGATAATATCCAAGCACCTACAGGAAAGCCCAGTTAACACCACTATTATTCAAATTTATGCACCAACCACTAAAGCCAGTGAAGATGAAATAGAAGAATTCTACCAACTTCTTCAATCTGAAATTGATCAAACATGCAATCAAGATGTATTGCTCATTATTGGTGATTGGAATGCAAAGGTTGGGAGCAAAGAGGAAGGACCAGTAGTTAGAAAATGTGGCCTTGGTGACAGAAATGATGCTGGAGAATGCATGATAGAATTCTGCAAAACCAATGATTTGTTTATTTCAAATACCTTCTTTAGACAGCATAACAGACGACTATACACATGGACCTCACCAGATAGAACACATAGAAATCAAATTGACTACATCTGTGGAAAGAGAAAATGGAAAAGCTCTATATCATCAGTGAAAACAAGGCCAGGGGCAGACTGTGGAACGGACCATCAATTACTGATATGCAAATTCCAACTGAAACTGAAGAAAATGAAAACAAGTCTACGAGAGCCTAAATATGACCTTGAATTTATCCCACCTGAATTTAGAGATCATCTGAAGAACAGATTTGATACATTAAACACTAAAGACCAAAGTGGTTATGACTCAAGTCACCAACCTTAGTTTCCTTGGAGGTATTGTCAGCAAATTAAACATTCTCTTTGTTTTCTGTGTTGAAACAAGAACTAATTTCCTATTTTAAGATGTTCTTTTATTAGACAAACTTCCAGTTTCCTGCTTTACTACAAAAAAAAAAAAAACAAAAAACAGGAGACTGAGGTCACAGAACTTACAGAGGACAAAAATGACCCACCTTTCACGCCCAGTAAAAACCAACATGTACCTACACCCAGAAAAACCTGGAAGACTGTGGCAATACATTAGTCAGCTTTCTTTCTCTGGATCCTGTATCTGACTAACCTACATCTGACCTTGAGTCAGTAACTAGCTTTCACAACCACATGAGCCATTTCCCTAATGTTTCCTGAGTTCTGTGAGATATTGCAGCAAATTACAGAACCCTAAGACATGAGGAAGACTACTAAGATATTAAATATCAGATGATAGAGTCATACAACATTTTGCAAACTTTGGACATTTGAGATATCTTTTACCTCTACTTCATAAATTAGCCTTATGAGAGTGTGGATAGCTTGTCAAACATGAGAATCCTAGCAAATGGAGAAGAGGTGACTTCTATTTGACACCAAAACCCACTTATCCTCTATGTTATTGTTGTCAAGTACCGTTGAGTTGGCTCTGACTCAAGTGACTGTATGTATAACAGAATCAAACACAGCCTTGTCCTGAGTCATCTGCAAAACTGCTACTAAATTTTAGTTTATTGTTGCTACCACTGTTCCAGTTCATTTCATTGAGGGGTTTTCCTCTTTTTCGCTCTCCCTCCACTTTACTGAAGTCTAATATACTTCTCCAGGGCCTGGTCCTTCTTTATATTAAGTCCAAAGTATAAGAGACAAAGCCTAGCCATTTTGGTTTATAAGGAACATTCTGGGTGTACTTCTTCCAACAGTTGTTTGTTGTTCTAGCAGTCTATGCTACTTTAAATATTCTTCTCCAACACCATAACTCAAATGCATCCATTCTTCTATGGTCTTCCTTATTTATTGTTCAACTTTCACATACATATGAAGATATTGAAAATATCATGGCTTGAGTCAGGCACACCTTAGTCCTTAAACTGGTATCGTTGGCCTTGAACATTTTTTAAAAGTCTTGTGCAGCATATTTTCTTAATGTAATGTCATTTGATTTCTTGACTGCTAATACCCTGAGTGGTGATGGTGGATCCAAGAAAAATGATATCTTGGACCACTTCAATCTTTTCTCCATTTATCATGATGTTATTTATTGGTTCAGTTGTGAGGATTTCTGTTTTGTTTACATTGAGGTGCAACCCATATCAGACACTATGGTCTTTCATATTCATCAGTAAATTTTTCATGTCCTCTTGGCCTTCAGAAAGCAAGGCTGTATCATCTGCATATCACAGGTTTTAATGAGACTTCCTGCAATCCTGAGGGGATGTTCTTCTTCATATAATCTAGTTTCTATGATTATTTGCTCATCATACACATTGAATAAGTATAGTCAAAGAATATAATCCAGGTGCACACTTTTCCTGATTTTAAACCATTCAGTATCACCTTGTTCTGTTAGAACTATTGTCTTGGTGTATGTATAGGTTTCTCATAAGCATGATTAAGTGTTCTGGAATAATCATTCATCTCAGTGTTGTCCATATCTTGTCATAATTCACAGAATCAAAAAAATTTGCATAGTCAATAAAGTACATGTTTCTAGTATTCTCTGCTTTCAGCCAAGATCCATCAGGCATCAGCAATGATAGCCCTTAGTCCACATCCTCATCTGAATCCATCTTGAACCTCTGACAGTTCCCTGTCAATGTATTGCTACAGCCATTTTTGAATTATCTTTAGCAACATATTATTTGCATGCAATATTAACAACATTATCTGATGATTCCATTGGATCACCTGTCTTTGTAATGGGCACAAATACAGATCTCTTCCAATCAGTTGGCCAGATATTTGTCTTCCAAATTTCTTGGCATAGATAAGTGAGTGGGTCCAGTGCTGCATCAGTTTGTAGTCCATCAATTCCCAGAGTTTTGTTATTTGCCAATGACTTCAATATACCTTGGACTTCTTCCTTCAATATCATTGGCTCTTGATCATATGCTACCTCTTGAAATGGTTGAACATTGACCATTTCCTATTAGTAGAGTGATTCTATGTATTAATTCCATCTTCTTTTGATGCTTTCTGCATCATTCAATATTTTGCCCAAAGAATCTTTCAATACCGAAAGTTGAGGCCTGAATTTTTTCCTCAGTTCCTTCAACTTGAGAAGTTCAGCATGTTCTTTCTTTTGATTTTCTAACTCCAAATCTTGGCACATTGCATTATAAAATTTGGCTTTTTGTCTTCTTGAGCTGCCTTTTGAAATTTTCTGTTCAGCTATTGTACCTCCTAATTTCTTCCGTTTGCTTTAGTATCTCTACGCTGGAGAGCAAGATTCAGAGTCTCTTCCAACATCTATTTTGATACTGTCTTTCTTTCTTTCTTGTCTTCTTAATGAACTTTTGCTTTCTTACTTTATGATGTTGATGTCATCCCACAACTCTTTTGGTTTTCAGTCACTAGTGTCTAATACATCAAATCTGTTCTTCAGTTAATCTTTAAAAATTCAGGTGGGATATGTTCAAGGTCATATTTTGGCTCTCGTGAAATGTTTTATTTTCCTTAAGTTTCAGCCTGAACTTGCGTATGAGCAATTGATGCTCTGTTCCACAGTCTGCCCCTTGTCTTGTTTAACTGATGATGTGGAGATTTTCTACTCTCTCTCTCCACAGATGTAGTCATTTTTTTATTTCTTTGTATTCTGTTTGGTGAAGTTCATGTGTATAATCATTTTTACATTGTTCAAAAAGAGTCGTTGAAATGAACAAATCATTGATCTTGCAAAATTCTTTTATGTGATCTCCAGCGTTTTTTCTATCACCAAGGCCATATTTTCCAACTACTGTTCCTTTATTCATTCTATGTTTCAATTATTCATGGATGTTTTCAGCTGTTTCTCCACAATCTGATTTGTTTCCCATCACCATATTAAGGTCCTTAAAGCTCTACTGTCAACTCTACTTTGAGGAAGCTGTGCTTCCCCTATCGTATTTTCAGTGTCTTTCATCCTAAATGACTCATCTTTTGGCACTGTCTCTGACAATGTTCTGCTGCTATTTAAAGAGTTTTCATCTTCTGATAATATGTCTGACAATGTTCTGCTGATATTCATTAGGTTTTCAATGGCTAAACATTCAAAAGTATTCTGCCTCTCCTTCTTCAGAGGCTGTCTTAATCTGGAACTCAGCTGAAATCTGACCACTATTGGTTACTGGTGGCATAGCTTCCAGCATCACAGCAACACAGAAGTCAACACCGTGGCACAAACTGACAGAAAAATGTTGGACTTACCCTCTGTATAGTGAGAAACAATTAAAGCCAGTTACTACATTCCTCCACAAATTTTCACAATTATTTGTTAAAGGCATTCATAAAAGAGATGGTTATGTTAAATATAGATAGAGGATGTAGCCATAAAAAAATTTTTAGTAGACTTTCCTTTTAAGTAATCATTAATTTTATAACTCTATGGAATTGGTAGACAATATAGATTCATCCCATTCATAGCAACACTATGTACAACACAGTAAAACATTGCCCAGTTTTTTGCCATCCCTACAATACTTGCTATGTATGATAACATTGTTGCAGCTACCATGCCAGTCCATCTCCTTAAAGCTTTTCCTCTTTTATATTGACCATCTACTTACAAAACATAATTTACTTATCCAGGGACTGCTTCCTCTTGATGACATGACTAAAGGAAGTGAGATGAAATCCTGTAATCCTTTCTTATAAAGAGTATTCTGACTGTAATTCTTTCAAAACAGATGTTTGTTTTCCTGACAGTCCATGGTATAGTCAATTTTCTTTGTTAATACCCCAATTCAAATTCAATTTTCTGTGGTCTTCCTCATTCTTTGGCAAGTTTCACATACACATGAGGTGACTGAAAGATACAGTAACTGTAATCAAAAAGCACTAGCTTGGATTTTGTGCAAGGATCTGCTCAGAAACAAATACAGGATCAAAATAAAGATGTGAAATGTCAAGAATTATGTGACTACAACTAATTTCAAGCTGGATTGCTACTGAAAGGTTGGAATTTGAGTCTCCCCAAAGATGCCTCAGAAGGAAGGACTTGTAATCTACTTGCAAAAATTCAGCCGTTAGAAACTCTATGAAGCACAGTTCCACACTGAAACACACAGGTTGCCATGAGTCAGAACTGACTGGATGAAAACTGGTTTGATGACTTCACACTGAAAAATAATAATAATAACAGTTTTTATTTTCTTGTTAGATAATTAAGTTTTGACCAGAATTTATATAACTTCCTAGTTTATTGTCACTAATATTTCATGTTAATTTAGAAATGCAATCTTTTTGGGTGGTATCTTTAAACATCATATTGCATAATGATGCTTTCTTTGCTGCAAGGGATTTCCAAACTGATATGAAGCTCTCAGTTAAATCACTGCACATGATCCAAGAACATAAAAATTTTTATTCACTAAAAGGCCCTTCATTAAAACATGAATGTAAGATATCAAACTATGTATAGAAAAAAACACTTAGGCATTTAGAGACTTCAGTAAAGCTCATCCTTTCTTTACCAAACTCAAAGTACAAACACAATTGCAATGCTGTCTATTTTTGTGTTTGATCTTACTTGTATTTTATGATAAGCCCTTTCCTTTTCTCTTTCTCCCTCTCTGGTATATGTGTAGTTTTAGTTTTTGCTTTTTCATCTTTATGAAAAGTAGAAACAAACAACAAACAAAAACACTATGTGTTGCAAGACCAGTTACTACTGTGGTATGCTGCAGAACCCAAAGCAGATATAGCTTCTGGAAGGATAGCCTAAGTATCATTACTTGAAATGCTTTTGCTGAATTTGCTAAGAATGCAATGAGGAATTTGGCAAAGGTTCTTGGACAATTACCTTGGAACACTGTTTCTAAAACTTAACAAAATGCAATACAAACATCGAGGCTGTTGTATTATTGTAGCTAAGGGAAACGTCCCTGACTCTGCCATGCAACATTTGAAATTGAATTTCATTTAAAATAATTTTGTTTCTTCTCCAAATTCCTCATGATTAAGTTATAATAATAAGAAAATATTGTTTATGAAACTTTTCTTACATACCACTTTTTAAGCATGCATCAACAAATAATATAATAAACTCACCGATCATTGTTTTAATTTAGAATAAATTTAATAGTATGAACACTTAAACCAGTTTCTAATATTGTCTTTTTTCCTTGCTTCTGAAACTATTGGTAGAAAATTTCCGACTGTTAATTAAGTCCCTGTTTGATTGCTGAAGGTGGGTCAGTGGATGTCAGCATTATAATCAAGCCTGGAAGAAAACTGCTCCTGTTCTTCTTTATTAGTGGCTTGCTCAGTGAGCTATGGAGACTTGTTGACCTTTTACCATGTCTCTCAGGGTACAACAGAGATAATGATATTATATACACACATTACTGACATTTGCTTTCTTATTACCCTATGTTTTTAAAGAGAAAAATGTAATGTGTCAGACAATAGAAGGATTCTTTTTTAATGTATAAAGCATCATTTTGAAAAATATATTTTAATATATTAAAAATAAAGTCATATGCCAGAAATGGAGGCAGAGACGATGATGTGGAGAGATGGAGTAGTTGGGGACTCTGGACTCAGGGAGGGAGAGGGGCTGTGTGCTGATGGTCCGGGGGCAGGCCTGTGGGATGTATCCTTTCGTTGTTTGATGGCGCATGGAGGGGATTGTAATTATTGCAATGAAACAAAATATGATAGGATGAAGGTAAAGCTGATGTTCTCCCATGTAGACCCACATAATTCACAACAAAAACTTAAAAAAAAAAAAATTAAAAATCTAAGGACAAATCTGAGAAGTTGGCCAACCAATGAGCCACAGGGAGGAAGTAGGATAATGGCTGTATAATGGAGGCAATCAAAATTCCTGAGATGAAACAAAGTGTATTATTTGTTGAATGAAAAACTGATGATTTTCTCTGTAAACTCAATACACAATAAAA
>NW_006408591.1:11818353-11848406 GCF_000296735.1 Chrysochloris asiatica | reverse complement strand
CAGTGGATTCCTAAAATATATACTTTCTTGCTCTATGTTTTATTGCATATTAATTACAATAGAATTTTATTATACAAATTAAAAGACAAAGGCTTAGTAACACTTTAACCTATGTGTTTATGATTTTAATTGTCACCACGTTCTATACACTATCCATCATCTCATTGAATTACTTGAAGACAAGACTTTAAATACAGTGCTTGTGCAGTGGGTTAGGCATTAATATATTCCATATTTGTTTAGCCTTGTTAGTCATTACAGATATTGAGATAGATACTGGAAATCTGAAGATAGGACCCTATGATACAAATCCTGAAAGTTCAGAAATATTTGACTAAATAGAGAGCACCTGGAGTGTAGGACAAATAGCTAGTATAAAGTTACACACGTGGAAAGGACCAACAGCCTTTGGAAAAATAGCAACCAATGTTACTGTCTATGGTTTGTAAGGTAAAATTTTTTAGAACATCAAATAATAGAAGTAAAATTGTATTTATTTTAGTAGAGTTAAAAAAAAAAATCCAACTTGAATATTTGTTTTATGACACTATCTTACACAAGAGAAATATAGAGACTAATTATCTCTCCTAGGTGGTACAATTTTTTTAAATATTTTGAGCCTTTGAAAGGACTTTTTTATTTTCTGTCATCTACCTTTCCATGTTTTAAAAGAATAACAATGGAAAATTCAGAGAACTGTAAACTTTAGAATGTTAAAACGATGATCATTGCAAATTAACTCACTTAAAGGAAATCGTAAATCCGTTCTGGGTGTTGCCACTGTGTGAATGGTCTATTTTTGCGTTTTTATTAATACTGTTGACTGGTTACAACAGGTGACATTTTTTCCCCTTAGGCTGTCCATTAACCAAATGAAGGGCCATCTGGAAAGGGATTCTGTTCTTTGAAAAATGTGACAGGGCTGATGGTTTTTTAACTGCTAGTCATCTATGATTGCTAGTAAACACTGGAAAATAGTGTCTATCCCTTAGAATTAAGAAGTTAGTCAAGTACTTAGAGCTGCAGCTGAGGGAATGCCTTTAAACTAGATGTGCAGATCAATTAAGAGTTAAAAAATAAAAATAAAAAAACTACCTTACATTTACTATTTTTAAAAATGTATATCCACAATAGAATGGAAAAAAATATGTTATTCTTCAAAATTATAATTTGTCATCAGATATGAATGATTTTATGTTGTTTATTAACATAAAAACAAAAATCAAGAGATATACCTTGATATACCCTAAATTGTTATTTGATACTAATGGGAGATTAAAAAAAAAGGTATATGAACTACTTTAAAGTTTGTTGGCAATTTCCTATAGTACTATTTTATGATTTGGTTATCTAAATGACCAGAAGCAGATGGCTCTTTGACGACTGATTCTCAATAGCATTTCATTGAGAGTCTTTTCAGGATCAAAATTTAAAGGTCTTCTAGCAGAACAATTGTTGTTATTTTTGTTAAGTGTGTCGTCTCCTCGATTCCAACTCATAGCGACCCTGTATAGGATTTCCAAGGAGCGGCTGGTTTGAACCGACAATCATGTGGTTCAAACCGACCTTGCAGTACAGTGCTTTATCCTACAGCACCACACGAGAACAGCACCACTGTTGTTGTTAAGTGCCATCATTTCAGTTCTGACACATAGTGACCCTGTATACTATTTCAGAAGGAGCTGTGGTAGCGTAGTAGTTACGAATCGGGCTGCTAATCTCACGGTCAGCAGTTCTAAATCACCAGCTATTCCGCAGGAGAAAGAGGAGGCTTTCTGTGCTCATAAAGATTTACAGCCTCGGAAACCCTGTACAGGGTCTCTATGAGTCAGAACCGACTCTACAGCACAAAATAACAACATAGGGTTTCAGAGGAGAAGTTAGTGAGCTTTAACCATACACCTGTGATTCAAACTTTGCAGTCCAGCACATTAACCCACAGTGCCACACCAGGTCTCCACTATTAGAGACAACACCATGTGAGGGCCCTTGATAGCTATTTCTAATCAACTTTTTGTAGGTAAGTATTGCAGGCACACAGGATTGAGCAGCCTGCCCAAGTTTACAGTTATTTAGTGGCAAGAATTGCAATTTCTACAAAAGGGAAAACCCAAAGAGCAGTTATTCCTATCACAATGTGTCTCCCACTGGTTGCTGCATTGGAGGCAATGAAACCCTGTGAGTGCTTCTCTGGGGTTAATTACACAAGGGGATCATAAATTCATATAAATATAAGTAATCTATGTAGCTTAAACATCATGCATAACAAATCTTGGGCCTAGATATGTCTTTCTCTCTTCTTGTATTTTCAAATTGGCATAGAGAGAGGTTCATTTCAACATATTCATTTTTACCATAATGCTTTTTGTAATTACTGAGTGTAACTACAATCTTGTTAGTGTACAATAGTTGTTTTGCCTTAGAAAGAACTTTCCTACTCAAAATCTAAGAAGTATCTTTCGTTGTTGTAAAGTCCCATCAAGTTGATTCTGACTCATATCAACTCTGTATTGGGTTTCCAGGGAGCAACTGGTGGGTTTGAACTGCCAACCTTGCTGCTAGCTGTCCAGTGCTTATCCTACAGCACCATATCAGGATTCCAAGAAGCACCTCGATGGACCATTCATTGAAAACTCTGTCCTTCAGGGATGTTGTTTGTGTTAATGGCATTTATTTACCATCCTATTCTGTAATTGGAGTTCTAGTGTGGCTCTGTGGGATAATGCGCTGCACTGCAAACTCAGTTTAAACATTAAGGTCAGCAGTTAAAGCTCACCAGTCGCTCCACAACAACCCTATATAAGGTCGCTATGAGTTGAGACCAACTCCATATCACTTAACAACAATGTATTAAAATCACTTTTACATTACTCCTGTCCTTAGTTCTTAACAGAACAATCTAATATGTGGAATTAGTAAGGATGAGGAACTCAACTAGCACTGGAGATGTTTGAATAGCCCCAGTTCATTTTCAAACCCAGCAACTCCACAGTGATTCTAAGGGTCTCTTCCAAGAATAGATTTGAAACTGCCATCTTACTTTGTAAATATTATCAAAGGTTAACCATGAAAGGATATGGGCAAAAATCCTTAAAATGGCCTTCAGCATCCTGCAGTCTGAACTTTCTTCCTATGTCATTGCCCCTTGCTCTTCTCTTCATAATTTAATTATTTGTTCAGGTCTCCTGACACAGAACTTTTCAACTGCCTCTGCTTGGAGTGCTCTTCCCTTCCTTATCTGGCTAGTTAACTCATGAAATGGTAACACAATAGCTTAGACTTCACAGAAACCTCCTCCAATCTCTCTAATTATGTCAAAGACAGATTTCATGAACCATGTAGCTATTGTTCTCAGTAGGATCTATCAGATTCACAATTTTATATTTACACAATTATAATACTATGTTTTTGCTTCTGGATCTGAATGCAAATTCCCTTAGGATAGGGCCAAACTGCTTTCTACCATCAGTGTCAGAGAAAAGCTAGGCACATGACAGTTGTGAGGATGGTCAGATTTTATACTCAAACCTTACCCTTTTATGTTGTTGTTGTTGTTGTTAAGTGCCGTTGAGTATGTTCCAACCCGTAGCGACCCTTCATAGGGTTTCCAAGGAACAGTGGGTATAGTTATTATTTTATTCATATTTTTTAAATTTGAAAACTGAGGATTAGAAATTGTGAATTGCATATAGTGTCTTAATGTTTGTTCACTGGTGATAACTTTTGATTATACTCTCCTGAGAGGAGGCTGTTGTCATCCATGCTTACTTACATTTGGAAAAACCCAAACACTTCCATTTGTCCTCCTTTTCCAAACTAAATTCTTGTTATATTAACTTGATTTTTAGATTGCCCTGGTGCCTCTATAACATTTGTTAAACTATTAGCAGAATCATTATTCAACATTTGTAATAGCAGTATTTAAATCTCCGTCCCCTTTAAACATAATGGTAAAGATTACCTTTATGATTTTATTATATGTTACGTTATATTATATGTCTCTATTTATAATGATTATTGCAAAAAAAATTTCAAGCCGTACAGAAGTTACTACCTAGAATTTGGATATAGGTATTTGAATAATTTATCTAAAACATATCTTTAAATATTTTAGTGATTGCCAGTTAAAAAATTAATTACTTATAATTTTACCTTGATTCCCAGCATGAGAAAATATTTTTTTGTACTCTTCTAACTTTGTTTTATGTCTATCTCTGGAAGGATAGACTAGACACATTATACTAGTATGCTCTGAAAGCAGGCTTATTGATGTTGAAGGTTTTTAAGAAATTCAAAAAAATGAAAGTAATGAGCTTTGTCATGCCACCAGAAACAAAGTGGTTTTAGCTCTTAAAGAATTGTTTAGAACAGCATGGCAAGCAATACAATCAAATTATTTTGTCTGCTTGTCTAACATGAAGGCAACACTATCAACTGACATCCTGCAGCTCAGAGATAAGGCTCTGGAGAAAGGCCTGGGAAAACGGTGTTTATCTTATAGGAGACAATGATTAGGTAATTTGGACATTTCATATTTAATAAAAACTATTTAAATCAGAAACCATCAGACCTGCACAGATGGGACTTACATTTATGTTGCACCCTCTATTTCCAAAAAGTGATTGAGTCTTTTTCATTTTTAAGAAGTTTACTTTAAAATGAAGGAAGCGTGTTAAATGTTTGGGATTACTTTTGAATGAAACCATACAGCTGACATATGAATAAAAGGGGACCTCCTAAAGTGCTCTGTAAAGATAGGGAGAGTGATCAGCCAGCAGAACACTTGACTAGTTTTTCCACTGTTGGTTTGATCTATGCTGCAATGAAAATATTGAAAATGATTTCTGGTCTTCACTGATATAAAAAATAATCATAAAGCCATAGGAGGAATCAAAGATCCGTTTGCGTGGCAATTCCATTTGTGCCAGAACCTACACAAAAATGCTCTATAATCAGGCGCACAAACATTTTTCATTTGTCTCCATTTTATTAAAGCAGTGAAAAGGAGGAAAAATGGAATCAAATATACATAAAAACAGAATGAGGTAAGAAAGCAAGGCAGGATCACTTTTTAAAGTCAAAAATTTACTTGTTATATATACTCAATTTTCAAGTGAACTGCAGTCCATAAAGTAATCATAGAAATGACTTTTTCACAGCAGAAGGCTTTTTGAATCTTCAAATCAAAATGTAAAATGTACAACTATAGACTCCTAATGCTGAATAAATCATAATAATTAAGAGCTCATTCTTCAAAATATCACACTATACAGCTGAAAAGAAACTAAAGAGAACCATTTTATTCTTTCTTATAAAATGGATTTAGTTATACATTGACATGGTGTGTTTGTATGAACATATCTGAATTGCAATACATATATGATTTTGAAGCAGTTTTAATGGATAAGAAAGGCCTTCACTCAATGCCATTTGAGCATCATGCAGAAAAATAAGGCAAGTTTGTTAAGCACTTGAACTTCATTTCAAGAGTGCCCCTCAAGATTTTTTGGCATGAATTCAAACTGAATGTATGAGTGCAATTACTGATGGTTCTTAGACAGGAGAATACACATACACATACAAATTCAGTTTCAACCTTTGATATAATCACTAGTTAGTCTCCTTTTTCTTATTATTATTATTATTATATTTATTTTTAGCTTTTATTGGTTATGTGCCATGGAGTTAGTTCTAACTCATAGCAACCCTGTACAGGATTTCTGATGCTATAAATCTTTACGGGAGCAGAAAGCCTCGTATTTCTCCTGAGAAAAAGCTGGTAATTTCGAACTGCTGACCTTGTGGTTAGCAGCCCGATTCATAACCTCTATATGTTTACATTACATTGCTACTGTCTTTTCTAATTATTTTATCTTTCATGTTCTGCTAAGAAGTGGTATTAATAGTAAGACAGTTATTTTAAATTAGAAGAACCTGTTTCCTAATTTAAAAACGTACTCTAAATTAGCAGCTTATACTTATTCTAGAGTACTGAATTATGTCCCTTTAATATATGTGTTGAAATCCTCAGCCTTATATTTGTAAAATGACCATACTTGAAAATAGTCTTCTTTAGTCATATTAAAGAGGTTATGTCAGAGTAGGATGGATTCTAAACCTAACCTCTTCAGAGTAATAAAAAAAAAGCAGAATAGCACAGACACACACAGAATAAAGACAGACAACAACCAATCGTGGAGGAACATGAATCTATAAGCCTGGAACTCAAGCGTTTGTTACTACTGGGAGCCAACACAGACAGAGTGACATGTCCCTATATTCATATTCTGAATTGGGACTGCTAGCCTCTGAAATATGAGAAAATAAATTTCTGTTCTCTGAAGCCAACTTTTTCTGGTATGTTTGTCACTGCAGAACTAGATAACTAGTTTTCTTTTTTCATTATTGTTTATTTTTCTGTTTGTTTACAGCTAACTATGAAAGAAGTAACAGTAAAGAGAAGAATGAATTGTGTGGGAAGAGCAGGTAGTTGTAAATTACTAGGGTTATTTTCTCCTTTAAGAATTTTAACTCTTGATAGCATTGTTAATGTTTTCATTGCAATTTTGAGGTGCTAAAATTTATAGGTTTTCATTAACTGTAAATCAGATTATTTATAATACAGTATGATAAAACATGAGCTAATAAATAGTCATCCAGAATTAAACATAATAAAATGTGAAATTAGCATATGTTTGGATATTATATATACATGTTGTTGTTGTCAAGTGCTGTCAAGCCAATTCCAACCCATAGCTACCCTGTATAGAGTTTCCAAGGAGCAGCTGGTGAGCTTGAACCACTGACCTTGCAGTTCAAATGGCTTTGCAGTATGGTACATTAACCCACAGCACCACACCAGGACTCATATACATATGTATATGTGTATATACATATACATGTACTTGTGTATATACATATACATATGTATATTTGTATATGTATAGTTATATGCATGTATATAAGTATCTATTGTTGTTAAGTGCGAAAGAATCAGTACCAACTCACAGTGACCCTGTAAAGGGTCTCCAAGGAGTGGCTGGCAAATTTGAACCATGGACCTTGTGGTTTAGACTGACCTTGTGATCCAGTGCTTATCCTATAGCGCCATACCATTTTATTTCACACCGGTGTGGTGCTGTAGATAAGCACTGGAGTAATAACTGCAAGGTCAGAAGTTCAAACCCACTAACCATTCCTTAGAAACCCTATTCAGGGTCACTGTGAGTTAGAACAGACTCGGTGGCACTTAATAACAAATGACAATATCTTTGGAAGCAGATATATATGTATGCATATATACGTATATATAGGTATACATAGTTAAGTGCCACATCAAGATTCTGTATATATTTAATGAACACATAGAAAAGTATAGTCATCCAAATAATAAATTCCATTTAAGGCCTAAATATAATGAGGTAAGTATTGGTGGCAACATAGAATGATTTAAGCAGAGATTTGAACTTCTGAAAAATGACCACTGTAATTATAAAACAGAATGAAAAGCTTCTAGATCTTGACAAAAGTGTCTATAATAATAAAAGAGAAGGCTATAGATAGCATAGAGTTGGGGAGGAATCAATGAATACTATTTCAATCATCTTTCACTTAAGAGAATGATAAATTTTGTCTAATATAGAAAATCCCCTATATACTAAATGCTACTAATATTTCATAATAATTTTAATGTGAGCATTATCTGATGTGAAAAAAATACCTACTGCTTTAAAATTACTTAATGTCTACTCAAATTATATTTCTTCTGTTAGTTTTAAGTACCAAACCTACAAAACCAAAAATTGTTACTATTACCTTGATTCTAACTGCTAGCAACCCTGCAAGACAGAGTAAAAATGATCTCACAAGTAGAGATTTGTGAACTATTAGCTTCCACAATTTCTTGAGCCATTCCTTTTGACAACTATGACTTTTGTGAAATGTTGCAGCATATTGCAGAATGCTGAGACTTGAAGGAAGGGAGGAGTGGTGATGGTTACCAAGGGCTGTGGAGGAACATAATACCAACAGGTTTCCCAGGCTATAAGACTTTACAGAAGCGGGCTTCCATATCTTTCTCACACAGAATCACTGGTGGGCTTGAGTCACCAAACTCTGGATTAGCAGTGCAATGCTTAATCACTGTGCCACCAGGATTCCTTTCATTAAGATTTGTGTTGTTGTTGTGTGTTCTCAAGTTGTTTCCAACTCATAGCGAAACTGTATAGGGTTTCTAAGAGTTGTTGGTAGTAGGAAAAGCCAATGTTGCAGTTACTAGTCCGGTGCTTGTCCTATAACACCACACCAGAACTTCTAGTCAGCTCTGAGTTATAGCAACCCTATGCACAATATAATGAAATACTATCTTGTCCTGTGTCATCTTCAAAATTATTGTCATGTTTGAGCCATTGTCGCAGCCTCTGTGTCAATCCACCTCATAAGGGATCTTCCTCTTTTTTTGCTGGCCATCTAATTTGCCAAACATGATGTCCATATTCCTAATACCCTTTGTCATAGACTTGATTCCATCCCATAGCAACCTTAAATAGGGTTTCAAGTCTATATTCTTTATGGTAACAGACAGCTTAATCTTTCTAACATGGAGATGCTGGTGGGATTGAGCTGTAAACTTTAAACTTTGCAGTTAGCATTCCAGTGTTTAACCTACAGTGCCATTGTTGTTGTTGTTGCTGTGAAGTGTCGTCGAGTCAGTTCCAACCCATAGCGACCATGTATAGGGTTTCCGAGGAACAGCTGGTGAACTTGAACTGCTGACCTTTCAGTTCAAATGACTTTGCAGTCTGGCACATTAGCCCACAGTGCCACACCAGAACTCCACAGTGCCATTAGGACTCCTTAATAAGATATATTTAATAAGATTAGGCTTTAAAATATAGAAAATCGGAACAAACAAAATATTATATCAAAGTTTTTTGTCAATAGTTGTTACAATTCAATATTGACTAACAATTGTCCAGTAATCCCAGTTCAAGTAGTTTGCCTTATTAATGCATCTGTAATAAGTAACCAAATTTTATGTAAAACTATATTAATGATGGTCCCTGGTGTGGTTCTGTAGACTACTAACCAAGCTGGATACAAGGTAGACAGTTAAACCCACCTGTGGCTCTCTGAAACCATATACAGGGTCACTCTGAATTGGAAATGACTCAATGGCACACAACAACACAATACATTCTGGTGAGCTGCTTCCAAAAATTCTGCCTTGTGATACTGACTGTAAAATTTTAGAGAACAGAAAGACTCAAGAAAATCTAAGATGTTCTTGAAGCAGAACTAGTTTGAAGGACTTATCTATCATATAGCATTCTTTTGATAAGAAAATTGTAGATACAACCAAAATGCACACATATAGAGAACAGGTTTAAAAACCTGTGCTCTTGAAATGGTTGAACACTGACCATTTCTTTTTAGTACAGTGACTTTGTGTATTCATTCAGTAACTGTATACTCCTTCCATCTTCTTTTAATGCTTTCTGTATCATTCAATATTTGTCCACAGAATCCTTAATTTTTTCAAGTCAAAGTCTGAATTTTTTTCTTCAGTTCTTCCAGCTTGAGAAATGCAGAGCATATTCTTCCCTTTTGATTTTCTAACTCCAGGCCTTTGGACAGTTCATTACATTACTTGACTTTGTTTCTTGAGCTACTCTTTGAAATTGTCTGTTCAGCTATTTTACCTCCTCATTTCTTCCTTGAGCTTTAGTTCTTCTACACTCAAGAGCAAGTTTCATAGTCTGTGCTGACATCCATTTTGGTCTTTTATTTCTGTCAGTCTTCTCAGTGACCTTTGTCTTCTTTCCTGTGTGATGCTCTTGATGTCATTTCACAACTCTTCCATCTTAGTTTCTAATGCATCAAATTTGTTCTTGACATAGTCTCTCTAAGTTCAGGTGAGATATATTCAAGATCATATTTTGATTGTTGTTAAATGCAGCTGACTCAGTTGTGAGCCATAGCAACCAGGAATAGGGTTTCCAAGGAATGGGTGATGAGCTTCAACAGCAAACCTTGCATTTCCGTGCAATAACCCACAGTGCCATGCCATGATGTCTGGCTGTCTTGGACTTGTTCTAATTTTCTTCAGCTTCAGCCTGAACTTGCATATAAGCAATTGATGGTCTGTTCCATAATCTACCCATGGTCTTGTTTTGGCTAATGAGATGCAGCTTTTCCACCATCTCTTTCCACAGATGTAGTCAGTTTGATTCCTGTGTATTCCATCTGGTAAGGTATATAGTCATTGTTTATGTTGTTTAAAAAATATATTTGCAATGAATAACTCATTGGTTTTACAAAATTCTATTGTGTTATCTCCAGTATCATTTCTATAACACAGACCATAGTTTCACATTAATATCTTTCCTCTTTTTTTCCAACCTTTGCATTTCAATCACCAGTAATTATCAATGCATCATGATTGCATATTTTATCAATTTCAGACTGAAGAAGTTGGTAGAATTATTTAATTCATCATCACTGGTTTTAGACGTTGGAGTGTAAATCTGAGTAATAATGGTATTAACTGGCTTATATGTAGGTGTATGAATTATCTGATCTTGACATTTTTGACGATGAAAGTGACACAAATTCTCTTTAATTTGTCATTCCTGGCAAACTAAATTCTATGTATTTCTGATTAAAATTGACCAATACCACAAGTCCATTTCAGCTCATTAATGCCTAGGATATTGATCTTCATGCAGTCCATTTCATTTTTGACAACTTCCATTTTTTCTAAATTCATACTTCACACATTCCATGTTCCAGTTATTAATGAACATTGACAGCTGTTTCTCCTCATTTTGATTTGGGCCCCATCAGCATATGAAGATCCTGGAGGCTTTTTTCTGTCAAAGTTTTACTAAGACTCATCACAGTTAACTCTGCTTTGAAGAGATACCTCTTCCCCTGTCATATTTTCAGTGCCTCCCATCCCGAGGATGTCTTTGGCACTATCTCTGATAATGTTCTGCTGCTATTTAAAGTGTTTTCATCTTCTGGTAGCATATCTGACAATGTCCTGTTGCTATTTATTAGATTCTCAGTGGCTAAACATTCAGAGCAGAGCTGTCTCTCCTTCTTCCTAGTCTGTCTTAACACTGGAAGTTCTGCTGAAACCTGACCACCAGGAGTGGCCCTGCTACAATTAAAATATTAGTCTCACAGCTTCTAATGTCATAGAAACATTCAAGCCACCACAGTATGATAAACTGACAGATGAGTGGTGGATGAAGAAAGATAGGTAACTAAAAATATGGTCTTCATAGTATAAATAATGCAAGATATAACATGATAGAATTTTACGAGACCAAAGACTTATTCATTGCAAATATCTTTTTTTCAACAACATAAGTAGTGACTGGACAGATAGAAATGATCATATGTAATAATCAGGAATCAATCTGACTATATCTGTTAAAAAAAAAAAAGATGGAGAAGTTTAATAACATTAATCAAAACAAAGAGAAGGATTAATTGTGGAACAATCAATTGTTTGTATGCGAGTTCAAATTGACACCTAAAGAAATAAAAGCATATCAATGAGATGTGAAGTATGATTTTGACTGTTGTTGTTGTGCGCCATGGAGTTGGTTTCCACTCATAGCAACACTGTATGTTTCCAATGAGTAACTGGTGGGTTTTAACCACCAACCTTGTGCTATCCTGCATTACCACAATAGTACTCTGGAACTTGAATTCAGTCCACCTGAATTTAGGGACCATGTAAAGAATACATTTGACACATTGAAAATGGATTTTATATATTGAACACTAATAGCAGAAGACCAGAGGGATTGTGGGATGACTTCAAAGACATCATAAATGAAAGAATAATAAGTCATTAAAAAGATAGAAAAGAAAGATGATTTCAGAAGATATTCTGAAACTTGATCTTGAGCATATTGTAACTAAAGTGAATGAAAGAAACTATGATATTAAATAGCTGAACATAATATTTCAAAGGGAAAGTTTAGACGACAAGGTAAAATAAAGTATTAGAAATTAGAAAAACAAAAGAGAACAACAGACTCAGAAACTTATCAGCTGAAAAATATCAAGAAAAATTTCAACCCTCAATTTATAATATTGAAAGATGTTATGGAAGAAGCAGTCAAGAAATCAAAGGACTTATTAGGAAACTCTGCTGCAAAAGACCTCCTTAAAATGTTAATGAGAGAAGATTACTTTAAGGACTAAGGTGCACCTGACTCAAGTCATGCTATTTTCAATCACCTTATATGTGTGTGAAAGCTGGACAATGAATAAGGAAGACTAGAGACAAATTGATTCATCTGAATTATGATACTAGTGAAGAATATTGAAAATACCATGGACTTCAAGAACAAACAAATGTGTCTTGGATGAACTGCATCCAGAATGTTCCTTAGACTTGAAGATGGCAAGACTTCATGTCTCATAATTTAGACATGTTGCCCAGAGGGACCATTCCCTACAAAAGGAAATCATGTTTGGCACAACAGAGTAAATGAAAACTAGGAGAACTCCAAGAATATGGATTGGCATAGTGATCAACCAATGACTCAAACATAGCAAAAATTATGAGGGTGGCTCAGGACTGGGAAGCTGTTCATTATGTTGTGCATCGGGTCACTATGTGCCAGAACCAACTTGATGGCACCTAACAATGTTGTTGTTAAGTGCCATCAAGTGGGTTCTGATTCATAGTGACCCTGTATAGGGCTTCTATGGTGCAGTTAATGAGTTTATCACCGACTTTTCTATTCAAACTGACCTTGTAGTACAGTGCTTAGCTTATCCCATGCCAGTTGTACATTGGGTTGTTATGTGTCAGAATTGACTTGGTGGCATCCAACAATAACCTGGACAACATACTTAAGGAAACTTGAAACATCCAAGGAGACCTCTGCTCCAGGAGGTCCCAGAGGAGAAAACATAAGACTGGCCTCTTTGTCTTTCCTTTTTTCTTGCCCTATCCTTTGTGGTTGTGGAACCAGGATGCAATGACCCGCAAGAGAAGTAATGGTCAGAGCTTGCATGCAAACCTGTTGCTGAATGCTGAGGCTTTCAAGATGGTCCTTCTCAACATCCTTAAAACCCTTCTTCTTTGGGGACTGGTGTTTTTTTAATGGAACATGGGGTCCAAGTGGCAAGGGTCAGACAGCCCTCTTTTGTTCTCCTGGATGAGGCCCCTACCTTGCCCCTGATTCAGGAGCTGCTATAAGAAGCATCTAGAAAGCAGCAAAGGAAGCCACGGCTCCTTGGACTTCCCCTGCGGTAAATACTGGAATTATACCAGTATTCAGTTGACCTACATGGATACCCAAGGGACAATCACACCATTGGGGCTATCAGGGTGAAGTTGGTGAAGTCCTTGGCCAGTGTAGCTAGGCCATTCAGAGGTTCCTGGCATATTCAGACCCTGGACTTTCCTCTAAGACCAAACTGGATGGCTTACCAACTAGTCAGAGCCATTGTGGTTTACCACCATCAACTCCATCTAGTTCACATACACTTCTCCTGCCATGTGGAGCCCTATGTCCAGAAAAGCATAACCAGCCATTTTTCTTCTTCAGGAGGAGGTTCCTCAGAGTCTTCCCTTCTTAACAAAACTTGGACAGAGAAGGACATCACAAAACATGTTTGGCAAAGGCTCTGGGATCAAAAGGGGCACATGGTCTTTTGACTCCACTTGATGTGTTAGCAGCAAAAAGGTAGTGAGATTCTTGAGCTCTAGTGGCAAGGGACTTCATCCATGAACATTGTCTTCTTGTTATTTTATTTAAATAACACAAATAAGTGTTTAGAAGGCCATACTTTTCCACAGAGCCTTGGAGTAGCTTATGGAAGGGGACTTTTCTATCACAGAAGTCCCGGCAAAGCAGCAGCTTTGTGTCTCAGGTTTCTGTCCCCTCCTGGGGATATCATAGACCTAAACAGAACCAGTTTTCCCTCCATATTTTCCAAGTAAGCTTCCACCAGCTTGGCTTGGATCACTGGATCTTGATCCCCATCTCTACACCACAAATTACTATAAGGAAGCCTGCCTTTGGGTGCTACACTATGGTCTCAATTCCCCCAATCATTCCATCATCCAGAACACTGTTAATGAGCTGGTAAGCCAGCGTGTCCCACAGCCCTCCTGTGTCCCTTATAAGTTTGTTCCCATTAGCATCCTTCTGGTTGAGTCAAATGGGAGTAACTTGTACAAGGAGTATGAGGATATGATTGCCCAGTACAGCACATGCAGGTGATAGCAAAGATACAGTTAACTCAGGTTTCCCAAGAAATTGTAGAAAGGCTAAAAATAAACAATTACGTTAAAACTTCAAGGGTTCTTTTACCCAATCCACAGATTCTGTTCCTTGATTTAAATGTAGTTAAGTCTTTTCTCTCATTGGTGAGTTCTTCCACTTATAAAATATGATCTGATACAAAAAAAAAAAAAAAGGGGGGGGGTGAGAAGATGGAAGGAACACACAGAGTCACTATACCAAAAATAATTGGTGGATGTTCAACCATTTCAGGATGTAGCATATACTCAAGAAACTGATGATATTAAAGAAAGAAGTACAAGTTACATTGAAGGCACTGGCAAAAGAAAAACAAGGTTCCAGGAACTGATGTAATATTGATTGAGATATTTTACCAAATGGATGCAAGGCTGAAAGCACTCACTCCTCTGAGCTAAAAGGTTTAGAAGACAGATAACTGGCCAACAAACTAGAAGACATCCATATTTGTGCCCACTTCAGTGAAAGCATAAAACAGAATCAAACAATATCCTTAATATCACACACAAGTATAATTTTGCTAAAGATAATTTTTTAAAGGTTGCAGCACTGCATTGATAGGGAACTGTCAGAAATTCAAACTGGACTTAGAGGAAGGCATGTGTCTTAGACTGGGTTTTCTAGAGACGGAAAACCAGTGAAACATATATATTCATATATATGCTGTTGTAGGTAAGTGCCATCAAGTATGTTCTGACTCATAACGACCCAATACAGGGTTTCCAAAGATCTGCTGGTGAATTTGAAAACCACCCTTATGGTTCAAATGACCTTGTAGTCCAATGCCTAGCCTACAGTGCCACAGGAAAGAGCTGACAATTGCAGAGTCCCATAGTCCCTGTCAGATGTCCTTTATATTGGGAGCAGGCCACATCCCCAAGCAAGTAATCCTTTAATTGATTGACTGTTCATAGCCACTCATCCAAGTTAAAGATGCCTGAATTAGGTTTCATCACCATGAGAACAAGCACATACATCTCAACTGCTAAAACTGGAAATCCTGGCCTATTCAAATTGACACGGAACCCTAGCCATTACAGTGTGGAAGAAAACATATTGGCTAAAAGCAGAAGGATCTTGGCTAAGAGCAGAGAATGCTGGAAAAGATGTTTACCTGTGTTTAACTTACTATACAAATGCATTTCTCTATGTGATTTATGTCAAATTATGAACATCATTATGTAGAATGAAAATTCCATAACACTCAATTGTGTTGCTTCAGAACCTTTATATGATACAAAGGCAGTTTATTGAAAGGAACAAGGGAATACTGTTTGATTTAATGTAAAGACAGATGTGCATCAGGTTTATGTTTAATCTGTATGCTGAGTAAATAATCTGAGAAACTGGACTGTATGAAGAAGAACGCATCATCAGGATTGTAGGAAACTTAATTAACAATCTTGGATATGCAGAAAACATATATTTTCTGAAATTTTGCTGAAAATGAAGGGGACTTAAACTAATTACAAATGAAGATCAAAGACTACAGCCTTTTTATGGGTAACACTTCAACTTAAAGTAAACAAAAAACCTCACAATTGGACCAAAAATCAACATCATGATAAACAGACAAAAGATTTAAGCTGTAATGAAGTTCCTTTTGCTTGAACTCACAATATCCATGGAAGCAGCAGTAAAGAAATCAAACAATGTATTGCATCTGGCAAATATGTTATAGCATAAAATGCCTTGTTGTTGTTGTTCAGTGCCATAGAGTAGGTTCCGACTCATAGGGACCATGTATAGGGTTTCCAAGGCTTTAAATTTTCGTGGGAGCAGGTAGCGTCATTTCCCCCCTTATAGCAGTTGGTAACCTTAAACCATGGACCTTGTGGTTCACGTCCAGTGCTTATCTTATGGAGCCACCATGCTCCCTAAAATACCTTATAAGCAATTATTTTGTATATGAAGTTCAGATTAGCATACTGCTCAAGATAGAGAAAGGTGGGCACTGGAGAGAAAGGAAGAGAGAAACAAAAGAAAGAAAGAGGGACCCAGAGAGAGCAAAGAAATTAATAATACAAATCCATTTCTGTAAATCATCTTCTGTTAGATTCAGAAACTCTAATTAATAGATGCAAATCTCTATTTCCTTGGGGAACACATTGGGCTATGTGAAAGGAAATGAAGATAAAGAGTCCTTTGATAACTCAGCTGGTATTGCAGAGGATCATAGGCTGCAGATGTGTGGATATCCTAAAGTTCTTGGTTCAACTCTGGCTCTAAGAAAGTGCAGGACATTATAAGGAGTCCTAGTGTGGTACTGGTGTGGCATTGTGGGTTAATGTGGCAAATTGCAAAGTTGTTTGACCTGCTGCTCCTTGGAAACCCTATACAGGGTTGCTATGGGTCGGAATTGACTTGAAGACATATCACGCAGTGTGGTACTGGAATTCTGGTGTGGCACTGTGGGCTGAGTCAGACTGCAAAGTCATTTGCAAAGTTGGTGGTTCAAGCTACCCAGCTGCTCCTTGGAAACCCTATACCGGGTTGCTATGGGTCGGCATTGACTCTATGACACTTAACAACACAAAGTTTGGTACTATGAGATAAGTACTAGACAGCAAGGTCAATTTGAACTGCAAGTTCAGTGGTTCAAATTCACCAGCTGCTCCTGGGAAACCCTATGCAGCATCGATATGAGTCAGCAGTGACTCAGACATACTTGACAACAACATTTAAAAGGTTAAATATTTGTTTGGTACAGTATACTTCTTTTGGTATGACACTACAGGATTAAGTACTAGAATGTTAATCTCAAGGTTCAAACCCAACTGCTACTCTTTGGAAATCCTATACGTAGTCACTATGAGTCTGAACCAACTAGTCAGTACTTAACAACAACCAAAAACTTGCCTTATGCCTTTAACCCATCTCTTCTTTTATGAATAAATAGAGGAAATTAGTTGATGAAGACAACCAAAGCACAAATATAATGATGTCTCTTTTAATATTTACAATCTAAAAAGCCACACTTAATGTAAATTTCTAAATGTATTCAAAATCTAACTTTTCTAATGCTTGTCAAACTTCCACTGCTGTTAAAAGAATAATAATAATAAAAAAATCTACAGAAGCTTAGATATAACTCTTGACAGTCTTTGCTAGTTAAAATTGAAACTCATAGACCATGACCTGTCATCCTTTTCTCTGTCATGAATCTTTGCTATTACTAATTTTCCACAAGTGATATAGTGACCTTAGAGCTTATTAATTAGCTGTTGGTTTATGTATTTTGCAACATTAATTGTGAAAGTCCTCACTGTTACTTCATGTTTAGATTAACCTTGTTAGTGTGCTGAATTAGAAATAGAAAAACCTGTTACATGATCTTGCTGACATCTTTATGGGTTTTAACTCACTGTCTACTTTGTTTTGGGAAGCCAATTATACTTAACACATTAACAAATGTTGGGCTATGTTTTGATGGTTAGTTCTCTTTTATGAGAGTTGCTTTCCTCCCCACATTCAGGCAGTTTCCCTTTGCTTTTACCATACATTTCCTTCTGTGCTGGTTGCAAAAATTTTGTTCCTAATATAAAAAGTTTTAAAGTCTGAATTGAGTTGTCAAATAAAATAATAATACACCCTAAATCCATGATCTATATTAGACTCTTTTCAAAGAAGTCCTCCATAATTTGAGAATAAATAATCCGAGCAAAATAGACTAACTCATTTCAGTAAGTAAATGATTTCATAATTGTTGAACATTATTTGTAATTTCACTGTCTCGAGCCACAAAAAATGTGTATATGTTTATAAATGCCTCGACCATTACAATTTAAGTTATTAGAAGAGAAAAATGAACTTCCAAAGTATTTTCAAGTGATTATGGTGCAACTTCACTACAAAAACCTTATGACTCAAGAATATTCTGCCTAATTTCCTTCCCAAATTCTTTGATAGTTTGTGAAGATCATTTACTATTCTAGTCTATGAAACAATTTTTTTAGAAAAGTCAAGTACTTAATTACTCATAATGCACATAAAAGAAAATGGTCTCTTCAAAAAAATTATAAAAAAAAAAAAAAGAGTAGAGAATCTTCCATAAGATCATTTACCAAGACACTTGATGATTAATGTTGTACTGGCTCACAGGAGTTCACAAAAAGAATATATTTGCTTAGAGGTCTAATTAAAAGAAAGTAAAAATATTCTCAGGTCAAAATTAACATTTAAGATTTTAATGAGATTTTCCACTTAATAAATATGTGTTGATTGATCAAGGCTTCTTTTTCGTCTAGACTTAAAAAGAAAGTCAAGATTGATCTTGTGGTTTATTTTGCAACCTTCACATTGCTTCCCTTTACTTTGATTTCTATCACTAACCTGACTAGCAGTACATAAAAGTAACATGAGACCTCTATGTCACTGAAAGGAGATGCTGTGCCCATATTTTATGAGAGAAATAAGATGCCAGGAGAGTGAATAGAAAGGGTATTTTTTGTGCCATTGCTATGACTACACTTAAACTCTTGTATCATGTAATGTAAAGTGAACTTGTATTTGTGAATGTTTGTTCACTTCAATGTATGCGTTGGAATGTGTATAATGTGTGTATTTGTATGTGTATGGGTGTGAGTGATCTCAGTAACTTAAATTCTTGATAGACTTAGGTAAGGGCTACCTTGTACCCTAATTATTTTTGTGCTATTTAATTTAATATATTCTTAGTGTTTGTGATATTCTTTCTCCATATTTTTTTCATAAATTAAGTAATTATATTTCAGAATACCTAACAAAAACAACAGAATACAGAATTCTGTGAGATAAGAAAATCTCTTGAAATTTTTTCAAATAATTTTACCTACATTGAGAGTAGTATAACCAGGAAAATGAAATCATTATCTAGAATTCAGTGCATATAACTATTATCAACGCCAGTGACTATAATTTTTAGAAAATGAATTACCATTATGTTAAATAACAGCAAAATATAGGAAGTTACTTTGGGTATGAAGATGTCATACCTTATTAAACACAAAATGGAAAAACATGCCATCAATGTCTGAACTTTGTCATACTGTATTGGCTTGCATGTTGCTGTGATACTGGAAACTATGACACTGGTATTTCAAATACCAGCAGGGTCACCCATGGAGGAAAGGTTTCAACTGAACTTCTAGACTAAGACTGACTAGAAAGAAAGAGAGACAAACTGCTTCTGAAAAGTTAACCACTGAAAACCTTATGAATAGGAGATACTGTCAGATAGCAGCAGAGCATTGAATACTGACTGAAACATGATGAATAGCACCAGAATACTATCAGATATAGTGCCAGAACATGAGACTCTCCGTTTGGAAGGCAGTGAGAATACAACTCAGAAAGAGTTGCTTCCTCAAAGTAGAGTTGACTGTGAAGACACGAATGGACAAAAGCTTTTGGACCTTCATTTGTTCATGGGCACAATTCAAAATGAGGTGAAAAAGCTATAAACACCCATTAATAATGAGAACATAGAATGTACAGAGTATAAATCTAGGAATAGTGGAAGTTGTCAAAAATGAAACTCAACACATGATGGTTGATTTCCTAGGAAGGAGTGAACTGAAATGAACTGTATTGACCATTTGTAATCAGACTATAATATGGTTTACTATATTATGAATGGCAAATTGAAGAGTAAAGGCATCCCATTCGTCATAAAAAAACATATCAAGAAATATCTTGAAGTACAATGCTGTCTGTGATAGAACAATATCCATATGACTGATAAGACCAGTTAATACCACTATCATTCAAATGTATGCACCACTGCTACTGCCAGTGATGGTGAAATTGAAGGAGTCTACCAAATTATTCAACCTGAAATTGATCAAACATGCAATCAGGATGGATTGGAAATTACTGGTGACTGATAAGCAAAAGTTGGAAACAAAGAGT
The DNA here is from genome assembly GCF_000296735.1 of Chrysochloris asiatica. Taxonomy (NCBI): domain Eukaryota; kingdom Metazoa; phylum Chordata; class Mammalia; order Afrosoricida; family Chrysochloridae; genus Chrysochloris; species Chrysochloris asiatica. Next base: position 11,828,220 of record NW_006408591.1, on the reverse strand, counting down.
AAGGATCAGTAGCTGGAATATAAGACTTTGGTGATAGTATTGATGCTGGAGATCACATGATAGTATTTTGCACAACCAGTGACTTATTCATTGTAAATGTTTTTTAAAGAACATAAATGACAACTGTACACAAGGACCTCACTAGAGGAAATACACAGAAATCAAATTGACTACATCTGTTGGAGAAGACATTGCAAAAGCTCCAAATCACCAGCCAAAAGAAGGAAAAAGGCAGACTGTGAAAAAGGCCATCAATTGCTCATATGCAAGGTTAGATTGAAGCTGAAGAAAAATAAACAAGTCCAAGAGAGCCAATATTTGAGCTTGAATGTAATACCTCTTGAATTTAGAGAGCATCTCAGTAACAGAGTTGATTCATTAGACACTACTGACTGAAAATCATAAGAGTTGTGGGATGACATTAAGTACAGCATACAGGAAGAAAACAAAGGTCATTAAGAAGACAAAAAAGAAAGAAAAGTTCAAAATGGATGTCAGAAGAGAATCTGAAACTTTCTCTCTAGGGTGCAGACGGTAAAGCAAATGAAAGAAACAAGAAAGCAAAAGGGCTGAACAGACTGGTTCAAAGGGTTAATCAAGAAGACAAAGTCAAATATTAGAAGGAAAAGTGCAAAGACCTAGTGATAAAAAAAACAAAAAGGAAGACAGGCTCAGCATTTCTCAAGCTGAAAAACCTGAATGAAAAATACAACCCTTAACTTGCAATACTGAAGTATTCTATGTGTACAATTTTGAATGATGTAGAAAGGAACAAAAGCAGGTGGAAGGAATACAAAGCGTCACTATCCCACAAAAAGAAATGGACGATACTCTTCCATTTCAAGATGTAGCATTTGATCAAGAGCCAGTGAGACTGACAGAAGACATCCAAGATGCACTGAAAGCATTGGCAAAGAACAAGGCTAGGGAATTGATGGAACAAATTGATATCATTCAACTGATGCAGTAAGTGTGAACCAGGGTTGTATTTTTTCACCATACTTAATCTGTACATTAAAAAATAATAATCCTGCAACGTGGGTTATATGAAGGAGAATGTGGCATCAGAATTGGAGTAAGAGTCATTAACGACTTTGCCTTCTGAAGGCAAAGAAAACTTAAAATACTTACTGATAAAGATCAAAATCCACAGCCTTAACTATGAGTTGTGCCCCAATGTAAAGAAAACAAATATCTTAATCACTGGACCAGTTAATAACATCATGATGATTGGAATGGCAAAGTGGCAGCATCGATGGGCTCAAGCATGGCAACATATGTGAGGTTGGCCCATGACCGGGCTGTGTTTTGTTCTGTTGTGCATAGGGTCGCTATGAGTCAGTACCCACTTGATGGCACCTAAGAACAACAACAGCAACATATGTATGTGAAAGTTGGATGGTGAATAAGGAAGCCCATAGAAGAATTGATGCATTTGCACTATGATGTTGGGGAAGAATATTGAGAGTACCATGAACTACCAGAAAACAAACACATCTGTCTTGAAAAAAGTAGAGCTGTAATACTCTTTAGCAACAATGATGCTGATACTTTGTCTCTTAAACTTGCCACCTGTTTTCAGGAGGGACCAGTCTCTGGAAAAGGACATCATTCATGGCAAAATGAAGGGTCAGCAAAAAAGAGGAAGACCTGCAACAAAATGAATTTGCACAGTGACAGCAGCAATGGACTCAAGCTTAACAACTGTGAGGATGTCACACAACAAAGCAAAGTTTCATTCTTTTGTGCATAGGACACTATGAGTCAGAACCAACTCAATGGCACCTAACTATAACAACAACACAGGGAAAAAAAGGAACCTACTAAGTACACCCATGAGTTTACAGTCAGTAATCTGCAGAGTACAGAAAAGTAGACAAATCAAATGATTGGTTTCTTCATCAGAAAAAAATTTTTAAAAAAGGGAAACCTGTTGAATAAAATGGTATTTAAATTTGTCTTTTTTTTTTTTTTTTTTTTAATGGGCAAGACTAAATCTAGAGATGGATACTTGGTTGGCAAAATAATAAATACAAGGAAGTAATTGCCATAAAACTCAAAATTTGTTGTTGTGCTTGTTGTTAAGTGATGTTAAGTCAGTTTTGACTCAGAGACCCTGTATTGGTTTTTGTTGTTGTTGTTAAGTGCCTTTGAGTCGTTTCTGACTCATAGCAACCCTGTATAGGGTTTCCGATGAGTGGCTAGTGAGTTTGAACTGTTAACCAGTTCAAACCAATCTTTCAGACTAATGCATTATCGTGCAGTGCCACAACAGGACACCATATAGGTTTTTAGAGGCTGTAAATATTTATGGAAGGAAAAACCTCATCTTCCTCCCACAGAGCAGCTGGTGAGCTTGTGCCATCAACCTTGTGCTTTGAAGACCTGTGCTGATTCTACTGAGTCACGACTCTCCACTGTTGTTGTAAAGTGTTGCCGAGTTGGTTCCAACTCATAGTGACCCTGTATAGCATTTCTGGGGAGCGGCTGGTGAGCTTGAACCTGTGACTTTGCGGTTCATATTGACGTTGCTCTCCAATACATAAACTTACAGTCACACATGGTACCATCAAGTCAGCTCAGGGTTGTTTTTATTGCTGGGCCAGAAGGAGTAGCTTTACAGGTGGCTGTAATATTTCAGTTCTTGATAGTTATTTCCAATTCACCTCATAATTCATTGAGCTATATAAATATGAATAGTATCATAGCCATTGCTGTTTTATAAAACAAAAGTAGTAATGAAAAACCTAGAACTCACAGTTTTATAATATAGCATTCATTTTTTAGCTCCTGACATGGCCCAAATAAATACGTTAGAAATCAAAATATATTTCACAGAATGTTGTCTGTCCAAGGAAAGAACATGTCAGTATAAGTTATTTTTTTCCTTCAAGACTTCAAATATATTTTTAGATAGTTATCTGTCTCCTTGCATCTACTTACCCTGGAGTTGCACTATGCCTTTCTTATTATTGTTCAATGGAGTTGGCATGAACTACATGCTGTTACTGTTACAATGATGTTCAAGTGGGAAGGGAAAATTAAAAATTAAATGAATGAGGGTTTAAAAGGTTAATGAGATGCTGCTTTAATGATAGTGGGTTGTTCCATGAATCACCAAGATTATAGCACTTTATTTGTATTAGATTATTTTGATTGCTGTTACTTAGTTTGTTCCATAATTGCCAACTGTCCATTTCATTTTCTATTCTGCAGTACTGACCTCCTTCCTACTTAATTCTCATAATTGGATTTTTTTCTTATTTTATTCTTATTTCTATGTTTTTAGTAAAAGGAAAATAGGGCTTAAATAACTGCCAATATTTACATTCTCAAATTTTCATAAGGGCAAGCACATTCTCCTTGATTTTTCATAGGACCAACAATGTCTTTATGTGGTTACCAATTGCCTCCTTCATCTCAGATTTTCTTTAACATCACCCTTTAAAGCTTTTCTCTTTCTATTAAAAAAATAACTGAATATAACCTTATAATTCAGATGATTTAAAACACTAAGTGGCTTTTTAATATCTATTATGTATTCTAATTTTTGTTTCTAAAAATGTTCCATTATTCATTGAAAATGACTTTTTGATATGCTTTGTAACAAAAAGCTAAAGACACAGTTATTGCTGTTAGGTGCCATAGAGTCGGTACTGACTCATAATGACCCTATGCATAACAGAACGAAACACAGCCCGGTTCTGGGCCAACCTCACAATCGTTGCCACACTTGATCCCATTGATGTTGCCACTTTGCCAATCTATCTCTCTGAGGGGGGGGGGGGATCTTCCTCTTTTTCTCTGACCCTCCACCTTACCAAACATGATATCCTTTTCCTGCGACTGGTACATCATGCATATAGTCAATGTTTATGTTTATATATCTCACAATAGTGTCATATATATCTCACAATATGTCATTTGAATGAATGTCCATTAAAGATAGAAAGTAAATGAAATGTTGTTCCTGTTTCACTCTCTGGCAAATAGATATCTTTAATCTGCAAGATATGTCCCTATGTGGTCCAAACAATTTGCTTGGGAAATATTAAACTAAAGGTTTGCATTTGGAACCCACTTAGTGGTTCATCAGAAGAAAAGCTTGAAAATCTTCTTACATAAAGATTGCAGCTAAGAAAATCTGGTGAAGTAGTGCTACCCACCTATAACACATATTTTGGAATTGATTCCACAACAAATTGTAACCAGCACGAGGGGCTATTATCAAATTCTGAGAAAGCATTCTGATTCTTGTGTAACTTTCATGAATTTTTTATTCATTGAAACATGACACTCACACCTCTTTGCTGAGCTGTATTATGTGGGACACCCTTGTTACATAGGCCCATTTATCTCTTCCACATGCCAACCATCTCATCAATTGATTTGTATGCATTATTTTTTATATATAACTGCCAACTGAAGATTATTAGAAGTCAATTGTTTTATATACCTTCAATTAAATTAGGTGTTACTTAGATATTAGAGATTTTTTAAAAACTATGTTGTTGTTGTTGTTGTTGTTGTTAAGTGTCATCAAGTCTGTTCTGATTTATAGTAACTCTATGTAGGGTTTTCAAGTAGTGGCTTGTGGATTTGAACTGCCTGTCTTCTAGTTTTCAGTGAAGTCCTTATCCTACAGTGCCACACCAATATTTCATAAAAACTATATCTGCATTTTAATTGATAAATGTTTACTATAAAACTCTCAACTGTAACAAATAGATTATCCATATATTTTTAACAAAAATAAAGTAAAATAGAAATGCGAGCATACCCTTTTGTAGGCTTAAATTGCATTTTTTCCCTATCAAGTATTCAAGAACATGTATCTTTACTGGATGCTAGTATGCAATAAATATTTGTTAAATAAATAAGAAAGTCAGTGCAACAAAAGTTTATCATGATTACCCCCTTTGAATCCAGAAAATAGTCAACAAAATCTGAGCTGACCTCACTGCCTTGAATTGAACTGGCCCTTAGAAGCCACTGCTTGCTTGGAACGTTCTCTTTTTTTGAGGGCACCCTCATGAGATGTAGAAAATGTATTACTGATAGAACTTGTCTGAAGTCATGCAATTATTATAAAGACATTATTAAACTCATTTTGTTAAGAACAAACATATTCATTGATGAATTGGAACTGTAGTATCAACACTTTTACTGCCATATACTAACATAAGTCAAAAAGTAGCCACACTTTGTCTATAGAATTTATTTTAATCAACTTTTAGAAAAGACAAATACATCATTTTGGTAATAATCTCCTTGCTTTTCAATACACTTTGTCTATCTGTCAACAAGTTTTCACATTCCCTTATTTAAAAAATGTTTTTGGATGAGCCAGAAATACACCACTGTCTTCACTTCTTCATTAGAGATGAATCTTTGTCTTCAAAGGACTGCTTTCGAGGGACTAAACAACTAAATCTGATAGAGCAAGAACAGGACTACCAGGAGGATGCTTTGACACCTGAAAATGAAGTTTTTGCAGTGTCAATAGTGTAGGTAGATGTCTGTGGATGTGCATTGTCATGCAAGATCACAAGGCACTTGGTTAGTAGTCCTCTGTGTTAAATTAGAAGATTAGGTTTCAACTCTTCAGTGAGCATCTCGCTGTAAAGCACTATAGACTGATTGTTGAACATTTTCCCAGATAATTTTATATAGTAATACTTACAGAGCTATCTTTGGGCTCTTGTTTCTTTCCTTTAAATTGACTATATATTTTTTTCATTGCAGCTTCCTTCCTTCTGGTTATTCTTCTAGTATTCAAATATTTTAGATTCATCTTTTGAATACGGTCTGAGATACCTTTCTAAGAGCATTGATAGAAGTGTCTATTCTTGACTTTTCCATTTGAATTATAGAAAATAATCACTTTCTCACAATCTCATGCAGTTTGGCTAATTAACTGATATAGGCAGAACAAATAATTCTTATTATAGTGTACTTATTGTTTTAAGAATGATGTGAAAATTAGTCTCTTGCTACATGATTAGATTTTTAGATCTGGTAATGCACAAAAATAGTCTTTCTGTGTTATCTTTTAATGTGTTTTTAATCACTGGCTAAATAACAAAGAATTGTCTTTTAAAATAATTAAGACTACATATCGAGTCACCATAGGACATCAACAATAAAGAGGTTAATGAAGCATCCAATCATCATGGAAACAATAAAAAAATGTCTTGCTTTAAACAACCCAAATCAATTTCTGCAAACTAAATGCATCTGTGCTAGAATAATTTCCATAGCATCTGAGCATTTTTCATCCTGCAGAGATTACAAGATGAAAAAGAGGGAAGCCTACAATCGATGGCAGCCTCCCTTGTAAGTAAAGCCAAATATTTAAATGAAAAATCTGTCAAAAAAGCCAAGCTATTACAGTTTCACGAACTATGCTAAACATCATGGCATGACCTCAGCAGTGGCACCATTTAGAACCTTGAAAGAATGCTACAATGAGAGATTTTCATTTACACAATTATGTGCCTTCACCGCATATTAATAATACCTCTGTTATACGTAAAGCAACATATAATTTTTTTCACCCCTGCATAACCTAAGATAAATATCAACTCAATGCATTTTGGTGAACATTTCATTCACAGTCATGACTGAAAATAACATATACGCTAAATCACAGGAAATGAATGACTATTTAAATGGTTGGAATATAGAGATGGCAAGAGTAAATATCAAAACTGGTTTCAGTTAATTTGCTTTAACTAGTCAATATATTAGAGTGCTGATATGCTTGTATGGGATAAGCACTGGAGTGCTAACAGAAATAACAGTGGTTCAAACCCATCAGCTACCTCTCAGAAACCCTATATAGAATTACTATGAGTTGGAACTGACTTAATGGCATTTAATAACCACAAGATTCAGTATATCAATCCCTCCATGAGTTATAATGCAGAAGTATAGCACTGAGTTCATATACTTATACTAGCTCTATTATTTAATAAATGGTCACTAGGTACTAGACTCAGGAATTCAGAAATTGCAAAACAGCTACGTACTTACCTTGTATTTTCTAGCAAATGTATTACCCTTACCTCATATTTTCTAGCAAATAGTATGTGTATAACAGAGCTCAGTAAGCACTGGATAAAATAATTGACTAAAGAACCTCTTTTCTTCAGTATTTTCATCTACTAAATGGAAGTATTAATGCATATATTTTTGTATGAATATATATATATTTAAAACATATATATATGTATATATATTTGAAACATATCTAGAATATATGTATATATTCTAGACACATATTGGACTCCTGGTGTGGTCATGTATGATAAGTTACTGGACTGGTAATTGAAAGGTTAGTGGTTCTAACCTACCAGTCACTCTTCAGAAAATCTATACAGGGTCATTATGAAATGGAGCTTGCTCCGTAGCACTTAACAACAGCAGCAACAGACACATAATAGATTTTCATTAAATAATAATTATTATTATTACTCACTAAAGAAGGCCTATGGAGTCCTGGTGTGGCACTGCAGTATAAAGCACTGGACTGCAAGGTCGGTTTGAACCACAAGGTCAGAGGTTCAAACTGACAAACTGCTCCTTCCTTGGAAACCCAATACAGGGTCACTATGAGTAGGAACTAATTTGATGGCAGTAACAACAACAGCAAAGAAGACCTTTAATGAATACATTTAATGGCTACTTAAGAAGAGATTTGTTTAGCATCATTGATAATAAATGATGTGTTTGCTCTCATTATAAATTTAGCTTAAATTATAAATTTAAATTTTTGAGTTGTAAAGGCATTTAGCTAAAGAAATAATGTCAAACAGAAATGTCTAAATACTTTTAATGTATTTTTGGTCATATGTACCAGTTGATACTTCAGAGCTTTCATTTAATAATTTCTAGAAAGATTTATTTATGGAGAAGATAATACACTTTCTATCTAGTTCTATCTATTTTCTTGCTTTTTGAATAAGTTGCTGTTACTATGTACCATCAATAAGTTGCTGTTACTATGTACCGTTGAGTCAGTTCCGACCCATAGCGACCCTGTACAGTGTTTCCAAGGAACGGCTGGTAGGTTTGAATCTCTGACTTTGAGGTTCAAACTGACCTTGCGGTCCAGAGCATTATCCTGCAACACCACACAGGACTGCATTTCACTACAAGTAGGTGTAATTTCCACTTATTATGAGGATAAATCTAGACAACAATTAAGCATGGAAATTGGAGTTGTTTCTATTTAATATAAAAATAAATAGAAAGGAAAACCAATTTATGAACTCTAATAAGAGTTTTTTTCCCTTATAAGTGATTTGTTCAGACTGAAAATATTTTCTTTATAGACTTGGTGCTGGTAAACTTGCTTTTATACTGGAATGGAGTCTAGATTTCTTACAAAAACCATTCCCATACAATCAAAAAGGAAATGAAGAGAGGTTGTTTTCTGTTAAATTAAAAAAAAAAAAAAATTGAGAGAAAATTTTCAGTGCCTAAACATATTCAGCACATGCAACCTGGATATATGATTTTACTTTGAAATTAATTTAAATAATATGCTCTCTGTTTTTTAAAACATATGATACCATTCATAGGTTTTGATGGTCCTCAGCTCTTATGTACACCTTTCACACTTTGTAAAATGTACCAAATTTACAAATGTAAAAAAAAAAAAAAAAAGCACTGAAAATGAAAGAATTATAGTATACACCTACAGTTTCCATAAAACTTCATCTGAAGCCAGATTGACATTGTGGGGGTTATATTTTATATATAATTTTATGCATAATGGAATGAGCAAAAACCAGGAGTTAGAAAACCAAGAAGGAAGAACAGGCCCAGGATTTCTCAAGCTGAAAGAACTGAAGAAAAAACTAAAGTCTCAACTTGTAATATTGAAGGAGTATATGGGCAATATATTGAATGATATATCACAGAAAACATCAGAAGGAGATAGAAGGAATGCATCAACTCACTATACTCAAAAGAAATAGTTGATGTTCAACCATTTCAGGTGGTATCATATGATCAAGAGCCAATGATACTGAAGGAAGTCCAAGGTAAACTGAAGACATTGGCAAAGATGAAGGCTCCAGGAATAGATGGAATACAAATTGAAATCTTTCAACAAATTGTTGGCACACTGGAGGCACTCACTCATTTATGCCAAGAAATATGGAAGACAGCTAGCTAGCTAATTGATTGGGTGAGATCCTTATTTGTGCCTATTTCAACAAGAGGTTAGCCAACAGAATGCAGGAAGATTGGACAATATCGTTAATATCACATTTAGTGCTGTAAATTCTAGATTGCTAACCACAAGGTCAGTGGCTCAAAACCACCAGCTGATCCTTGGAAACCCTATACAGGGTCATTATGAGTTAGAAATGACTTGACAGCACTTAACAACCACAACAACAAGGCAAAATTTTGAAAAAATATTTTTTTAAACAGCTTCAACAGTACATTGATAGGGAACTGCCAGAGGTGCAAGCTGCCTTCAGATGAGAGCATGGAATGAGGGATATTTCTGGTGTCAGATGGATCTAGGCTGAAAGCAGATAATACCAGAAACATGTTTTGTCATTGTTGTTGTTAGGTGCCATTGGGTGGTACCAACTTATAATGTACAACAGAACAAAATATTGTCCTGTCCTGCACCAACATCACAATCATTGCTATGTTTGAGCCCATTGCTGCTGCCATTGTGCCAATCCTTCTAGCTGGGAGTCTACCTCTTTTTCGCTGTCCCTCCACTTTACCAAATATGATATAATTCTCCAGGTACTGGTCCCACTTGATAATATGTCCAAAGTATGAGAGACAAAGTCTGGTGATCCTAGTTTCTAAGGAGAGTTCTGGCTGTACTTCTTCTGA